>NC_133464.1:64813214-65133928 GCF_048565385.1 Saimiri boliviensis | reverse complement strand
AAAAGAATTTCTTGAGCTCAGGAGTTCAAGACCAGCCTGAGCAACAGGGTGAAATCCTATCTCTACAAAAAATTAGTAGGGCATGGTTGTGCACGCCTGTGGTCCCAGCTTCTTGGGAGGCAGAAGTGGGAGGATGGCTTGAGCCCAAGGAGAGAGAGGTTGCAACGAGCTGAGATTACGCCACTGCACTCCAGCCTGGACAACAGGGCCAGACCCTGTCTCAAAAAAAAAAAAAAAAGGAAAGAAAGGCAAGCAAGTAAGCTAGCTGTGTTTGTCAAATACTCATCAGGTAGCTGATTTCCATACAGTAATGAGACTACAAACCAGAAAAATTTTAAATGTCCAACACGATATTCTCAATTTAAATCCTGGAAAAAATAATTTGAATACTACTACCTTACTGACTATTCACAGTTTCCATAGCTATTTCCACTTTCCAAACATTTCAGGAATAGTTTTGATAGTGACTAATCCATGACTGGAAAGTAAAATATTGCCAAAAAGAAAATGAAAAGGTATTAAGAAAAGATTCAGGATATACACCAAGAAAAAAAAGAAAGAAAAGAAAAGAGAACATCATCCCACTACCAAATTAACAATTTTAAAAATATGCTTTGATTTTAAAAGTATTAGCTATCTGTATTAGCTAACATATTAGGTATCAGTAAAACTTCATAAAAGCCACAACGGATCATAGTTTATGTCTTAGAAACTGCTAATACTACTAGAACGCAAGTTCTTTATTTGGTAAGCTCCATTAAGAAATAAAGCAGCCAGGCATGGTGGCTCACACCTGTATTCCCAGCACTTTGGGAGGCCAGGGCAGGTGGATCACTTGAGGTTAGGAGCTCGAGACCAGCCTAACATGGTGAAACCCGTCTCTACTAAAAATAGAAAAATTAGCTGGGCATGGTAGCAAACGCCTGTAATCCGACTTACTCAGGCAACATAGTGAGACTCCATCTCTACAAAAAATTTAAAATTAGCCAAGTGTAGTGGCACACATCTGTAGTCCCAGCTACTCAGGAGGCAAAGGTGGGAGAATCATTTGAGCCCTGAAGGTTGAGGCTGCAATGAGCTATGACTCTGCCACTGCACTCCAGCTTGGGTAACTAAGTGAGATCCAGTCTCAAAAACAAAACAAAACAAAACAAAACAAAAGCCAGGCATGGTAGCTAGCACCTGCCTGTAGTCTCAGCTGCTCAGGAGGCTGAGATGACAGGATCACCTGAGCTTGGGGAAGTTGAGGCTGCAGTGAACTGTAATTGCACCACTGCACTTCAGCCTAGGCAAAAGAATGGGATCTCATCTCAAAAAACAAAAACAAGAATTAGGCATGGTGGCATACCTGCAGCCCTGGGTACTCAGGGAAGCTGAGGTGGCAGAATCACTTGAGCCTGGGGGCAGAAGTTGCAGTGATCTGAGATTTCGCCACTGCACTCCAGCCTGGGTGGCAGGGCAAGACCATCTCAAAAACTAAAACAAAAAGCAAAAACCCCAATCAGCTAGCACTTTTTTTTTTTTTTTTTTTTTTTTGGAGCCTGAGTCTCACTCTGTTGTCCAGGCTGGAGTGCAGTGGCGCAGTGGCACAATCTTGGCTCATTACCACCTCTGCCTCCCACGTCAAGGAATTCTGGTGCCTTAGCCTCCCAAGTAGCTGGGACTACAGAAGCATGCCACCATGCCTGGCTAATTTTTGTGTTTTTAATACAGACAAGGTTTTACTATGTTGGGCAGGCTGGTCCTAGGCTCAAGCAATCCACCTGCCTCGGCCTCCCAAAGTGGTGGAATTACAGGCATGAGGCATCGTGTCCTACCCCCAACAGCTAGTACTTTAAAGATTTTGACATAGGCCGTGTACAGTGGCTCAGACATGTAATCCCAACACTTTGGGAGGCTGAGTCGGGAGGGTTACTTGAGGCCAGGTGTTTAAGGCTGCAGTGAGCTATGATTGTGCCACTGACCTTATCTAAAAATTAAATAATAATGATAATAAAAAGACCAACACTTTCAATCTCTCTTATTTGGCACAGTAGTAAGAGCAGACACCATTTACAGAACGACCAAAAACTTTACTAGGTGCATATACACCTCTCTCCTTTTACAAGGGTAGCTGTTACCCCCATATGAAGTTTATGCTGGCCATCTTAAAGGCATTCCCAAAAGGGCCATGAATTCATTCCCTAATTTACCAGTATATTTTCAGAAGTGTTTCCCAATAACCATCTTTTAGTCCCAAATCTTTTAGCAAATCTTAGTCCCAAAAAGACTTCAATGTTTCTCATTTTTGGCCAACCCTTTTTGTACTTTCATATTTCATTTTTTATATAAGTATAACCTAGGAAATGGATAAATAACAGACAAGAATGTTTAACTGGCTCCTTTACTTGGTTAAAACCATCAAGGTTTAACTCTCCAAAATGAGGAACAGAGAACATAAAGCTAGTAAAATACCCCATACTGATGGCAACTGAAGCATGTAACAAACTGGTAGTTTCCCCACATTTATGAAGTTAACTAGTTCTAACTTATGTACAAGATTTCTAACAGGAATATACTACCACATACAAAGTCTATTCCCCCGCTAAGGTCTACAAACCATTTACAAAGACAGGGCCAATTAAAAGAGCTTGCAAATATGTCAGTGTTATACTTCTCAAAATGTGTTCTTTAACGTCTGCCAGATGTCTACTTGGTACATTCTCACATGACAACAATTATACTTTTATTTCTAATATGAATCAAATACTAATAGAAAATAAGGTGGTAAACAGAAACAGAACTGTTACAGCAGGATAATAAATGCAGAGACAGGCTCCAGTTGAGGTCTGCCATCACTTGACTTTACATGACCAACATTTCTCATATATAAAATGAAGCAAACTAACATTTCCCAATCTGTGTTTCAAGGAACACTGGTTCTCCAGGTCAGCAGCAGGTATTACATGATGAAAAGAGTTGGATTTCAATACAATTAAATTGTCTTTCTTCTTCAGAATTTATTGGTCTTCAATAAACTAAAATGCAGTGTCAATTTCCAAAATATATATAACAAAAAGCATTCCCCCAAATTCCTGTGCTCTAATACTATTTTTTTTCACTTTTAGAATCAGGATTACAAAAAAACTAGTCTTGAAACTTTATACTAGATTTCAAAATCCAGTTCAACGAATGTTTAAAACTTGAAAAACCAGACAATGACTTATAATCTTACTTAAACAGATTAATCCCATTCATTCTAAGGAGATAGTTTTCAGGCCCATATGGGACTGAGCATGGAACAGATGGTCTTCAGGGCATAATGCCCATCTAAAATCATCTTTCAGAATGAAAAAGTTTGAGAATCACTTAATTAGGGTAATGGTTCTATTTTAGAGTATTAATGAACTGCTACATGATACTATATTTCTTCTAAGTATTCCCCACCCCCATTTTAAAAAAAAGGAAAGGGTGCTTGACAACAACTATGTTTTGTGAATTTAGGAATTTCAAAGAACTTCTCGATAATCACAGTACTGTCCTAGCAGTGTGAGATTTCAGCAGAAGAATTACTCCCTGATGCCTCCACTTTATGTAATGAATTCACTATTCTCTTATGTATTTAGAATGGTGGTGCTAAATATATGCCATTCTTAGAACTGAGAAAGTAGGCACTCTTTTCCTTGTCTTATGGACCCCAGGTGAGAAAGACTGTACCAAAAATGTCAACAAAGATACAGAATCACTGCTTTAGAAAATTTAAGTCTCTGAACACGTAAACAAGCTTTCCATTTTAACTTACAGTGCTTAAGAAAGGAATCACTCAATCTTGGCACAGTAATAAGAACAGCCACCAATTTATGAAACTACCAGGAACTGAGCCAGGTACATTATATGCTTATCTCCTTTTATTCTCCCAACTACAGCATGGGTAGGTATTACCTGGACATAACAGGTAAGGAAATCAGACTTAGAAAAGTTAACTCATTTACAAAGGTCATATAATGAAGAGGTAGCAGAAACAAGATTAGATACCAAGGCTGATGCCAAGACTAATGCTCATTAAACTCTACCTTATTATGCTCATTCATCAATAGTTCAGATGCAGCAAATCATTTGAATAGAAGAACTGTCATGTATACCATACACAGAATAACAATTGAGCACAATATAAATTTGGATAATTCAGAAGATAAATCAAGATTTTATAAGGCTTCTTCAGTGTACCAGACGAAACTGCTGAAGACCAAAACCATGTCTTTTTTTTCATACCCTTATTATCTTTGCTGAGTACTAGATACATAACAAGCATTCAAAAAATATCAAATGGGTATTTCTGAAGTAATTAAGTCATCCCAATACCAGGAAAAAAAAGCAGTATTGTTAAAAACCTTCTAGGTTAAAAGACAGTTGCTTAAATTAGGTTAGGTAACCTTTCTAAAATAATTTTTCTATAGATAAATTCACTGATATAGACAATGAGGACACAGTGCCCAGATTGCAAACTGCACCAAATGCTTACCAAATTATCAATTATCACCAAATCCCCTCTTTCTCTTCCATTCCTAATGGTCTTCAACTTCCTATTTCTCCAGTCTCCTCTCCCCTTCTAAGGTGTTGAGCCTAATTCAGATTACTGAATGAATGGTACTAATGGCACTTACGTCAAACATTCATAAACTCGAATATAGTATAACTTGGTTTTTGTTAAGACAATGTGTCCACTTGGTAAAAGGTTTTGTTTCTACACACTGGAACAACTTCCTAATAAGCTAGTTGCGGATCCTTAAGGGCTAAGAATCTGAGTATAACTGGAAAGATAACTAAATCTCTAAATAAAAAAAAAAAGAAAAAAATCCAAAGTTGATCTTAGCCTGTCCATTATATAAAAGGTAACCCCATTTTAAAACATTCTCTCTTAAGAGGATTCCAACAATCACAAGTGTCCTGCAAAAATGCCTGAATGTTATTCTTAGGCCCTTATGAAAAATTTTTGCCAGAAAACTTAAGCAAACAACAAAAAAAGACTTAAGAAATGTGTAGGCCAGGCATGGTGGCTCATGCCTGTAATCCTAGCAGGCCTAGGAAGGCAGATCACCTAAGCTCAGGAGTTTGAGACCAGCCTGGCCAACAGTGAAACTCTGTCTCTACTAAAAATTAGCCAGGCATGGTGGCACGCGCCTGTAATCCCAGCTACTCAGGAGGCTAAGGCAAAAGAATCACTTGAACCTGAAAGGCAGAGGTTCCATTAAGCTGAGATAGTACCACTGTACTCCAGCTTAGGCAACAGCACAAGACTCTGTCTCAAAAAAAAAAGAAAAAGAAGAAGAAATATGTACAGCCATCCTTGTCTTCTGGCACTCTGAGAACATTTTAGCCACTGATGTTTACATGTGGCATCAGTCCAGGCAAGATAGGTTTCTGTAATTACATATTAAAACACCCCCCCCCCCAAAAAATGGATAAAATGCCTTCCAAGCCGGGCGCGGTGGCTCAAGCCTGTAATCCCAGCACTTTGGGAGGCCGAGGCGGGTGGATCACGAGGTCGAGAGATCAAGACCAACCTGGTCAACATGGTGAAACCCCGTCTCTACTAAAAATACAAAAAAATTAGCTGGGCATGGTGGCACGTGCCTGTAATCCCAGCTACTCAGGAGGCTGAGGCAGGAGAATTGCCTGAACCCAGGAGGCGGAGGTTGCGGTGAGCCGAGATCGCGCCATTGCACTCCAGCCTGGGTAACAAGAGCGAAACTCCGTCTCAAAAAAAAAAAAAAAAAAAAAAAAAATGCCTTCCAAAATATTCAAAGCTTGGGAGAAAAGCTTTCTTCATTAGTCAAGGTGTTCTGATATGGTATTAAAATAATATCTAACAAAAGGAAAAAAAATTATATTTTACCCATGAATCCCTATACAGACTGGGAAGAATGGCAATTTAAGGCTGATAAGAGCATACCAAAAAAGTAAAATATCTAGAAATGCAATCGACTTGTTCAGGATGTGAAAATTACTGGCTTTCAGTCACTTTTGACTACTTCATACCAGCAGAAAGTAAAAATTAGGGAACATGCAAGTAAGGCTTATATTACATTACTATTAAATGATGAATCAAGTTACTGTATCTTTTAAGATAGATCTTTACTATTGTTAACTACAATTCGAAAAAAATTCCAATTGCTTCTTTCGATAGCTCCAACATTTATAAATGCATCAGCAAATAATGAAAATTAAAAAAAAAAAAACAGTTCTACTGTTTAAAAAAAAAAAAAAAAAAAACTCTGAATACTTTAAAAAAATTTCTGTAGCCAAGCACAGTGGCTCATGCCTGTAACCCCATCATTTTGGGAGGCCAAGGTAAGCCTGGTATCACTTGGGATCAGGAGTTCAAGGCCAGCCTAGCCAACATGGCAAAACCCCCGTCCCTACTAAAAATACAAAAATTAGCTGGGCTAATCACACCTGTAATTCCAGCTACTCAGGAGGCTGAGGCAGGAGAATCACTTGAACCCGGGAGGTGGAGGCTGCAGTGAGGCGAGATCATGCCACTGCATTCCAGCCTAGGCAACACAGCAAGACTCTATCTCAAAAAAACAACAAAAAAAAATTGTTACACAGGGCAAAAAAAAACCTTTGAAGATCTAATGCAAATATCTAAGATAAAAAAGTTAATTCTGCCTTCCAGGCTAAGCAAAAGGACAAGGTAAATCCTATTTTTCAAATGAATATTAAAGCATTCACATAAATTATCAGTTTTTTTTTTAATACTTCTCCAAGTGAGTTCACAGGAAAATTACTATTTTCTCGTTCTAATAATAAATGTAATGTGAAGATAAGCTGGAACCACTCAAAATTAAAAATGTGAATCATAAAATGTGCTATTATTCAACTAATTAAAATGAGGTTTCTACTTTAAAAGTATTTAAATCAAATTTTAATTTGACTATATTAAGTTTATAAAAAATATCCTAAATATCAACAGCTTATAGAATCTCACTGAGACCACTAGAAGGCTAGTAATCTAATTTATTGAAACGTGTATGTTATGAAACTGAGTGTCTCTATATTCACCTATTCTTCTGAAATTGCAATCTACTTAAGCAAATTTTCCAAATTTAAAGTTTACTCTTTAGTGACAAATTTGAAGGATTTAACACCACCAGGATAGAAACTCTATTTTTTAAATGTACTAAGAGAAAATAATAATTAAGACTGAAGGAATTATTAGGAACACTAATTACTGTACAACTCCATAAATGAACAGTGACCAAAAGAACAAGTGAAGTCTATAGTGCCAGATGCCTCCATCAATAGGCTAAAGACTAATTTTTATAGTTGTCAGCTGTCACCTTTGTTGCTTCTCAATGGACGTTAAGAAACCTCCAGAATGCTGTGGAGTGCAAGTTTTGGAATGAAATTACCTAACGGAATACTGACTAACTCCATCACTTAGTAGTTATGAGACCAAAGTCCCTAACATCACAATATTTTATCTGTAGTAACATATCAGCCAATAATAGAGTAAAAAACATTTTAGAATCATTTCCCTGTCATATAATCCTCAGGTCCCCTATGAAATTATTATCACTCTTATACAAGCCTAAAAAAGAGGAGCTAAACAGGTTGCCAATTTAAATGTTATGTAACTTCAGGCTGGGCACGGTGGCTCATGCCTGTAATCCCAGCGCTTTGGGAGGCCAAGGTGAGCAGATAGCCTGAGTTCAGACTAGCCTGGCCAACATGGGGAAACCTTGTCTCTACTAAAAATACAAAAATTAGCTGGCAAGGTGGTGTAGACCTGTAATCCCAGCTAATTGGGAGGCTGAGGCAGGAGAATCAACTGAATCTGGGAGGCAGAGGTTGTAGTGAGCTGAGATTGTGCCACAGCACTCCAGCCTAGACAACAGAGCAAGACTCCATCTCAAAAAATAAAAATTATGTACCTTCAATAAGCATTAAATATACTTGTTCCTAAAAGGATTACGGTGTGGTATCATGATATTATGAGATTCAGAGATGGAGGTAGGAAACCACTAAGGTATCTAGAGTAAAATTCTCATTTCCATCTTCTCTTTCTGTATCCACCCTTCCTGCCTGGAACCTCAAAATAGGTAAAATTCCTAATAAAAAAATAAAACCAATTGTACAAATGTATAAATCCTGCTAGCCAACATTTCAGAGAATAACTGATGAATGTTTGGTGGATCCCCACAGAGCAAAGTAACACACTGAAAATGAAGAACAGTTTAAAACTCTTAATCCAAAATTCTACAGTAAAATGGATCATCAACCAAAGAACAGACATGGCTCCATGTTTGACTCTCAAAGAGAAGTTTAGGTGAACTACACCAATAAAATCCTTTTAAAAGTGGAAGAAAAGTAAAGACTCAGATATTTGAGCACCTAAGCAGTGGACAGCACTATAGCCCAAACCAGGGATTTTCTCAATTCATACATCTTACACCACCTTGTACCCAAAGGAACAATCTTGAAGAAACAAAAATCAAGCAAAAAACTTAACTTATAAACCACCTTTTTTTCCTAGATTAAATTCACCAAGACAAATTTCACTAAATACCCTATTTTTAAAAAAGTAAATTTTAAAACATGGGAGTGTAAGGACAGGCGCAGTGGCTCATCCAGCACTTTGGGAGGCCAAGGTGGGTGAGTCACGAGGTCAAGAGTTCAAGACCAGCCTGACCAACGTTGTGAAACCCCATCTCTACTAAATATACAAAAATTAGCTGGGCGTGGTGGCGCTCACCTATAATCCCAGCTACTCAGGAAGCTGAGGCAGGAGAATCGCTTGAACCTGGGAGGCAGAGGTTGCAGTGAGCTGAGACTGAACCATTGCACTCCAGCCTGGGTGACAGAATGAGACTCCTTCTCAAAAAAAAAAAAAAAAAAAAAAAAGGGCAGAAATTCAAAGATGAATTTCCCAGTTATGTTCATGTTGCAAAACAAAACAAAACATGGGAGTGTATTTCCTCAACAGGAAGATATACCTGTCAATGTCAAAAGTGCCACAACAAAAGTACCACAACAAATTTGTTTAGAAGACACAACCAAGAAAAAAAAATTAACTTTTTTTTTTCTTGAGACAGGGCTTCACTTGGTGACCCAGTCTGGAGTACAGTGGTGCCATCATAACTCACTGCAGCCTCAAACTCCTGGCTCAAACGATTGTCCAGCCTCCCTAAGTGCTGGAATTACTGGTGTGAGCCACCGCGCCCAGCCCAAAACTTTATTCTGTATTTTTTTGAGACAGTTTCACTCTGTCGCCCAGGTTGGAGTACAGTGGCATGATTTCGGCTCACTGCAATCTCCGCCTCCTGGATTCAAGCGATTCCTCTGCCTCAGCCTCCAGAGTAGCTGGGATTACAGGTACACGCCACCATGCCCAGCTAATTTTTTGTATTTTAGTAGAGACAGGGTTTCACCATGCTAGCCAGGATGCTCTAGATCTCTTGACCTAGTGATCCGCCTGCCTTGGCCTCCCAAAGTGTGACCACGCCCGGCCTAGTTTTCTTAAAATTTCTAACTCCTACCTTTATGTCAGGCTATAAATTGCTAACTTTCCTGATGTCAACTTACATGCCTCAGAATCCCATTTCTTTTCCCTCCCTATTCTCACCTGCTTTAAGATAATAAAGCTTGCAAACATAAGACTTTTTAATAGTCCAAAAAAGGATCAGAAATGCTATGCAAAAATGCCTCCCAGGGGGAAGGGGGCCATGGAGAGGAGGGGACATGACTTAATTTGATAGCAATTTCAAGCAATCTTTGAGGCTCCTTACATTCCAGAGCTGGTTTAACCTCTGGATAAGTGGAGTTAAACCATATGTGGACTGGGTCCTAATCTCCTTACTTTTCCTAACGAGGCCAAAGTGACTGATTCAAACCATCATCTCGATCACAATGACAGAGAATATGCCTCCATTTCCACCACTGAGGAAAAGGAATTACTGAGTTTCTCATACTCAATTAACAAAGGAAGCAATTAGACATCCCAAGTAAAGCCAGCACCCATCTAAAACACAGTACTGATCAGGCCACTGCATGGTACAAAAACTAAAAAGAGCTTTCCATTCCATGTCCAATTAAGTCCAGACTTCTCAATCTTACATTTAAGGATTTTCAAAGTTAGCCTTATGTATACAAAGCCCATCTGCTATCAACTTGGACTATGTCTTATATTCTTTTCTATAAACATCTGTGTACTTTGAACCTCTTTGCTTAATGTTTTCTCTACTAAAATGACTTACTAAGCCCAGTAGCTATCAAACTCCTCCTCAAGCATGTGATCTCACCTTCTCTAACTCCCAATACTACCTTATCAGAACCTCTCCTAAGTATCATTTTCTACCTTGTCATACTTTTCCAAAATGTGATTAGATTTCCATCCCAAGCCATTTCTTAAAATATTTAAAGCAGCATACAAAGATAAATGTTTTGAGATAAAATATACTTAAAATAGGTGAAAAAAAGTTGAAGGACCAAAAACTGTTAGAGTAACAGAAGGAACCTTTTGTCTTTTTCTTAAATACACACACATTTACTCTTGAATTCAACTGCTGGCCCTCCTTAAGGTTTGAGAAAGAGCTGTGCACATACTTATTAAATAAATTACATTCTTTCAGATACCTAAGAGATTTTATAATCTAAGGACAATTTCAAAATGTCCCAGCACTTTGGGAGGCCAAGGCGGGTGGATCATGAGGTCGAAAGATCGAGACCATCCTGGTCAACATAGTGAAACCCCGACTCTACTAAAAATACAAAAAAAAAAAAAAAAAAAAAAAAACTAGCTGGGCGTGGTGGCACGTGCCTGTAATCCCAACTACTTAGGAGGCTGAGGCAGGAGCATTGTCTGAGTCCAGGAGGCGGAGGTTGCGGTGAGCCGAGATCGCGCCATTGCACTCCAGCCTACGTAACAAGAGCGAAACTCCGTCTCAAAAAAAAAAAAAAAAAAAAAAAATCGTATGTATTTTTTTTTGAGACAGGGTCTCACTCTGTCACTCAGGATGGAGTGCGGTGGCACGATCTCAACTCACTGCAACCTCTACCTCCCAGGTTCAACTGATGCTCCCACCTCAACCTCCCAGGTAGCTGGGACAACAGACATGCACACCACCACACCCTGCTAATTTCTGTATTTTTCTGTAGAGACGGAGTTTTACCATGTGGCCCAGGCTGGTCTAAAACTCCTGGACTCCAGCAATCCTCCTGCCTCAGCCCCCAAAGTGCTAGGATGACAGGCATGAGCCACCCAGCCCAGCCCAAAAAATTATATTCCTTTATTCGTGTATCTATATACACATACATATCCTTATATGTACTTTGAAAATGGCAAAGTGAAAAAGGGTATCAACGAAGAACAGAATAAACATTAGTACCGTGGCTCTTCAAATATCAGCAAAATAATCAAAATGTCCACATTTAGTATCAACAGTAGCATTAATGCCTTTCGCATTTTAAATAATTTAAGATGTACACCACTTCCTTTTTGGTAGAGACCTAGGAGTTCCCAGTAGACAGGAAAAAAAATAATTCCTGCTCTTTCTACTACCTGAAAGAGACTGACAATGGAAATCTGTTTAGATAAAGGAAGCCAGCAAAGGTCTCTACAATCACTAATACAAGGAATCAATCCTAAAATATTCATATTGGTTCACACTTACCTGGATTTCTTTTCACTACTAAATATATTTGGGACACATCTCCTTTGCATTACAGATATGGATAAATTCTATAAAAACATTAAATTGAGCCAGACGTGGTGGCTCATGCCTGTAATCCCAGCACTTTGGGAGGTCAAAGCAGGTGGATCACCTGAGATCCGGAGTTCAAGACCAGCCTGACTAACATGGTAAAACCCCGACTCTATTAAACACAAAAAAATTAGCCAGGTGTGGTGGCGCATTTCTGTAACCCCAGCTACTTGGGAGGCTGAGGCAAGAAAATTGCTTGAATCTGGGAGGCGGAGGTTGCAATGAGCCAAGATTGCCCCACTGCACTCCAGCCTGGGCAACAAGAGCGAAACGCTGTCTCAAACAAACAAACAAAAAAATTAAATTGCCAAAAACTCTACCTTAAGGTTATAACCACTTATCCTTCAAACCTTTAAAATTGAGGCTGTGGGCAACCAATTTTTTGGGGTATCGGGGGTTTTCTTTTTTCAAAATGAAAAGAGTAACATGTTACTTTGAGAGAGCAGACAGGAAAGTGACTAGTGTTTTGTTAGTGGAATCCGCTAAGCAAAGAAACCCTGTACTGAATCATTTCAAATGAAAATCACTATCCCGCTCATTTATTTCCTTCCTTCATTAACAAATTATAGATATGCATAATGTCCAACATCATTCTTCCTGCTTCCTACTTCAATCCAAACTACAGATTCCTTTTACACTAATCTTCCCTGAATACCATTTAGTCAACAAGTATTGAGGGTCAATCATTCCCCAATTCAACCTTCAGTCATTTCCTATCCCTTCTTGGATAGTGACAAGAGACTTAACTCTAGTAATGCCAACTGTTGCCTTACTACTGCCCAGGTAAGTAAGGCAGCAGTTCCTTATTCCCCCCATTTTTTTATTTCCCCCCATTTTTATTAACATTCTCCCACCCGAAACATTTTCCTTCACCCTAAAACTTGTGAAAAGTCACTTCAAATAACACTGCTTTTCTGACCTACCAATGGTCAAATCTATACCATCTGTGTACTTTGCTTATGTCATTTTGAAAACCCAACTTCCAGATACAGTCTAAGAAAAAATTTGTGGAACTGTCTCAGTGAATTCACCTAACCAAAACTTGTTCCTTCATGGGTTGAATGAGATCAAGATTTCCAACTCTTAAGTTTCTGATTCTTTAATATTTCATGTTGCTTAAAACTATTACTTAGCCCTTATATTGTCAAATAACTGCCACATGCATACTTCTTATTATACTATTATACACTCCTTGAGGACAAGAACCATATTTGATTATACATAAGCATTGGGTTTTTTTGGCTCGAAAACACAGGAAAAAGTAAATAAGTTAATTCTCTCTTACAGGAGAAAACAGTGTTATCCCATCAACATCCATAAAGAATTTTATCTTTCTGTTTTTAAAAATCTAAGTTTTCCTTGGTTTTTCTTATGCCAATATTAACAGTATATTTTCTTGATTAAGCAGATTTTTACTATCTACTAATAGGCACTGAAACAGGCTTTGAATATATATAGCACATCGATCATCCCCATTCCTATTGAAGCTTCAAATCATCAGATAATCGCCAAAACAAAATCGAATTACAAACTGTAATAAGCATTATAAAAGAAAGTAACAAGGTGCTATTAAACAGTTATTAACAAAGAACCTAAGTTTAGATTGGTATGTCAGAGGCAGCCTCTCAAAAAGTGAGTTTATCTTTAAGAAGGAATGAAGGGCCAGGCGCGGTGGCTCAAGCCTGTAATCCCAGCACTTTGGGAGGCTGAGGCGGGTGGATCATGAGGTCAAGAGATCGAGACCATCCTGGTCAACATGGTGAAACCCCATCTCTACTAAAGATACAAAAAAATTAGCTGGGCATGGTGGCTCATGCCTGTAATCCCAGTTACTCAGGAGGCTGAGGCAGGAGAATTGCTTGAACCCAGGAGGCGGAGGTTGCGGTGAGCCGGGATCGCGCCATTTGCACTCCGGCCTGGGTAACAAGAGCGAAACTCCGTCTCAAATAAAAAAATAAAATAAAATAAAATAAAATAAAATAAAAAAGAAGGAATGAAAGTGAGATGGCATAGGAGATACGCAGGCTAAAATAACAGCATGTTCAAAGGCCTAGAAAATGAATGGATGAAATGTGAAAAACTTTCTGAAAGGTCAAGAACAACTGGAATGCAGAAAGTGGGGAGAAAGTAGCATGAAGCCAGCAGTAAGCAAAGACAGAAGAAATTACCTTAAAATAAATGGAAAGGCTTAAAAGAGTTCTGGGCAAATGAGTTACCTGAATAGATGTCTATTTAAAGAATAGGATTCTGACTGTAAGATACAATATTAGAAAAAGGCAAGACATATGCAGGAGGCAGTACATACTGAGAGCTGATTTTTTTTTTTTTTTTGAGACGGAGTTTCGCTCTTGTTACCCAGGCTGGAGTGCAATGGCGCGATCTCGGCTCACCGCAACCTCCGCCTCCTGGGCTCAGGAAATTCTCCTGCCTCAGCCTCCTGAGTAGCTGGGATTACAGGCACGTGCCACCATGCCCAGCTAATTTTTTTGTATTTTTAGTAGAGACGGGGTTTCACCATGTTGACCAGGATGGTCTCGATCTCTCGACCTTGTGATCCACCCGCCTCGGCCTCCCAAAGTGCTGGGATTACAGGCTTGAGCCACCGCGCCCGGCCATTTTTTTTTTTTTTTTTTTTTTTGAGACAGGGTTTCACCACATTGGCCAGACAAGACTTGTCTGGAACTCCTGACCTTGTGATCCACCCATCTCAGTCTCCCAAAGTACTGGCATTACAGGTGTGAGCCACCACGCCCAACCTCTGATGTTATCTTAGAGTAACTGTAATAAGGATGAAAAAAAAAAGATGAAGACATTTTAAAGAAATGATCAGAATGTGGAGAGTGAGGAAAAGAAGCTATCAGGAATGACTCTTAGGTTTCTAAAGTGAAGAATTGCATTAAGAAATGACATTTATCAAAATAAAGGCAAGTAAACAAATTTAAGAGGTTAGGTAATCAAGAAGTTGCGTTTATGACCTGTTGAGACTGACAAGCCTATGAGAATGCAAGCAGAGATGTTATGAAGGCAGATGACTTTCCCAGTCTAAGGCTAAGAATAGAAGTCTGAACTAGTAACAGGCATTCAGGAGCCGATAGTATACGAACTGTCTTTACAGTCATGGATGATTAACTAGGGAAAAGTATTAAGTATAAAGAAGACTCAGAAAACCAAGGAAGCAGAGTCTGAGAGAAGGGAGAAAACTGAAAAAGAGAGTAAAAATGAGTGACCAGAAAAATGGGAAGAAAATGGAAGATTATCACAAAAAACAAAATAGAGTGTTTCACAGAGGGCAAACAAAGGTTAACTAGGCCTAATAGTGCTTAAAGGTCAGAAGAAATGGGGTGATGGAGAGCAGCTTTTGAATATACATGAGACTAGGAAAAACGTTAACCTAGAATCTAAAAAGTTGTTATAATTTTTTAAAAATCAGTATAAAAATATTTTAAATTTTTTCAACCTCATGTAGTTTTTAATGAGCCAGTAAACCATATTCTTACCATGACATATTCAACCTTAAAAACAGTGACAAAAGCCAGGCGCGGTGGCTCAAGCCTGTAATCCCAGCACTTTGGGAGGCCGAGGCGGGTGGATCACGAGGTCGAGAGATCGAGACCATCCTGGTCAACATGGTGAAACCCCATCTCTACTAAAAATACAAAAAATTAGCTGGGCATGGTGGCACGTGCCTGTAATCCCAGCTACTCAGGAGGCTGAGGCAGGAGAACTGCTTGAACCCAGGAGGCGGAGGTTGCGGTGAGCCGAGATCACGCCATGGCACTCCAGCCTGGGTAACAAGAGCGAAACTCCATCCCAAAAAAAAACAGTGACAAGGCAAAGGCCAACAACCAAAGTTCTAATTCTGCAGCACCAGAACAGGTCATGCTTAACAGCTCACATTTTCAAATTAAACTTTCTCTTTTCTCTAATTTTTTAAATTGAGACGGGGACTACATTGCCTAGGTTGGTCTCGAACTCCTGAGCTCAAGTGATGTTCCTATCTTGGCCTTCCAAAGTGATGGAATTACAGGCATGAAATTAAACTCTTTAAAAAAGAAAAAAAAAATCTATGTGTTTGTAATTCTGAAGCCAATGTTGCAAAGGCTGAATCTAAATTATTTTAAAAATTCAAATAATTTTCCTAAAAAGAAAATGTCCACATAAGTTTCAAAAGAAAAAAAAACATGTCCACATTATCATTTAACAGTTGAATGTCTAATGCATTCTAGGCACACCACTGTGATGATTTTATCCACTTTTTTCTCACCAAGAACTTGCAGGGAAATGTTATGTTCTATGGCAATTCCATCAGTTACACTAATACACAAAGCAATGAAGCCTGCTTTTTTTTTTTTTTTTTCAGGTTTCCAAACACTCTTAAAAATTACTTACGGGCATCAGGCTTACCTCTTATTAGCTTTATAAGAAGTAAAAACAGCACTAGATTTTGAATTGAAAAAACAGCCTTAAATCCTAGCTCTGCTTCACTGCTATGTACGTAACCTTAGACAACCCACTTACCATCTCTGTCTCTAAATACTCAGCAAGTTTCAGCTTATTCACCAATAAAATAGAAAAAAACTTAAGTCACAAGATTGTTGAGTGGTTAAACATGGTAGATATTAACCAAATCTAACACTAACATTTTTCATCACTTCTATGAACTGAAATTCTGAATTACATACTATTCTTATTTCTGATGAATATAACATAATTCCACTCTTAAAATTTATGTAGTCATTAGAGAACCTGGAGCAATGACTTTACTAAAATTGGCATCATTCTTTACATTTAATAGTACAGTATTCTACCACTGAAATAGATGTGTAATGATACTAAACACACACATCTATTTTTTTACTCCTTCCGTAAAACCCCACTGAAATGACAGAAAAGCAGTTTGTTAAGGCACAAAGACGTAAGCCCACAAAAACTGAAGCAGATGAAAAGACAATAGCAACAAAAATTTGAAAGCTGGAAAGCATACAATTGAGTGACAAATGACTTAGCAAACACTAGAAAATCAAATCTTTAGCAAACAATGGAGAATGCCAAGAACAAACCCAATTTAAACTGTGAAATCCCCAAAAGACTGAGGAATTCTCAGGACCACATCTATGTAAGTAGATGTGGGGGGAGAGGGTGCTAAAATTAAAAAGATTGTTTAGAAGGCAGTTTAAGAAGCAACCAGTCCCACAGATCCCACTGTCCCTCCCCAATCCCAAGATAAAAAAGTATATTGTCTGAAGAAGGTAAAAGAAAAGATCACAGGACAAAGTAAATCAGGCACAGTAAAATGCAGAATATACTGAAAACAGGGTTGAATGAAGAAAGATATCTGGGGATACCCCAAAACCTTTCATTCCACATCCTCCTCACCACCCACCCCACAGAATGTTTATAAAGGCCTTCAATTTCAAGCGAGAAATCAGAAGAGCCTTCTTATAGAAATCTAACCAGCTAGGAGCATATACAAGAAACTGACACCAGAAGTCCCCCAACCAAACACCCAGCCAGGTTACCATATAGAAAAGCTAACAATTGACAAGCCAAGATCAGAATTTCTAATTAACACTTTAATTCCTTACTCTTACACCTCAGATGAAAAATAAAGACCAGGCCGGGCGCGGTGGCTCAAGCCTGTAATCTCAGCACTTTGGGAGGCCGAGGCGGGTGGATCACGAGGTCAAGAGATCGAGACCATTCTGGTCAACATAGTGAAACCCCGTCTCTACTAAAAATACAAAAAAATTAGCTGGGCATGGTGGCGTGTGCCTGTAATCCCAGCTACTCAGGAGGCTGAGGCAGGAGAATTGCCTGAACCCAGGAGGCGGAGGTTGCGGTGAGCCGAGATCGCGCCATTGCACTCCAGCCTGGGTAACAAGAGCGAAACTCCGTCTCAAAAAAAAAAAAAAAAAAAAAAAAAAAAAAAAGAAAAATAAAGACCAAAGCAAACAAAAAGTAAGAAAATAAAATCTGGAGGAAACAGACCACACAGAAAGAAAAAAAAAACAAAACTTTAAAAAAAGCTAACTTTTATATATTAAGATAGCTTAAAAAAAAAAAAAAACCTATCGGCCGGGCGCGGTGGCTCAAGCCTGTAATCCCAGCACTTTGGGAGGCCGAGGCGGGTGGATCACGAGGTCAAGAGATCGAGACCATCCTGGTCAACATGGTGAAACCCCGTCTCTACTAAAAATACAAAAAATTAGCTGGGCGTGGTGGCACGTGCTTATAATCCCAGCTACTCGGGAGGCTGAGGCAGGAGAATTGCCTGAACCCAGGAGGCGGAGGTTGCGGTGAGCCGAGATCGTGCCATTGCACTCCAGCCTGGGTAACAAGAGCGAAACTCTGTCTCAAAAAAAAAAAACAAAAAAAAAAACCTATCATCATTAAAATAGTATACTATTAGAAAGGAGTTTCAAAAAAAAAGCAAATGAAAACTCAATAGAGCAAAAAGAAAAACAGATGAAAAATAGTTGAGAAAGCACATGAAAATCAGAAGACCAGTCAAGAAAGTCCATTATCCAAGTAAGAGGAGTTTGAGAAAGAGAGAAAATGAAGACATAATCAACAATCTTGACTCAAGAAAAACTCCCAAAATGACAAGACATCACCACTCAGCACAGTTGATGAAAACAGACCTACACAAAGATCCATCACGGCAAAACTTCAGAACACTGGAAACATAAAATTTTATAAAGCTTTCAGAGGCTTTAAAAATGAGAGGAGGAAAAGGAAGGAGAGGGAAAGGGAAGGAAAAACAAAATACACAGGTCACATACAGTATATGAGAAATCAGAATGGCTCCAGATTTCTCAAAAGCAATATGGATGTTAGAAAGCAATGCCACAAAACGTAAGAGAACATCACTTCCCCACCTGGTATACTTTACCTAAGAAAGTGTCAAAGTAAACTAAAGCCATTTTAAAACAACAAACTAAGAATGAAGACACTAGTCTCTGGAAAATGGGGATCCAACACAAGAGAAAGTGAAAGGAATCCCAGGATAATAGTTGTGTACCATTCCAAGTAGGCAACCAGTCAAGAATGGAGGTCAGGGGGATATGAGATTTCCTGAGACAGATAAAAATTGTTAACAATATCTGATATTGGAATATCTTAAGAGGCATCAGATGAGAAGTGGAATTAGTGATAAATACAGAGAAAACTAGGCAAGGAAGTAAAAAAGACAATGAACTCCAGCCAGATCACCCTGTGGTAAATTTTATACTCAACAAGCCACATGGAAAAAGAATTTTTAAAAATAGTTTTATACCTGTATCTATATATAGTAGAGACAGGATCTTGGTGTATTGCCCAAACTCCTAGCCTCAAGTAATCCTCTCACCTTAGCCTCCTCAAGTGCTGGGATTATAGGCAAGAGCCACACTCCAAATTTCTAATCAGTTCTTTGGTCCTTTAACACTTATTTGCAAACAGACTATTAAGACTTACTAGACATCTAAGGAAAGGTTATACAGAAAGGGTAGAGCCCAAAACATACAAAAAATGGGAGGGGAATGGGGAAAGGAGGGGCAACTTGGAGAAAACAGACAATGCTGACAGATGAAAACTCAGGAGGGGAGGAAAACCCATTTCTATAACAAGACAGGTGGGGATGGAGCAGGGAAGCAGCCACAAAACACTGCACCGGATAGGAAAAGTAATATTTGACAAGAATAATGAATAACCAATAGTGGTAACTACTGGCAGTAAGGGTACTGGGAAGAAAGGAGGGCAGGTAGGTAGATGGTAACAAAATTAAATCTTCATTTTCAATACAGTAAGTTAATACAAACAAAAACAAATGAAAGATATATTTCATTTAACAAATACTTACATAGAGCATATGAGTTAGACAAAGTTCTAGGGAATTTCCAAATTCATTTAACTCTTGTATCAACCCCATGAGGTAGATACTATTGTCTGTCATCATTTTTTCTTTTAATGAGACAATCAAGGTATAAAGAGGATTAAGTAGCCCAAATTTTACACAAAACTAGTAAATGACAAGAAAAATCAAATCTAGGCAATGTAACTCCATAGTCCATGCCCCTAACCAGCAGGCTATGTTATCTATCTAGTCGTAAGACAAGCACATTATTTAGAGACTGGGAGGTAAATACCACAATAATCATCTAAAAGAGGTGAAAGTGATTGCTTCTAGGAAATAAAAACTGGAAAGTAAGGGGGCAAGCTCTTTACTTCTTGGAAAACCATTTAAACTATCTTTAAACTATGCGTGTACATCTTGAAAAAAACTTTTAAAATTATAATTTGAAGGCCAGGCGCGGTGGCTCACGCCTGTAATCCCAGCACTTTGGGAGGCCGAGGTGGGTGGATCACAAGGTCAAGAGATCGAGACCATCCTGGTCAACACGGTGAAACCTCATCTCTACTAAAAATACAAAAATTAGCCGGGCATGGTGGCGCACGCCTGTAATCCCAGCTACTCAGGAGGCTGAGGCAGGAGAACTGCCTGAACCCAGGAGGAGGAGGTTACGGTGAGCTGAGATCGCGCCATTGCACTCCAGCCTGGGTAACAAGAACGAAACTCCGTCTCAAAAAAAAAAAAAAAAAAATTATAATTTGGTATTTTACAGTTAACAAAATATTTTAATTGATAACGACTGTCATCCTCAGAAGTAGGAAAAATGAGTATTATTCCTATTTTATCGATAACATTCATGCCTCTTAAATATTTGAGGACCAACTATAAAATAGGTGCTGTACTTAGAAGACAGACATCAGTTCACCTCAAAGAATGTTGAAGAGAGGTACAAAAATGCAAGTCTTTTTATTCATTTCTTTTCCATTTTTTGCATAAGTTATATGCATCTCTCACAGTTGTGCTTAAGATGAGGGACAATATAAACTTTAAATCAGGACCAAAAAAAATTAGCGAAATGTCTGCTCATTAATTCAAAAAAATACTTCATCCCTGCCCTTGAGAAAGTGCTAGTCTTGTGGGAAAGATTAGTAAACATAATAATTCAATGTGCACAGTGCTTAAATGGAGGAACATTAAAAAGTGCTAAGGAAACAACGTCCTCTGAGAGAAAAGAATGCTTTAAAGAGAACATCTGAGCAGTCTTGAAGGATGAATTTGACCCATTTCACATTAAGAGGCTGTGCTAATAACAATCACAAAACATAAGATGTATGAAATACCTGTATTTTCCCATTCTTGTATAGAATTCATGGTTCAAGTTATAGGCTAAAACATAAGGCCTTTTTTTTTTTCCCCCCCCAGACAGGGTCCTGCTCTGCCACCCAGGCTGGAGTGCAGTGGCATGATCCCAGATCACTGCACTTCCAGGGCTCAGGTGATCCTACATCCTCAGGCTTCCAGGTGGCTGAAACTAATAGGCACACACCACCACGTCTGGCTAAATGTACTTTTTTGTAGACATAGGGTTTTGACATGTTGCCCAGGCTGGTCTCAATTTTTTGGGCTCAAGCAATCGGCCCACCTCAGCCTCCCAAAGTGTTGGGATTACAGGCGTGAGCCACCACACATGGCCTGACATTAAGACCTTTTTAAGAAGAATTTTTTTTTTTTAAACAAAATACATAATCTTAGCCTTGATCCATGTTTATCTTTACATTCTCTCCCAGGGATCAACTGAAAGCACTTTCCACATGTCTAAATATTTTATAATCTAAAGTGTTAAGAGTATTATTCAAAAGATGATTAAAAAATAACCACCCTCATTTTTCCTACTACCCAACAGTTACATTGTTAACACATTTCCTGATTCATAATATTGAAATTATATATGTACACCCTCTCTCATAAGACTAATGGTTACCAAGTTCAGAAGATGCAAGTGACACAGAAGCTAATATGGGAAGAAAGGTTTTAAACGTTTTTCAATGATATCATTGTATTCTCTTGTAGTTATTCTTAAATTATCTTCCAAGGCCAAATTTAAATAAAATTAATTTCTTTTTCCGAACTGAAGTGATAAAAGAAATAATCTGCAGTAAAACACAATAAAGAATATAATATGTATCTTTTCTGACCTTACAAGGTGTTTTAGGGCTACGTTCTGATTTCACAAAATTTAAGATACTGCTAGAACAAAAATTTTCTCGTTTTTAATTACAAAACTTTAATGTTAGCTAACCAAGGCTCAAATAGGTAGTAAATTCAAAACAGTCCCTGCTACTGAGGAACTCCTGGTCTTGTGGGAGAGACTGGTAAAGATAATTATAATTGAATGTGTACAGTGTCTGAAGACAACCTGTTACATTAGATCAATATTTCCATATTTCTCAGTATGTCTTTTTGTCCCTTTCTAGAATTCCATTAATTTCCACAATTTGCTCCTTATTAATCCTTTCCTCAATTATCTGGAAAAATTAATTTTGTATTAATAGCTTTAACTGGGGCCCATATTCCTATATTTAAAATTTAGTAGAAAGTAGCATCATCTGACTTTAATTGTCTGGAACAGCAAGCTGTGGAAAGTCCTATAATGTCCTACCAATAGGAGGAAAAAGAGGTGAAAGTCAAGCCAGGAGACCACAAATGGTAATTACAAAATCATGGTAGGTTTAAATTCAAAATGTGTGTTTTCATTTGTGCATTTTACCCCTGCCTTTTATTTCTCTAAACTTAGCATCCACATAATATATATGTTTCTCTAGAGGCTTCGCTCAGATCATAACCTTTTGACTTAAAACAAAAATTAATATGTGCAGTAAATAATTCTTTTAAAATTACAGGTATTAGCAGAATAAAATAAGGGTTTAACAACAATGGAACAATTAAGAAAGTTTATCTTTTAAAGTACAGTTCTGTACAAACAATACAGAATACATTTGGTTAGGTAACAAGATTTTAATTACATGACTATTAGAAAAATAATAAAATAATCTTGAAAGACAAGATTTTAATTTATCAATTAACCATGTTATTACCTTATCTTTTAAACAACTAAATAACAAAAATCTTACTGAACATGTGACCTTTGCTTTTTCTAAAATTACAATTATTTTGCAATATGCTCATTTTTCCAAAATAAAATCCAAAAAAAATATATACAGAATATAAATGCTTAAATTGGTTTGATGAAAGCTCAATCACAAAACCCTCCAACTAATACTAAAATAATTAAATATCTGGCAAGCTTACTCCAAATTCCACAGTAAAAATGATGTCTTTTCATAACTCCTATAATAGCATTTTAATCAAGGTTAGTAACAGACTGGCAAATTTGTGAAAACAACATTACTTTAAAAATCAACTAGGATTTAAAACAACATAAAAACATGAAGATTTCACAACTTTTCTAGCCAGTCAACTTCAAAGACACAATTAGATTCAAGCGTTGTTAGCACATTATTTCCAATCTAATTGAGAAAACACTTGGTTTAATAATGTATTTTAGGCTTTCTGTATCTTTTTGGTAAAGGAAGAAAGGAACAGGTGGAGTAGATTAGCCGAGACAAAGGTCTTATTTTCAATAAGACCTACATAAATTCAATCCTCCAAGACTTACTTTCTCTACTCTTTAAAATGGCTACCACACTGATCTACCATGCAAAAGAAAAAATATACAGCATACTATCAAAGATAAATCTGGTTCTTTTGACAGTTTATGCCCTCCTTTCCCACAAAATACTTTTAAGATTCCCATTCCTTTACTGTTTAAATAAAATGACCATTAAGTATGTACCCAAAAGTTGGTCAGTTGCAGGAGGAGGGCAACCTATGTAACCCAGATTAGGTCATCTTTCCTACCATATAGTATCTTCCACAGACTAAGATCAAACACAGTAGAAATTAAAAAAGGATGTATAGTAAAGGAGAACAAACGTGGGAACCACAACCCCGTAAGAGATTTTGTAGCTCAAAAGAACAGATTAACAATTATGCGGGTTAGCAAAAATTAAGCTTTTCATAATATTTCTAAAAAGCATTTAAAAGATAAAACTACTTGATGCCCCAAAACTATTTTTAATGTGAACATACGTTCAACGACTATTCTGAAAATATTGTTTATATATTACTATTATTTCCTACCCACTGTGAAACCATTCTCTAACTCTTGTTCTATAAAACTTCCCATAAAAATGCATTTTTCACATACAAAAATGAAAACAATATACAATGCTTTAGACTAATTTTGTGCATACATATAGCTACTAACTAGATTAACTTCAAATCTGTTGAATGTCTCCAGAAATATGACATGATCTTACCTCTCATCCTCGCCATCCACCAGAGGTGTCGTCAGCGGTAGCACCTTCAACGGGAAAAGAGAGGCAGAGGCTGCTAGGCTGCTGCTACTCCCATCTGAAACTGCTGACATTCCCCCACTGTCACCACTGATAGTCTGAGGTAAGCCAACTAAGGATGGCTCCGCTGGGCGCCTGGCATCTTCAATTTGGCTTCCAATTGCCTGAGCTAATGATTGTGCAGAGAACTGGGTAGAACTTAGTGGTATCTGTTGTGCCAAAGGCAAATTTATATTAGTTGCTATCAAGGGAGGTTGACTAACACTTTGAACCAGATTACCATTTTGGGTGGCAGGGGTTTGTGCTATATTCTGTGGTGGAACCAAGTTTGTTGGGGCAGAAGGCATTCCAGAAGGACCAGTTGAACTAACCTGACTTGTAACAGAAATACCACTAGCAGAGGGCAAAGGACTAACTGCAGACAACTGCTGTGAAACAACTCCTTGAGCTACTGGTTCTACTCCTTGTGGCTGGGGAGGCATAGTTAACAAGTTACTTTGGGGTGCAATAACCAATTGTTGAGGAAGGCTTGGAGCGCTAGTTTGAACTCCCTGATGAATAATCCCAGTTTGAGCAGGTGTAACCACTTGCGAAGATGGAGGAGCACCTTGCTGAATAACTGAAGGTGGAACTTGGGTAGAGGGCTGCTGCACTGCAGTAGGTATGTTTGCTTGCTGACCAATATTTGCGATCTGACTGCCAGTAGGTACAGCAGACACTGCTGTCTGAGCCTGGCCAACAGGCTGGACAGATGCCCCTGCTGGTTGTGCTGGGACTGCTGTGGGCTGTACTGGCAACTGGATACTCTGTGGCTGAGCCACAGGAATCACCTTTGTTCCTACTCCCACTCCTGCAGAACTGGGCTGTGTGGAGGACACCGCTGTTTGAAGAACTGGCTGCTGTTGTACATACTCTGAAGCAGGATTTTGAGTCACTGATTTGACATGGCCTGGGGCCATCTGTGTAGAAACCATTGGTTGCTGTTGTCCATACTGTAACTGTTGGGGAGGTGGTGCCCCTGGAAGGGGAGTTTGCACTGGAGGAGCCGCCTGAGAATATGGTAGTTGGGGTTGAGCCAAACTGGAAATGGAAGGCTGCTGACCTAAAGCTGAAGTTACACCAACCACATTTACAGGCGATGGCTGAATACCAGTTGCAGCACTCATAGTGGCTTGCAGAGGTACTGGCTGTAGACCTTGCTTTTGCTGATAGCTCAGTTCTTGAGACTGTAATTGTACTTGTGAGATCTGTGACTGAGAAATACTCTGTGGTATACTAACTGCTGTAATACTCTGTGGACCAGTGCTACCAAAATCCATCTGTTGGAGGGTCACACCTTGGAGAGCTGGTTGTTGTTGTTGTTGCTGCTGCTGCTGCTGCTGCACCACCACAGTAGGGGCTCCCATCTCTCCACTTCCCACACTCTCTGTATAGTGACTCAGTGTGCTGACACTACTGCTTACTGAACTCCCACTAGTGCTCTCCCTTTCAGAAGTCACTTCTATCGGATTTTGCTTTACAGTCTCCACCACTTTATTTATCAGCACACCTTCTGTAGCCGGTACAGCATTTTCTTTTTCATAGAACTCGGTGCAAGTCCATCTACCTTTTTTAAAGGGCTCAGAACTAGAATCTAATTTCACAACTCTGAACCTCGAAGTATTAACTGTTGGTGGTTGTTGCTGACTTGAAACCAATCCCCCAGTCATCCCCGCAGCTGCATTAGGGACACTGTTAACAGCAGTGGAGGAAGAAATAGTACCATTGCCCATGCCACTCAAGATATTCACATTAACACCACTGGTAACACCAGGCCCAACACTCACACTAGCAGCACTAGGAATACTGCTTACACTTATATTAGCATTACCAGGCATGCTGCTTGTCACATTAGGACTAAAACTACCCACAGCAGTAATGTTAACATTATTCACTGTATTAGTGCCAGTAACAGAATTTATACCTATTCCTCCTGTAGTACTTGGAGTACGCATATTAGTCATCACAGATGCAGGTGAACCACTGGATGATACAGCAGAAGTTGGTGCAACTGGTGTGATACTGTCAGAGCTTCCAGTTGTAGAAAGTTTTCTAGATACTGGGCTTGAGGGTGGCCCACCAGGAATGGATGCAGTGGCCACAGCAGCATGAGATGGATGGTGCCCATGTTGGAGGTGGTGCCCATGATGAATGTGATGGTGGTGATGGAGGTGGTGTGGATGAGCATTCCCATTGATCACAACATTCTGTTGTGGAAGGTGAGGCAAATGAGGCTGAGGAAGATGGGGCTGGTTGGGAGAGACTGCCCCAGGTGTCTCCGCTTCCTGGAAGTTATTTAGAGTCTCTTCTGAGGAGCTGCGTTCGGGCTCCCCTAAGTCAGTAGCCCTGGAAAGTGACACATCAAGGATCTCCGAAGAAGAGAGATCTTCTGTGTGAGATTCATCCAGATCGTCATAGCTCTCAGTGTCCTCTGCTATACTGTTGTTAGAGCTGATACTAGCGGAGATCTGAGCCGGAGTAACGCTAGTTATCTGGAAGCCACTTTTCTTTTTCATTTGAGTTCCGCCTGGTGCAAGAGGCTGTGCCTGCAGCTGAGCCTGCGAAAGGAGGTTCAGGCTTTGTGGAGGCGGAGGCTGTGGTCCCGACGTAGAAGATGCTGCTGCAGGGGGCGGCGGCTGAAGCAGCGACGGAGGCGGAAAATCCTCGGAAGATGTGGCATTACTACCGACGCCGGTACCTGCTGCATTGAGAGCAGAGGCGCTGCCACTACCGCTGCCCCTTCGAGGGAACATTGCCGGGTGCGCCATCTTCCTAGCGCTAATGTCTGCAGCGGCGGCGGCCGCGGCGGCGGACTCAGGCGGCTGGTGCATTGTGTTGGGTACCGGGGGGGGGGCGGGGGGGCGGAGGAGGCGAATGCAATTTCCTTCTGCACCGTAATCTTTGTATTCAAGACGCCGGAGAGGAAAACGGGACCTGACGCTCCGCCTGTCGCGATTCCTCCTTCTCCTCCTCCTCCTCAGCCGAAGGCGCCGGCCGCTCCTGCCTTCGAGGGCGAGCTTCGGAAAGGAGGGTGAACGAGGGTGAACAGGGCGGCCGAGGACCCGAAGGGGGACCCCTTCAGTCCTTCGCCATTCACTTTCCCCTCTAGCCTCACACCCCCCTTTATATTCCGCTTCACGTGGGGCGTGGGGCAGGAGGGAGGGGGAGAGCGCAGGAGGGGGAGGAAAAGCGAGAAATGCCCACCTTCTCCGGCCAACTCCGAGGCCGCCTCAGCCCCCTCCTCCCGCCGCGCCGGCGGCGGCCGCTGCAAAGCCCTCCCGGCCGCTCTGCACCAAGGCAGCGCGAAGCGAGAGTCGCCTTCCCCTCGCCACCCCCGGGGCCGCAGCCGCCAGCGAGCCCCGAGCTCAGTGTCGCTCAAACCTCCCCTCCCGGCCCCGCTCGGCCCTCCCCCCGCGCCCCGCAGACCCTTTCAAACCCCCTGGGCTCGCGGCGGCTGCTCGGTGAGGAAACGCTGGCCGCGGCTGGGGCCGGGGCGGCGCGGCTGCGTGCGGGGCGGCGGCGGGGCGCCCGGTACGGTGAGCCCAGCAACGAGGCGCGGGCGGGCGCGCAGAGACGCCGGGTCCTCGCGGAGCACGGCCGGGGCGCGGTGGCAGCGGCGGTGGCAGCGGGAGCCCAGGGACCGCTCCATCACTGGCAGCCATGGAGCCCGAGCATTTTCCTCCCTCGGGGCAGGCGCCTCGGCTCGGCACACGTCCTCGGGGAGGAAGGGGCCGGCGCCCGAGCCTCCCCGGAGGGCGGCGGGACGTGCGCTAGGGCTGAGGGTGCGACCCTCTCTTGTCCTCTTCCTCCGCAGCCGGCTCGTCCTCACCCCGCTGCTCCCACGGCCGGGCGGGAGGGGGCCGCAGGCGGCGGCGGCTCCTTTCTCGGCGGCGTTGGTGGCCAGACGGGCTGGTGCAGCGACTGCAGCCGACGCCGTTCAAAGGAACGAGAGGTGGGGTTGGTCGGTGTCGGCAAACGGGGCGGGGGAGTGGGTGGGTGCCGAGGGAGGGTGTCGGGCGGGGAGGGGGCTGTGGTGGTTGTTACTAGTGCTCTTCTCCGGCTCCCCCGGCTCCACCGTATCCCCCAGTCTCTCGCGGCTTCAGGAGGGGAGGGACAAGCGCCGAGCGCAGGAGGAGGAGGGGCGACCGCCGGCTAGAGGAGGCGACGGTGGCGGGGGGAGGGGGCAGGCGGCGAAGGAGGAGGGAAGATGGCGTCTGCGCATGCGCCTAGGCGCCGCAGACCTAAAGCCGGGTCTGGCGGGGCAGGAGGCGGCGGGTCTTCGGGCCTAGGCGAGCGCCGGGTCTCTTGACGGAAATTGCCGAAGGCTGGCGGAGGCCCCGAAGCCGGGAATCGTCAGCCGGAGGGGTTGGCGGGGTGGGGAATTTCGGCCGAAGGAACGAATCCGGGTCGGACTGCGTGATTCGGCCCGGTGGGGGTGGGCAGGCGCGCGCGCAGGTTAGGTGTGTCCGCTCTTTTCGCGTTCCTGGCCGGCGCGCGCGGGCACGCGGTAGAGGAGGGGGCGCGGCGCGGAAGGGCCGGCGGAGGCGGCGGGAGCGCCGGCGCTCGGTGTGCGCGCCCTGGGTGGTGTCCCCGGCCTGCGGAATGGGTAATAAGGCTTTTCTCCGCAGCAACAGCATCACGAGTTTCAGTTCCCAGGAGCCCGCTGCTGCCACGACGTGAGTCAGGCTTTCTTCCCCGGCGCGCGGCGGAAACCTCCGCCCCCTTGCCGCACCTGGGCTCGCCCCCGGCCCTCGCCTCTTCCGGGGATGCCCTAGCGCCGGGAGCTGCGGGGTCCACGGAAGGCCGGTAGCTTTCGGCGATAGGTGTTATCTTTTGTGCAGTGCAGTTGCTGCCATGTGGTCCCCTCGCCCTTGCACGGGCAGGGGCGAGGCGGCCGGGCAGATGTTGCAGCTGTTTCCAGTTAACTGAGCTCCTCTGGGGTAGGCTTTAATCTAACGATGAGTGGTTGCAATCCATCCTTATCTGGAGGACAGAAGCAGGGCCAGCCTAGTAAACCATTGACCTCAACAGGTGTCTCCAAGCAGCGACGCCTTTGTCGTTCATTGTCCTGGTTATATCCCCCATTGGTTTGACTCAAGAGGCAAGGTGGCCCGGACATGTGGGCAACACAAATGATAAATGAAGAATGCCTTTTAGGGCCAAAAAAGAAAAAGCCATCTGAAATTTCAGTTTTAAAACACACACACACACACACACACACACACACACACATATTACATTACATGGGTCCGAGTGTAGTTCTACAGAAGCAATGTTAGGTTTGATTGGGGGCAATTCACTAGCAGTTACTTTCTTGGCATTTGATGTCAAGACCTAGTTCTAAGCATTTCTCACCAATCGAGAATATACGTCTCTCCCAGGAATTTAAAAATGAAGCAACCGAAAAACCGTAGGGAGGAATTTTCATTTTACTAAATTTGGGTTGTTGGGGGAATCAACGCTTATGATTAGACCTCTGATTCAGGAAATCTCACCGATTTACATTCCTATTTCAGGATATCGTTAAAGCAAAAACGACTCATTTGCAGAGTTTTGATACACCTCTAGTTGTCAATTCAACTTTTTACCTTTAGTTTTTTCTGAACTCTTCCCTTTGCTTTAAGGGTAAGCCTTCAAAAAGTGCATGTGTTTCACCATTTGCATGTTATTGAAGTGCACCCTCAACATCCGGTCTATCGGGTATCAAAGCTATGATACATTGTTGCTTTATCTGGGGTCTCCCTCACTGAAAAGAAAAACCAGGACTTTATTTTTTTTTTACTTTAAATTGCTAATGTAAAGCTCTGTTAGAAGTAAATAGGCTCTCAAAAATATTCAAAGTGATAGAGTAATAAAATTTAAATATGTTTGAGAAGATTGTACTTCTTGTTTTCTGATGTTTATGTGAATGGTTGTGGTTTTGTAGAACTATGGCTATTTGTGTTTTCATTAAAATATTTCTTTTTTAATTCTTCAACAGCTTTTGTTGCAAGTAATATGCCTGGTTAATCGCTGCCATCCATTGTTGAAATGCAAATCGACATTCTTTTTCAATAGTTTTTGAATGGAAAATAGGAACTACGCTAACTGATTGAAACTGCAATGGAATGTAGATGGGTGGAATGTCCTTTCTTTGGACTGCAGTAGGAAAGAAAATGCTCCTGATTTCTCAAACTGTACCCTTAAGTCAAAGGGGTTTTTTGTTTTAAGTCAAAGTTTTAAATTACCCCCAAACAGCAGCCCTACACCCCTTGGGCCACCTAAATACTCACTATGATTGTACTGATATGGTAGATGCTTAATAAACACATATATTAAAGTCTTACCCAAAGCTGATAGAATAAAAGAGCTGTTGAGATGACCTTATGGAAGCAGATACTTGTTCTAATGACAAGTAGCAAACGGTACTTACTGTTTGAGCTATTTTGATGGGGGAGCCAGGGTTGGGGTGTTATTTCTTTTAAAAGAAACGTTTTTAAAAAAAATTCCAGAATTAACATAAGACATAAGAAAATAAGATATTTTGAAGTGTATTAATTTTTGCCTGCCATATCACTTTCAAACTCCTGCTTAGGCTGCCTCAAGTCCCACTAAGATATAAAGAGCAACTCTACAATTAGGGAAATCCAAGTTTCAAAAATCTGGATCTCTCTTTCCCCATCCAAAATTCTTAACAACCAGCAATATACAAACACGAATTCATTAAAACAAGGAGAAGGCACCTGAACAGCCAGATTTTGTTCTGCTATCATCTTTTAATTAAAAAGGTCTGAATCTGTATTAAACACTAAATGCCTACTGCTGTGTGTAATAAAGTCATTACATCCTTTTAACCAAGTACTTAGAGCTATCCTTTGCCTTTCAAAAGACCGAATTTTAGCTGTTTTCATTCTGAAGGTGTACCTCTGAATTACCTTTCTTTTTTTTATTTTTTCTTGAAACAGTCTAGCCCTGTCACCCAGGCTGGAGCGCAATGGCAAAATCTCAGCTCGCTGCAACCTCTGCCTCCTGGGTTCAACAGATTCTCCTGCCTCAGCCTCCCAGGTAGCTGGGATTACAGCCATGTGCCACCACACCTGGCTAATTTTTTTAATTTTTAGTAGAGATGGTTTCACCATATTGGCCAGGCTGGTCTTGAACTCCTGACCTCAGGTGATCCACGTGCCTTGGCCTCCCAAAGTGCTGGGATTACAGGCATGAGCCACCGTGCCCAGCCTCTGAATTAATTCTCTGCTGACTCAAAGATTAGCCTATATTGCAGTGCTCACTTAAATCCAGTTGCAAAATCACATACCAGCCTTATATATATTTCACCATGTTTAGTATTTACTGTACTGTAAAAATTACAAATTTGGGCTGAGCGAGGTGGCCTCATGCCTGTAATGCCAGCCCTTTAGGAGGCTGAGGTTGGCGAATCACCTGAGGTCAGGAGTTTGAGACCAGCCTGGCCAACATGGTGAAATGCCCTCTCCACCAAAAATACAAAAATTATCTGGTGGTGTGGTATGCACCTGTAAACCCAGCTATTTGGGAGGTTGAGGCAGGTAAATTGCTTACCCTGGAAAGTAGAGGTTGCAATGAGCTCACATCTCGCCATTGTACTCTAGCCTGGGTGACAGAGTGAGACTCCATCTCAAAGAAAAAAAAAAAAAGAAAAATTTGCTGAACGTTGTAACACAATTTATCTATTTGTGAGTACTGCAAAACGGGTCAATTAAAATCAAGTAATTCTCCAAAAGCAATGCCCCTGAAGAGCAGGAAGGGAATATGTACACTACAAATGGCTGAGCTACAACAATAGATACCGTTTAAGAGAAATGTATACAGAAAACATGCCACTGTTCCACTCCAGTAATTATTCTGGCTAACCAGTGCTTCCATCATGTAATGTTATTAATATTTACTTATAGCTTTTAGATGTCATCTGGGGAAAAAAAAAAGTTAAATATTTAAATATGACTTATAAACTAAAAAAATCACAGATTTTTACGTATGAAGACTCTAATGCAAGGGGATATTGCAGTATGTTTATTAATCAATTTGCTCTCTGAAAAATTTTTAATGAGACCAGGAGTGTGCCATCACTATTGGTACACAAAATGCTTATTTCAAAACTTTAATGCCAATGTTAGTCAGTTTAGCTTATAACTGATTAATTTCAGCAGCATTTGTTAAGTTTTTCAATAGTATATTTCAGTTCAGCTAAAACAATTTTATATCCTCAAAGGAGATAATGCTTATAAAACAGAAAAGTAGCCGGGCGCGGTGGCTCAAGCCTGTAATCCCAGCACTTTGGGAGGCCGAGGCGGGTGGATCACGAGGTCGAGAGATCGAGACCATCCTGGTCAATATGGTGAAACCCCGTCTCTACTAAAAATACAAAAAAAAAAAAAAAAAAAAAAAAGAAAAACAGAAAAGTATAGTTATTTGAATGTATGGTTCAGAAGGCATACTGATACACATTTGCTCGTTTAATTCTACCCTTTGAGGGAGAAGGCATTATCATTCTCATTTTAGAAATGAGTAATCACAGGAAAGTTAAAAACTTTTCCAACGTTCATGCCTAAATCTGGATACTCATGTCCTCTTAAATCAGATTTTATGCCTCTATATTTAAGGCTTTTTTGGAAAAAGTCTGAGCATTAGAGACAAGTATTTTTCAAAAATCTCTTGAAATTAATAAATGTTCTTTCGGTTCTTTTGAGTGCCAAAGAAGATATACCATAGACACATTACTTTGAAACATTTCTTCTATATGAAGAGGATAAAAGATTTTTTTCCCCTGTGTGAACCAATGTAAATGTTGTAGATTCTTCTACAGTCTTTTCTGATTTATAAATGTGTTAATTTGGAGAATTTTCTCACAACCTAAAACATCTCTAATGTCTGCTACAGTACTGTGAAGTGACATTGAAAAAAATTTATTAATTTACATTTTTAAAGGCTATAATCAAATAGCCCTCCAAATCTCTCCAATGTCAGCTAATTTTATTTAAATGCCTTCTATATACTGCACATTGTTTTCAATGCTTTAGGTGTTTTATCCCTCACAGTTACACAAAGTAAGAGCTGAAACTGACCCATGTTACAATTGAGGAAAGTGAGGTGCTGGGAGGTTTCAGTCTTAGAACTTGACTAGAGTGGTAGGGCTAAAATGAAAATCCTGGCAGTCTGACCATCCCTTCACAACTGCCTCCAAGGCATATTGTTAATTTAGGCTACTGCCAACTCACGCACCCAAGTTAAGTTTCTACAAAATACTCATGTTTTAATTTTTCTAATTAGACATCTCCAAAGAATCTATGGGCACCATCTTCTCCTTTGCAGAGACATTCTGAGAATGTACATTTTAGAAACTATTAGACAAAAAGGAACAGAACAATAACAATGATTTAAATGGGAAGATCCTTCACTGATCGAATGCTTGAATACCAAATGCTTGAAAAAAAGCATCAATCACACATAAGTAAGAAATGCTATTGACTCAAGATAAATGTTTTCCTATTTTAGCAATTAGTCTTTATTGAACATGAGAGCCTGTAGAATACAGAGAGTAATAAGAGAGTAATAACCTAGTCTTTTCAGCATGTTCTAAGGGCCCATTAGTATTTATATATTTTTTGAATACTTAAATTATAAGAATAAACACATTTGTCGCATTTCTTTATATCATGATTCAATAAGACCTCTGTACATCCACTGTCAACAAAAATAAGGTCAAGTTGTACAAACAAAAGCGGCCAGGTGCACTGGCTTACAACCATAAGCCCAGCACTTTGGAAGTCTGAGGCAGACATGATCGCTTGAGCCGAGTAGTTCAAGACCAGCCTGGGCAACATGGGAAGACCCCCATCTCTACAAAAAAGACAAAAATTAGCTGGGGGTAGTGGTGTGTGCCTGTAGTCCCAGCTACTTGGGAGGCTGAGGTGGGAAGATTGGTTGAGCCCTGGAGGTCAAGATTTCAGTGAGCCCAGTAAGTGGTGGTCATGCCTCTGCACTCCTGCCTATGCAACAGAGAAATACCCTGCCTCACAAGAAATTAAATGAAATTTTAAAATGGAAGCAACCAATATTTTGTATTTAAAAATTACATTCACAAACATTTAGGTGTATCTCAAGTCTTCAAGCTCAAAAAAAAAAAGAATAGCTACTGGGGTCATTCCTTAGTCTGGAAATTGCCTTTGATAATTTATTTTCTCCCTGTGCTCTAACTTATCTTTTAAGATAAGAAAATTGAGGCCGGGCGCGGTGGCTCACACCTGTAATCCCAGCACTTTGGGAGGCCCAGGCGGGTGGATCACGAGGTCAAGAGATCGAGACCATCCTGGTCAACATGGTGAAAACCCACCTCTACTAAAAATACAAGAAAAAATTAGCTGGGCATGGTGGCGCATGCCTGTAATCCCAGCTACTCAGGAGGCTGAGGCAGGAGAATTGCCTGGACCCAGGAGGCGGAGGTTGCGGTGAGCCGATATCGGGCCGTTGCACTCCAGCCTGGGTAACAAGAGCGAAACTCTGTCTAAAAAAAAAAAAAAAAAAATGATAAAAGGCACAAGGTGGCTCACGCTTATAATCCTAGCACTTTGGGAGGCTGAGTGAGACAGGTGGATCACCTGAGGTCAGGAGTTCAAGACCAGCCTGGCCAACATGGTGAAACACTGTTTCAACTAAAAAAACACAAAAAAATTAGCTGGGCATGATGGCAGGCGCCTGTAATCCCAGCTACTTTGGGAGGCTGAGACAGGAGAATCACTTGAACCCTGCTGGAAGGGTTGCAGTGAGCCGAGATCACACCATTGTATTCCAGCCTGGGTGACAAGAGTGAAGCTATCTCCTAAAAAAGAAGGAAAGAAAATTGATAAAGTAGTTTTTAGTAACATATTCAAATTGACATTTCCAGTGATTTTTTTTTTTTTTTTTTTTTTTTTGAGACGGAGTTTCGCTCTTGTTACCCAGGCTGGAGTGCAATGGCGCGATCTCGGCTCACCGCAACCTCCGCCTCCTGGGCTCAGGCAATTCTCCTGCCTCAGCTTCCTAAGTAGCTGGGATTACAGGCACGCGCCACCACGCCCAGCTAGTTTTTTGTATTTTTAGTAGAGACGGGGTTTCACCACGTTGACCAGGATGGTCTCGATCTCTCGACCTCGTGATCCACCCGCCTCGGCCTCCCAAAGTGCTGGGATTACAGGCTTGAGCCACCGCGCCCGGCCATTTCCAGTGATTTTTATTGCAGAAAACAGGAAATCAGTAGTCTTAAAAATCTCAACATTGGCCAGGCGCAGTGGCTTATGCCTGTAGTCCTACCATTTTGGGAGGCCGAGGTAACTCCAGCCTGGTTAACAAGAGCGAAACTCCGCATCAAAAAAAAAAAAAAGAAAAGAAAAAGGGCTAAGCACAGTGGCTCATGCTTGTAATCCGAGCACTTTGGGAGGCCGAGGTGGGTGGATCACCTGAGGTCAGGAGTTCAAGACCAGCCTGGCCATCATGGTGAAGCCGCATCTTTAAAAAAGAAAAAAAAAAAAAAGGCCAACATTTTTTTCTGATTTTAATGCCATTAATAAAAAAAGAAAAGAAAATCCTAAACGTATGCAGTCTAAATTGGAGTCAGAGGCACAAAATAAAATCCCCAAAATATTATGGCCATAAAAATTTAAATGCAACAGTACAATTTACATAGAGAAGATGTTCATAAAACCTTTCTATACGAATGATAAATTAGAATGGTTGAAGAAGAAATGGTAGAGTTTTTTTGTTGTCGTTGTTTTGTTTTGTTGTTCTTTCTAAAGAAGAAAGAAATGGTGGAGTTTTTAGACAAAATTGTAAGATGGGATTTAGAGAGAAAAAGCCCAGCAAAATGATTTGTTTTATATGCAATATATGCACATTTATCATACTCAAGAAAATAAAAAATATGACTGACTCATCCCTTTCACTGAGTTAATCATAAAATTAATTGCAAAGATACCAACAAAGTTTTCCATCAAAAACTGGAAATGTCCAGGTACTTTCTTGCCACAATTATTTATAGACAGGAATGAGACCACATGATAATGCCAACTTAGTGGTTTAACTTCAGAGTTTCAGAAGAATTTCTTTTCTTTTTTTTTTTTTTTTTTAAGTAAAGACGGGTTTCACCATGTTGGTCAGGCTGGTCTTGAACTCCCAACCTCAGGTGATCCGCCTGCCTTGGCCTCCAAAGTGCTTGGATTACAGGCGTGAGCCACCACACCTGGCCAAGAATTTCTTTATTCAAGAGATATTCACAACACATACAAAATGGTTGGTAAATGTACAACTATATTATAACTCAAGTATATTTTGAGTAAAATGGGAGTAATACGCTATTTTACCCCAGTGTTGATCCCAAATTATTTCCAATTAAACACATCTTGAGAAAGGTGCTAATTTTTTTTTTCTTTTTTTCGAGGCAGAGTTTTGCTCTTGTCACCCAGGCTGGAGTGCAATGGCAAAATCTCAGCTCCCTGCAACCTCTGCCTCCCAGGTTCAAGTGATTCTCCTGCCTCAGCCTCCCAAGTAGCTGGGATTACAGGTGCTGGCCACCATGCCCAGCTAATATTTGTATTTTTAGTAGAGACAGGGTTTCACCATGTTGTCCAGGCTGATCTTGAACTCCTGACCTCAGGTGATCCACCTGCCTCAGTCTCCCAAAGTGCTGGGATTACAGATGTGAGCCACCACACCTGGCCAAGGTGCTAAGTTTTCTTTGTTCTGTCAAGTATATAGCAGAAACTTAAAAGTTTTTATAAAAAATTACCTGAATGCTACAGTATGTAGTAACATTGTCTGTAATTGATCACATGAACTTTACTACTGAACTTTTCACAAGGTGTTTCTGAGGAACATAAAGTTCAGAACTTATGCATTAAAAAATAAGCTCATTGGCCGGGCGCGGTGGCTCAAGCCTGTAATCCCAGCACTTTGGGAGGCCGAGGCGGGTGGATCATGAGGTTGAGAGATCGAGACCATCCTGGTCAACATGATGAAACCCCCGTCTCTACTAAAAATACAAAAAACTAGCCGAGATTGCACCATTGCACTCCAGCCTGGGTGTCAGAGTGAGACCATACTAAAAAAAAAAAGCCTGGGCAGGGTGGCTCACACCTGTAATCCCAGCACTTTGGGAGGCCAAGGCGGGAGGCGCGTGCCTGTAATCCCAGCTACTCAGGAGGCTGAGGCAGGAGAATCGCCTGAGCCCAGGAGGCAGAGGTTGCGGTGAGCCGAGATCGCGCCATTGCACTCCAGCCTGGGTAAGAAGAGCGAAACTCCGTCTCAAAAGAAAAAAAAAAAAAAAACAAGCTCATTATTAAAATTTTGGTCAAGGGCATTCAATGGTATTAAATTTCCTTTTCTGTTCTTTTACTTGATCTCTATAAAATTCTCCTTGCATAACAGCTTGCTGGCTACTCTTTTTCATTAAACATCGTGTCCAAAGCATTTTTTTTGTAAGAAGCAAAGTTCAATGAAAATGGTAAGAGGATATGAGTTGAATCTGTATTTCCTTTTCTGATAGCTTTGCATTTGCTTAGGGACAGTGCATTATGTCAAACACTGATTATAACTGTAATCCTTACCTTTTGTTTATTATTCTGGAAATGCATTACTTACATCCTAGGCTAAAAATAGGGGAGATTCATGAGCATCTTCTAGTCAAATGAGCTCCAGAACTGTTGCCTAAGAAACTTAGTTGGTAATCTTTGGCATGACAAGTCACAGAAATCATACAAAACCTACAATAATTTCAGATGCAATGATCCATTTTTAAAATTTTGACTTAGTCAATGTGTCAAACATTTACTAGGTGTTTATCAGTCAAAACTTCCATTTTAGGCAAAGCATGGTGGCTGATGCTTATAATTCCAGTACTTTTGGGAGGCCAAGGCAGGAGGATTGTTGGAGACCAGAAGTTAGAGACCAGTGTGGGCAACATGGCAAGATCGCCTCTCTACAAACAATTTAAAAATTAGCTAGTCATGGTGGCATGCAACTGTAGTCCTAGCTACTCAGGAGGCTGAGGCAGGAAGATTGCTTGAGCCCAGGAGTTCAGGTTATAGTGAGCTGTGATCGCACCACTGCATTGCAGCCTAAGGGACAGAGAAAGACCCATCTCTAAAAAAATTAAAAAATATAAAAGGATTTCATTTTGAAGTATTAGTAGCAAATGAAGGTTCTGCTATTTTTTTGCGTTTCTCCCCACATGAAACATTTTTTCTTTCATTTAGGATTGTCAGTACAATAAAAATCACATTTTATTATATAACTAAGGTTAGAATAAGCCACCTTGCTGATTATGATGGATATGTTTTTAAAATTCAGTACATAATATTTAGTACAGCATATAAATGTTTCATAAATTATTTTTTATTGTATTTTAGGTTTTGGGGTACATGTGAAGAACATGCAAGATTGTTGCGTAGGTACACACATGGCAGTGTGATTTGCTGCCTTCCTCCCCTTCACCTATAGCTGGCATTTCTCCCCATGCTATCTCTCCCCAACTCCCCACCCCCCATCCCTCCCCCATTTCCCCCCAACAGACCCCAGTGTGTAGTGCTCCCCTCCCTGTGTCCATGTGTTCTCGTTGTTCAACACCCGCCCATGAACATTATTTTTTATGATAATTCTGTAGCTGAAAAATATTTCCAATGAATACATATTAATTGACTGAAAGCAAGACCTCTTTATGCTACCCCTTTCTTTGGATGAACAGGGAGATTTTGGCCCTAGAGCCTCTGAGATCTGCAGAATTTTCAGAGGAGGCAAATCATTTCCACCCAGCTCTACATTATTATTATCATTATTGAGACAGAATCTCTTACTGTCACCCAGGCTGGAGTGCCCCAATCTCGGCTCACTGCAACCTCCGCCTCCCAGGTTCTACTGATTCTCCTGCCTCAGCCTCCTGAGTAGCTGGGACTACAGTCATGCGCCACCACTCCTGGCTAATTTTCGTATTTTTAGTAGAGACGGGTTTTCACTATGTTGGCCAGGCTGGTCTTGAACCCTTGACCTCGTGATCTGCCCACCTCAGCCTCCCAAAGTACTGGGATTATAGGTGTGAGCCACTGGGCCTGGCCAGCTCTACATTATTAAAATGTTCAGAGAATAGCCTTTGACACTGTTTTGAATAATTCTGTTCTAATAAGACATTAGTTTAGCATTCATCTTATTACTAGTTGTGCCAGATGAGTCACTCATTTAAGACTCAGTTGTTAACAGATATTCAAAATGACTTTGATATACAAATCAAGTCTTTTGAATGACAAATACATTGTATACTGGACACCAGTCCCTAACCTTTCTTCCCTTCCCTTCCCATTCACTACCCCACCCTACTCTTCCCTCCACTCCCATTTTCCTTACCATACCTCAGAAATTGAAATTACACTCATCTTTACATTGATGAAACCCCCAAATAGTAATATTTTATTTTCTTCTTTGTGATAATTGTGCAGCAGCAGTCAACTAATAACACCATTTGCCATTCTGCTTATGCTAAGTAAACAATGAGTGTATTTCGTGAATAGTACTGCTACAGAAACTGGATAAAAATAAGTAAAGGGGGCCAAGTACAATGGCTAATGCCTGTAATCCCTGCACTTTGGGAGGCCGAGGTGGGTGGATCACCTGAGATCAAGAGTTGGAGACAAGCCTGGCCAACATGGTGAAACCACATCTCTACTAAAAATACAAAATTTAGTTGGGCATGGTGGTGTGTGCATGTAATTCCCAGCTACTTGGGAGGCTGAGGCAAGAGGATTGCTTCAACTTGGGAGGCAGAGGTTGCAGTAAACGGAGATTAGGCCAATGCACTCCAGCCTGGGCAACAGAGTGAAACTGTGTCTCAGGAAAAAAAAGAAAAAAGTATATGATAATTTATGGGCTTCTACACTGGTAAGGGCTAGAAGATGGGAAGTATGGGATTTTGTTCTCCTTAGAAAAACAAGTAACAGGGACCAGGTGCAGTGGCTCACACCTGTAAACCCAGCATTTCGGGGGGCAGAGAGGGGAAGAAGGCTTGAGGCCAGGAGTTCATGACAAGCGTAGGCAACTTAGTGAGACCCTTTCACTACTGTGAAACCTAAATATCTGAGACAGGTCTCAGTCAATTTAGAAAGGTTATTTGGCCAAGGTTAGGGATGTACCTGTGACAGCCTCAGGAGGTTCTGATGACATGTGCTCATGGTTTTTGGCGTGCAGCTTGCTTTTATACATTTTAAGGAGACATAATACATCAATCAATACATGTAAGGTTTACATTGGTTTTATCTGGAAGGGCAGGACAACTCAGTGGTTGAAGGAAGGGTATGGGTCTTCCAGGTCATAGGTAGATTTATTTATTTATTTGTTTGTTTGTTTGTTTTAAGATGAGGTTTCACCATGATGGCCAGGCTGGTCTTGAACTCCTGACCTCAGGTGATCCACCCACCTCAGCCTCCCAAAGTGCTAGGATTATAGGCGTGAACCATCGCGCCCGGCTCATAGGTAGATTTAAACATTTTTTGATTGGCAATTGACTGAAAGAGTTATCATCGGTAGAAAGGAATGTCTGGGTTATGATAAGGGGTTGCAGATACCTAGGTTTCTGCATGCAGATGAAGGTTTTATCATGCAGATGAAGACTCCAACTGGCAGGCTTTGGAGAGAATAGACTACTATGTAAAGGTCTGTGTTGTGGTTAATTCTAGAGAGGTATAATGAAGCATATCCAATCCCTTCTTCCTTCATGACCTAAACTAGATTTTCAGGTGATTCTGGCATGTCCTTGACTGAGAGGAGGGGTCCATTCAGATGATTGGGGTCCTTAAAATTTTATTTTTGGTTTACACTATTGACTTTTTTTCTTTTGTTTTTTCCTTTCTGAGACAGGGTCTCTCTCTGCTGCCCAGGCTGGAGTGCAGTGGTGCAATCTTGGCTCACTGCAGCCTCCACTCCTGGGTTCAAGTGATTCTTGTGCCTCAGCCTCCCAAGTAGTTGGGATTACAGGCCTGTGCCACCATGCTGGGCTAATTTTTGTATTTTTTGTAGAGAGGATGTTTTGCCATTTTGGCCAGGGTGGTCTCAAACTTCTGGCCTCAAGTGATGCATCTTGGCCTCCCAAAGTGCTGGGATTACAGGTGTGAACCACTGCACCTGGCCTACACTATTAATTTTAAATATATATGTGTATATATGTGTGTGTGTGTATATATATATATTTATGTGTATAATAAATGAAAAACTACAAACAGATAAGTTTGGTCTGACTTTGGTGTCATTAATTAAATATCTACTGCCTGTTCTTAAGGAGACAAAACTGCCATGCAATGGTTTTTTTACATATCAATGAGGGCACAAACTAAGGCAACTTCCCTAAACCTCAGCCGTAGCTCAAAGGTGTATTTATATAACCTTATTCTAAACAAAGAACAAATGGGAAGTAGGAGAACAATTTGGTTCATGTTTCACCAAAAATAGATTTCCTTCAGGTTAAAGGCAGAGACTTCCAAATCACTGTGAGACAGCCAAGTATATAGGGGTCCCAGGAGAAAGTCCAACTGGCCTGAGCACTGGGAGAATGGGATGAGCCGTGGAAGTTCTCACCCTTTGCATGGGGGCAAGTCTGGGATTAGGATTCGAGCCTGGCTTCTCCTGTTCTCGGGTGGAACCTGGGATTCAGTCTGTAAGGCAGGAAGCCAGCTAGCAAGCAAGAGCCCCCATTTCCCTTTTTTCTTGTTGCCCAGGTTGGAGTGCAATGGTGTGATCTTGTCTCACCACACGACTTGCCTCCCAGGTTCAAGGGATTCACCTGCCTCAGCCTCCCGAGTAACTGGGATTAGAGGTATGCGCCACCAACCCGGCTAATTTTGTATTTTTAGTAGGGACAGGGTTTCTCCATGTTGGTCAGGCTGGTCTTGAACTCCTGACTTCAGGTGATGCACCCACCTCAGCCTCCCAGAGTGCTGGGATTACAGGCGTGAGCCACCGTGCCCAGCCTGGGGACTGAGCATATGGTTAGTACCTGGTACATATGTAAAAACTGCAATTACAGCTTCTTAGTAAGATAATTGATTCTGAGTAAACAAGTTTGAGTTTTCCAGGTTGTCTTACTTTTTTTTTTTTTTTTTTTTATAATTGAACTTTTGCTGTTTGGTTGGTTGGTTGGTTGACTGGCTGGTTGGTTTTTCATGGCAGACATTTAGGAGGAGCAAAGCCTCGCAAAAGGAAGATTGTGATTGCAATATAACTAAATCTAATTATATTACTAGTAAGACCAGGAAAATACACAAAATCAAACAGAAAGCAGGGACAATAACAACACACTAAAGGACTATTTGAGGCTACTTGTTCCCTGATAAATGTGATGATAGCAAATGAGCATGCATAGTAGAATAAAATTTTCTGTCTCATATATTTAGCATTCACCAGTTTTATTTCATGGCAAGCCATTGTCTATATAGTGACAGACGATTCCATAAAGAGATGGACTAGAAAGTGGCTTTTATTTTTTTAAATAATCATAATAAATTATCAGCTTTACCTTTAAAGCACAGAACCAAAGATTTCAAATGTAAGTTCAAATTCCATTTTCTTTTTCTTTTTTTTTTTTTTTTTTTGAGACGGAGTTTCACTCTTGTTACCCGGGCTGGAGTGCAATGGTGCGATCTCGGCTCACCGCAACCTCCGCCTCCTGGGTTCAGGCAATTCTCCTGCCTCAGCCTCCTGAGTAGCTGGGATTACAGGCATGCGCCACCATGCCCAGCTAATTTTTTGTATTTTTAGTAGAGATGGGGTTTCACCATGTTGACCAGGATGGTCTCAATCTCTTGACCTCGTGATCCACCCGCCTCGGCCTCCCAAAGTGCTAGGATTACAGGCTTGAGCCACCGCGCCCGGCTCAAATTCCATTCTCAAAAAAGAACATGGGGATCATTTTAAAAGCCTTAACTTGCTTGTCCTATGCAGGAAAGGCCCCAGAAGAGCAGAGACTGAAGTCTACTACACAGATTGAGTTGCATTTTGATCGATATTTCAGGTACAACCACCACTTCATTGTCTGCATGTGAACTTCCCATGGGCAATTTCCATTTCCAGACTACCTTGAACCTCTCACCCACCACCAGTGAGGTCTCTCATGGCCACACCACAATATGTGCACAAGGGATGTGAAATCATTTAAAATTTAGACCAAAAGAAAAAGTTTAGGCAGTCAAATCCATTGAGTGGAAAGAAATCCATTAAATTTAATCCAAAATATATTATGGTTTATCCACTATTTTGGAAGAACTCCATTATTGCTTGCTTCTAATAGCAAAGTTAATGAAGAATTGATTGCTATTTCAATGAGACCTCTCTGCACACGCACATTTACTAAGAACTCACCTAAATTGTAGCTCATTTTTTTTTTTGAGACGGAGTTTTGCTCTTGTTACTCAGGCTGGAGTGCAATGGCGCGATCTCGGCTCACCACAATCTCCACCTCCTGGGTTCAGGCAATTCTCCTGCCTCAGCCTCCTGAGTAGCTGGGATTACAGGCATGCGCCACCATGCCCAGCTATTTTTTTTTATTATTATTTTTAGTAGAGACGGGGTTTCACCATGTTGACCAGGATGGTCTTGATCTCTTGACCTCGTGATCCATCCACCTCGGCCTCCCAAAGTGCTGGGATTACAGGCGTGAGCCACCGCGCCTGGCCTTGTAGTTCATTTTTAATGTGGAACAGAAAACTCAGTTTTTGCCTGCATATCTCATAACAGATCATTCTAGAATGATTCTAACAATACGTTTCAGTAAACTGCATTACACTTAGACAACCAGCAGAAATCTAGAATAATTGGGTCATTGAAGAATAAACATTAAAGGGAGGGCAAGGGGTTAATCATGGAGCAAGGACTTCATTAAAGAAACTGTAGTAATATCCAAAATTCTTCAAAGGCTGCAATGGGGATACTGTTTAACATCAACACAGAACTCTCCAGTTGGTTGTAGAGCAGAAGGGAGAGGTCTCTGTAAGCATAAGAAGCATGCCTTCATTCCCTGCTTTCTTTTATTTATTTATTTTATTTATTTTTATCATTATTATTTTTGAGATGGAATTTCACTTTTGTTGCCCAGGCTGGAGTGCAATGGTGCAATCTTGGCTCACCACAACCTCCGCCTCCCAGGTTCAAGCCATTCTCCTGCCTCAGCCTCCTGAGTAACTGGGGTTACAGGTGTGTGCCACCACACCAGCTAATTTTGTATTTTTAGTAGGGAAAAGGTTGCTCATGTTGGTCAGTCTGGTCTCAAACTCCTGACATCAGGTGATCCACCCACATTGGCCTCCCAAAGTTCTGGGATTACAGGTGTGAGCCACCGTGCCCAGCCTGTGCTTTCTAATTATTTATTTCTCAGGGCAGGCACACCTTCTTCAAACTTCTTCACTATGATCTGAGGCTGGCGGGTCATAGGTCAGGAGTTCGAGACTACCCTGGCCAACACAGGGAAATCCCATCTCTATTAAAAAAACAAAAATTAGCCGGGTGTGGTGGCACGTACCTGTAATCCCAGCTACTCCAGAGGCTGAGGCAGGAGAATTGCTTGAACCTGGGAGGTGGAAGTTGCAGTGAGCCAAGATGGTGCCATTGCACTCCAGCCTGGGCAACATGAGCAAAACGCCCTCTCAAAAAAAAAAAAAAAAAAAAAAAATTCTGAAATTAAGCAGTAAAATCTGGCTCCAAAGAGCATTCTAAAATATTTATGTCTATCATCAGCTATATGCACTTATATCTTAGCAGTTATCTCTAAAACTGATCATAATATGAGCTGGCTGCAGTAGCTGATAATCCCAATACTCAGGAGGCTGAGTTTGGGAGGATTGCTTGAGCCCAAGAGTGGGAGACCAGCCTGGGCAAAATAGTGAGACCCCGTCTTTAAAAACACACACACACACAAAACTGGCCATAATAAACATTCAATAATCATTTGCTGAAGGAATTAAAATTTTAAATTTTAGTTACAGAGCAACTTAATAATTAAGGAATGGGTCTTCTCTGATCTTCTGCTACCTTGATTCTAGTCATTCTAGTCATACTTTAAATTTATTAAAGTATTTTTAGAGAATCATTCTATAAATCAATTGTTCCTCTACATCTAGATGCCTCCAGGCAGTTTGAATTTATGTTGCTTCTTTTAGTAAAAATAGGCAAAATCTAAGGATAGAACAATAAGATTCTGTTGAATATTTCACAAGTAGTTACAATAGACTTTTTTTTTTTTTTGAGACGGAGTAATTTTTTTTTTTTTTTTTTTTAGACGGAGTCGCCAGGCTGGAGTGCAGTGGTGCAATCTCGGCTCACTGCAACCTCCACTTCCTGTGTTCAAGTGATTCTTCCACCTAGCCTACCAAGTAGCTGGGACCACAGGCGCGTGCCACCACACCCAGCTAATTTTTGAATTTTTAGTAGAGACTGGGTTTCACCACGTTGGCCAGGATGGTCTTGATCTCTTGACCTCGTGATCCGCCTACCTCAGCCTCCCAAAGTGCTGAGATTACAGGTGTGAGCCACAATGCCCAGCTACGATAGACTTCTTATACCTTTAGAGATTGTATGTTTCATCTGGCTAAGGTCTTTTAATCTTATACCTTCTTTTAACATCTGAGATATGTATATACTATAAAATGCACCCATTCTGAAACAGGATATTTTCCTGATCCTTTCACTGGCAAGAACTGGAGTGCACAGATGCTAGAACTAGCTGGCTGTTTCAGTGCTGGCAGAGGTGGACTATACTCATGCTGTCCCACTGCATTATCCCTTAGGAGGGGGAGTGCAGGTGAGCAGGTGCAAAAGCTGGGGCAGGTACCTTTGGGCGTCAGCAGGAGCAAAACTCTGTGTGGACCCCATGGCAGCATCTAGTGAGGTGCCTATGATCCCTGAAGCCCCAGAGGAACTGTTACAGTGCCATTTTAGCTTTGCCGTCTGTGGACAGCTTAAGTGTTAACAGCTCAGCGGAAGGTAAGTGTGATAGCCTTTTGCACCCACACTCATGGCACGAGGATGAATGAGGTTGCACAAACGAATTGGAGATGATAGATGCGGGGAATTTTATTGCCTGTGAAAGTGGCTCTCAGTTGGAAGGGGAGCTGAAAAGAGGACAGAGCAGGAAGGTGATCTTCCCCTGGAGTCTGGCCATCCCCGGCCTGACTCCTGTCTGAAGCTATGCTATCAAACTCTCCCTCTGAAGTCAGGCTGCTTATTTCCAACATCCAACTGCAGTCTCTGATATCCAGCTGCTTTTCTATTTTCTGCTGGCTGAGTTCTGGGATTTTTTTTTTTTTTTTTTTTTTTTTTTTTTTTTTTTTTTTTTTGTATTTTTAGTAGAGACAGGGTTTCACCATGTTGACCAGAATGGTCTCGATCTCTCGACCTCGTGATCCACCCGCCTCGGCCTCCCAAAGTGCTGGGATTACAGGCTTGAGCCACCGCGCCAGGCAGTTCTGGGATTTTTATAGGTACAGGATGAGGGGAAGGGGCGGGCTGTGGGTGATTTTGGAAAAGGCAGCATTTGAGCAGGAAAACAGGTATGTAAATTCTGACTTTGGGCCATGGAATTAGGCTTTTTGACTTGAGGGTGGAGCCATTGCCAGGGACTCACCCTCTTCTGCCCAGAATTTCCCTGCCGCCTGTCTCTATTTAAATTTTAAGTATACAATTAAATGAATTTTACTATGTTTACAGAGTTGTATATCATAATCTCAATCTAATTTTAGGACATTTAGGGTAATCCCTAAAAAGAAACCTCATGCCCATTTATAGTTATCCCCATTGCCAACCCTAAGCACCACTGAACTTTCTGTCTTTATGTATTTGCCTTTCTTGGACATTTAATATAATAAGCATAATGCTTTAAAGGATCATCCATGTTGTAAACTCATGTCTTTTAAAACCAGCATACATACATGGTGGTTCTGAATGGTATCTTCTAATCATCTCATTTCACTTTCAAGACAAAATTTCTGCCAAGTACAAAGTTAAATAAAGCCATTTAAAGAATGTATAGAATCAGGTACACAAAACTAGATATTCCTAACAAGGAATAATCTATCTTGTCTTTTATTCTATCTTTTTTTTTTTTTTTTTTTTTTTTTTGAGATGGAGTTTCGCTCTTTCTCCCAGGCTGGACTGCAATGGCACCATCACAGCTCAATGCAACCTCTGCCCCCAAGGTTCAAGCCACCCTCCTGCCTCAGCCTCCCAAGTAGCTGGGATAATAGGTGTCTACCACCATGCCTGGCTAATTTCTGTATTTTTAGTATAGACAGAGTTTTGTCATGTTGGCCAGGCTGGTCTCACATTCCTGACCTCAAATGATCCACCCGCCTTGATCTCCCAGAGTGCTAGGATTACAGGTGTGAGCCACCTGACCTTTTTTCTATCTTTAATTATTTGCCAATAATAAAAATAACGGGCTCTTGAGATAAAAAAGAAAAGAAAAAAAAAAAAATAACGGGCTCAGCAGGTTAAAATACCGAAAAGTACAGAACTACAGAAAAATGTAGTTAAAGCAATTATCCTGCCTCAGCCTCCCAAGCAGCTGGGACTGCAGGCGTGGGCCACCAGCTGATCTTTCTGTTTTTTTTTTTCAGTAGAGACAGGGTTTCACCATGTTGGCCAGGTTGGTCTCAAATTCCTGACCTCAGTAATCCAGTTGCCTCAGCCTCCCAAAGTGATTACAGGTGTGAGCCATTCCATCTGGCCAAAAAGTGAAAATTACATCTTGGTCGGACGAGGTGGCTCACACCTGTAATCGCAGCACTTTGGGAAGCCAAGGTGGTGGATCACCACAGTTTGGGAGTTTGAGACCAGCCTAACCAACATGGAGAAACTCCGTCTCTATTAAAAATAGAAAAATTTAGCCGGGCGCGGTGGCTCAAGCCTGTAATCCCAGCACTTTGGGAGGCTGAGGCGGGTGGATCACGAGGTCAAGAGATCGAGACCATCCTGGTCAACATGGTGAAACCCCGTCTCTACTAAAAATACAAAAAATTAGCTGGGCGTGGTGGCGCGTGCCTGTAATCCCAGCTACTCAGGAGGCTGAGGCAGGAGAATTGCCTGAACCCAGGAGGCGGAGGTTGCGGTGAGCCGAGATCGCGCCATTGCACTGCAGCCTGGGTAACAAGAGCGAAACTCCGTCTCAAAAAAAAAAAAAAAATAGAAAAATTTGCCAGCCGTGGTGGCATATACCTGTAATCTCAGCTACTTGGGAGGTTGAGGCAGGAGAATTGCTTGAACTGGAGAGGCGGAGGTTGTGGTGAGCCCAGATAGCGCCATTACACTCCAGCCTGGGCAACAAGAGTGAAACTCTGTCTCAAAAAAAAAAAAAAAAAAAAAAATTATATCTTAATTTTACAATAAAATAAAGCTATGTTTAATACCTCAATTCCTTCTAATCTTGCATTTACTGTTAAAAGATTATTTTCTCAACTTTCAAATCACTGGAAAAGTTGGAATAGTAGGATAAAAAGCTAATAATCCTCACCGAGATTCACCAATTATTAATATATTACCACATTTACTTTTTCTCTATGTAGCCCTCTCTTTCTCTCTAACCAACACACACACACACACACACACACACACACACACACACACACACACATTCTTGAGAGTTGATCTCATGACATTTTAATCCTAAAGCTTTTTTTTTTTTTTTTTTGAGACGGAGTTTCGCTCTTGTTACCCAGGCTGGAGTGCAATGGCGCGTTCTCGGCTCACCGCAACCTCCGCCTCCTGGGTTCAGGCAATTTTCCTGCCTCAGCCTCCTGAGTAGCTGGGATTACAGGCACGGGCCACCATGCCCAGCTAATTTTTTTTTTTTTTTTTTGTATTTTTAGTAGAGACAGGGTTTCAGCATGCTGACCAGGATGGTCTCTATCTCATGACCTCGTGATCCACCCGCCTCGGCCTCCCAAAGTGCTGGGATTACAGGCTTGAGCTACCACGCCCGGCAATCCTAAAGCTTTTAATGTGTATTTCCTAAGAATGATAGCATTCTTTGTCATAATTACAATACTCTGATCACACTAGAGAAATTTAACACTGATACAAATCTATTATGTAGTATAAAGTAAGTCCACATTCAAATTTTCCCAATTATTCTCTTTTTAAAAAAACTTTTTCTTTTCTTTAATTTTTTTTTTTTTTTAAATTGAGACAGTTTCACTCTTGTTGTCCAGGCCAGAGTGCAATGGCACAATCTCGGCTCACTGCAATGTCTGCCTCCCGGGTTCAAAGGATTCTTCTGTCTCAGCCTCCTAAGCAGCTGGGATTACAGGTGTGTGCCACCATGCCTGACTAATTTTTGTATTTTAGTAAAGATGTGGTTTCACCATGTTCCTCAGGCTGGTCTCAAACTCCTGAGCTCAGGCAATCCACCTGCCTCAGCTTCCCAAAGTGCTAGGATTACAGGCATGAGCTACCATGCCCAGCTAATTTTTTTAATTTAAATTTTTATGTAGAAATGGGGTCTTGTTATGTTGCCCAGGCTAGTCTTGAACTCCTGGCCCCAGGAGATCCTACCACCTGGGGAAGATTTTCCCAAAATTGGGAAATACAGGTGTGAGCCACCGCACCTGGGCTCCAATTCTGTTCTAGTTATTTCTTTTAAAACTTAAATTATTAAAAAAAAAAAAAAAAAAGGCTGGGTGCAGTGGCTCATGCCTGTAATCCCAGCACTTTGGGAGGCTGAGGCGGGCAGATCATGAGGGAAGAGTTCAAGACAAGCCTGACCAACATGGTGAAATCCTGTCTCTACTAAAAACACAAAAATTAGCTGGGCATGGTGGCTCACATTTGTAATTCCAGCTACTGAGGAAGCTGAGGCAGGAGAATTGCTTGAACCTGGGAGGTGGAGGTTACAGTGAGCCAAGACGGCACTACTGCACTCCAGCCTGGGCGACAGAGCAAGACTGTCTCAAAAAAACAACAAAAAAACCCCCAAAAAACCTAGAGTCAATGGAAGAAAATCCATTGCATTTTTCTTACATGTCTCTTTACCCATCTTTAATCTGGAACAATCCCTAGTCTCTGTAGTTCTTTCCTGACACTAAGAATTTTAAAGATTGCAGATCAATTGTTTTTAATATGTCCCACAAACTAGATTTGTTTTTGTTTTGTTTTGTTTTTGTTTGTTTTTTTGAGACAGAGTCTCTGTCACTCAGGCTGGAGTGCAGTGGCACAGTCTCACCTCACTGCAACCTCTGCCTCCCAAGTTCAAGTGGTTCTCCTGCCTCAGCCTCCTGAATAGCTGGGACTACAGGTGGCCACCGCACCCGGCTAATTTTTGTATTTTAAGTAGAGACGGGGTTTCACCATGTTGGCCAGGCTGGTCTCAAACTCCTGACCTTGTGATCTTCTCACCTCAGCCTCCCAAAGTGCTGGGATTACAGGCATGAGCCACCACGCCCGACCTTGTTTGTTTTTCATAATTAGATTCAGGTTAAACTTTTTTTGAGAAGGAGGCTGCAGACAGGAATGCTAGATATGTTCTGTCTTATTTTCTCAGTGCTTAATCTCAGGGTGCACCCAATCTTTTTTTTTTTAAACATAGTTATGTATGCATTTTAATTTTTACATGATTGGTATATATAAATGTTTATACCCTGCTTTAAAAAATAATCATTATAAAATGACCCAATAAAACCCGCACTTGCAGCAGGTTTAGGATTGAATTCTAATTCAGCATTCTACCTTGAATCACTCAACTGCCAACACATAACTGGTGTAACTGGGCTGTTCTGAAGGGCTGGCATGCTTGCAACTAGCTTCACACGTGGAGAATGATCATTCTATCCAAAGCTTGCTCTCTTGCTCTTAGCCCATGTAAAGACAAAGAATCACTCCATTACCACACTATAACTTAGTTAAATCACAAGTAGTTTGCCTTTGTATTTTATTTATTTATTTTTTTTGAGACAGAGTCTCATTATGTAATCAGGCTGGAGTGCAGTGGTGCGATCTCAGCCCACTGCAACCTCCACCTCACAGGTTCAAGTGATTGTTCTGTCTCAGCCTCCCAAGCAGCTAGGACTACAGGTGCGCACCACCATGCCAGGTAATTTTTATATTTTTAGTAGAGACGGGGTTTCACCATGTTGGCTAGGATAGTTTTGATCTCCTGACCTTGTGATCAGCCCGCCTAGGCCTCCCAAAGTGCTGGGACTACAGATGTGAACCACTGCACCCAGCCTGCCTTTTTAAAAATATTTAGACATTAGCTCCCACATAAGAGGGCAAAAAAAAAAAAAAAAAAAAAAGTTAGACATTTGGTTAAATCATGTTTATTACTAATATTTGAAGAATCTGTTATATGATGATGTGCTTTAGCTACAAGATCAGTTTGCATTCCTGGACATGCTAGGTATTGGCAGGAAGCCATTTTCTGTGGAAATGTATTTAAAACATACAAAACTTTGCACCTTTGGCAAAGGAGAATAATAACAAGCTGACTGCAGTGGTGGCTCATGCCAACATTTTGAGAGGCTGAGGCAGGAGTATTGTTTGAGACCAGGAGTTTGAGACTAGCCTGGGCAACATAGGGAGACTCAATCTCTAAAAAAAATAGAAAAAGGTACTCAGGCATGATGGCCAATGGCTGTAGTCCCAGCTACTTAGGAGACTGAGGTGGGAGGATCATGCGAGCCTGAAAAGTTGAGGCTGCAGTGAGGTGTGATCACAGCACTGCATTCCAGGCTTGGCAATAAAGCGAGATTCTGTCTCAATAAATAAAGTTTCTGTTTAACATCAAGTGTAATTCTTTTTATGACAAAAAAACTCGGTTTGAAACCACTTTTTCTCAATATTCATAAGCATTCAATCATTTTCTCACATAAGCTTTAAGGTTGCTTCTTTCTTTCTGGATAGTTTTGTATCTCATTTCCAGTACAGATGTTTATTGCTTTTAAGGCTTTCACAGATAATTTAATCTGTGGCAGTGAAAAGAAAGAATCCTACAGGGGTAGGTCAGTGGGTGGGGAGAGGAGGGACTAGCCAAGTTGAAGGAGTTTAATTTGAATAGAAAATTCTTTAGTCATGCCAAAGATCTGAAATTATCAAAGAAACAAAGATTTTAAATTGTAAAAACAGAGGCAAACCTCTGCCTTGCATTCTCTTTTCAATACTAAAAAATATTACATCAATCCTATAGCAGGTTAACCTTGAAAAAGAATTTTGCTCTCATCTTTTTTTTTAACTTTTATTTTAGGTTTGGGGTTACATGTGAATGTTACATAGGTAAACATGTGTCAATAAAATGTTGTACGAGCTGGGTGCGGTGGCTCAAGCCTGTAATCCCAGCACTTTGGGAGGCCGAGGCAGGTGGATCACGAGGTCAAGAGATCGAGACCATCCTGGTCAACATGGTGAAACCCCGTCTCTACTAAAAATACAAAAAATCAGCTGGGCGTGGTGGCACGTGCCTGTAATCCCAGCTACTCAGGAGGCTGAGGCAGGAGAATTGCCTGAACCCAGGAGGCGGAGGTTGCAGTGAGCCGAGATCGCGCCATTGCACTGCAGCCTGGGTAACAAGAGCGAAACTCCGTCTCAAAAAAAAAAAAAAAAATATGTTGTACGTATTATTTCATCAGCCAAGTATTAAGCTCAGTTCCCAATAGTTATCTTTTCTGCTCCTTTCCCTCCTCTCAGCCCCGCTTCAAATAGACCCCAGTGTTTCCTTCTTTGTGTTCCTAAGTTCTTAACCTTTAGCTCCCACTTGTGAGTACATGTGGTAGTCGGTTTTCTGTTCCTGTGTTAGTTTACTAAGGATGATGACCTCCAGCTCCATCCAGTTTCCTGCAAAAGACGTGATCTCATTCTTTTTTATGGCTGCATAGTGTTCCCTGGTATCTATGTACCACATTTTCTTTATCCAGTCTATCATCGATAGGCATTTAGGTTGATTCCCTGTCTTTGCTATTGTGAATAGTGCTGCAATGAACATTTACATTCCTGTGTCTTTATGGTAGATTGGTTTATATTCCTCTGGGTATATACCTAGTAATTTGATTGCTGGTTTGAATGGTAGTTCTGCTTTTAGCTCATTGTATTTGCATCTTTTGAAAGCTCTTTGCTACCTTATGGTGTGATTACATTTGCTCCTAGAGATGTACTAAGATGATTGAACACTAATTTGTACTTTGATTCAGGTTTAAACTAGAATTGTTTGTCTCCAACAGCTACTATTTTAGGAAGTGAAAATGTTTTCAATGGGTCTCATTCCAGGCCTTGATTTCAGGATTTATTTCCACTTGTTTTCTTCTTACTTGGCTGTATCAGAGTTCTTTGATTGCCAGCAATGGTAGCTGCTGCTGGTTAATTTAAGTAATAAGGGAATTTATTGGGCAAATTGGGGGAACATCAAAGGATTGAGAAGACAGGCCTGACAGCTCACGTGAGTCTCCAAAGCATGCACATCTCAACAGCCCCTTCTAGCACAAACGATGACAATTCTGGGAAGAGAGGTTTTTTTGTTCTGTTTTGTTTTGTTTGTTGGTTTTTTGAGACGGAGTTTCGCTCTTGTTACCCACGCTGGAGTGCAATGGCACGACCTCGGCTCACCGCAACCTCCGCCTCCTGGGCTCAGGCAATTCTCCTGCCTCAGCCTCCTGAGTAGCTCGGATTACAGGCATGCGCCACCATGCCCAGCTAATTTTTTGTATTTTTAGTAGAAACGGGGTTTCACCATGTTGACCAGGATGGTCTCAATCTCTTGACCTGGTGATCCACCCGCTTTGGCCTCCCAAAGTGCTGGGATAAGGGGAGTGAGCCACCGCTCCCGGCTTGTTTTTGTTTTTGTTTTTTTTTTTTTTTTTTTTGAGATGGAGTCTGGCACTGTAGCCCAGGCTGTAGTGCAGTGGTGTGATCTCGGCTCACTGCATTCTCCACCTCCTGGATTCAAGCAATTCTCCTGCCTCAGCCTCCTGAGTAGCTGGGACTACAGGCGTGCACTGCCACGCCCAGATAATTTTTTTGTATTTTTAGTAAAGATGGGGTTTCACCATATTGGCCCAGATGGTCTTGATCTCCTGACCTTGTGAGTTTGAGGCTGCAGGGATTTATAATTGTGCCACTGCACTACAGCCTGGGTGACAGACTGAGACCTTGTCTCTTAAAAAATATATAGAGAGAGAGACTTTGTTTTTGTTTGTTTGTTTGTTTTGAGACAGAGTTTTGCTCTTGTTACCCAGGCTGGAGTGCAATGGTGTGATCTCAGCTCACCACAACCTCCGCCTCCTGGGTTCAGGCAATTCTCCTGCCTCAGCCTCCCGAGTAGCTGGGACTACAGGCGTGCACCACCATGTCCAGCTGATTTTTTGTATTTTTAGTAAAGACGAGGTTTCACCATGTTGACCAGGATGGTCTCGATCTCTTGACCTCGTGATCCACCTGCCTCGGCCTCCCAAAGTGCTGGGATTACAGGCTTGAGCCACCGTACCCGGTCTTTTTTTTTTTTTGAGAGTGAGTCTCCCTCTGTCACCCAGGCTGGAGTGCAGTGACACCATCTCAGCTCACTGGAACCTCCACTTCCCGGGTGCAAGCGACTCCTGCGCCTCAGCCTCCCGAGTAGCTGGAACTACAGGTGCACACCACCATACCTAAATAATTTTTGTATTTTTGGTAGAGATGGGTTTCACCGTGTCGGCCAGGCTGGACTGGAACTCTTGACCTTGGGTGATCTGTTGGCCTTGGACTCCCAAAGTGCTAGGATTACAGGCATAAGCCACTGCACCTAACCAGAGTGTTTTCTTTTTAATATAATATCTGTAGCACATTCTTGTTCTTTCATTCTCTAGCTGCAATTATTAAAAACATAAATTTCAGATAAGAGTATCTTTATCAGCTTAAATTCTGTACATTGTTGCTTTTGTTTCTATTAGCTGTTTAAAAGATTTGTGGGCTGGGTGCGGTGGCTCACACCTGTAATCCCAGCACTTTGGGAGGCTGAGGCAGGTGGATCATGAAGTCGGGAGTTCAAGACCAGCCTGGCCAAGATGGTGAAACCCTGTCTCTACAAAAACTATAAAAATTAGCCGGGCACAGTGGCAGGTGCTTGTAATCCCAGCTACTTGGGAGGCTGAGGCAGGAGAATTGCTTAAACCCAGGAGACAGAGGTTGCAGCGAGCCAAGACTGCACCACTGCACTCCAGCCAGGGTGACACAGTGAGATTCCATCTCAAAAGAAAAAAAAAAAGTGCAGCACTAGACCTCATAGAAGGGAAACTCTGTTTTAATACCTTCTGTGCAAAAACAAGCCTTCAAAAAAAATTTTTTTTTTCTTTGCCTGGCTGTGGAATGTGGAAGAAAGTGTAAGTGCTACCTTAAGGACTTCATTACCCCTCAAAAATGTTTTCTATGGTTATTTTGTATATGCCACTAGCAAATGTACTCTTTGGCCTCAGCAAATGTGGTTACAGCTGGCCAGTGGCTGCTTCCCCGAGGTTTTATACTTTAATTCTTTTTTGTACAGTATGCGTGGGTGTTTTTAAAATTTTTTTTTAGTAGAGATGGGATTTTGCTGGATTGCCCAGCCTGTGCAGATTTTTGCTGTAACTAAGTGAGTTGTAAGGAAAAGTGCCACACTCTGAGATTGAATCAGGAGTCCTTTATTGCTGGCGACCAAGAGTTAGCTCATGCTCAAAATTCTCTAGGCCCCGAGGAAGGGGCTTGATTCCTTTTTATACCTTGCTTAAGATGGTGGGGGGAGGAGGGTGGCAAAGTGGAATTTTACAGAAGCAGAACAAGCAAGTTAGATAAGGAAGCTGGCAACCAGGAGGCAGGAGGTTCCCAGTATTGTTGGTTACCAAGGAGGGTAGCAGAGAGGCCTTTCTGGACAATCAGTCACCAAGGGGAGTAGGTTACTCACAATAGCAGGTAGACTCGCCAAGCAGGATGCAGTTACAACAGTTACAAGGGACTGAGGACAGCGTGACCCAGCTGTGCACCTGAAGGAGAAATGGCGGGGAGGGAGAGGCTAAGATGGCGTTTGTCAGGCTTACATCTAAGATGGAGTCTGTTAAACTTACAGTTTTAAAGACAAAGTAGATATGTTTACAATTTTCTTAATAAATTATAATTCTAGAAACTATCAAATTATGTGACTTAGTCCAGGTACTCCCAGCACATTGCGAGGTTGAGGCGGGTGGATCACTTGAGGTCAGGAGTTAAAGACCAGCCTGGCCAACATAGTGAAACCCTGTCTCTACTAAAAGTAAAAAAATTAGCCAGGCATGGTGGCTGTGTGCCTGTAATTCCAGCTACTAGGGAGGCTGAGGCAGGAGAATCACTTGAACCCAGAAGGTGGAAGTTGCAGTGAGCCAAGATTGCGCCACTACACTCCAGCCTGGGTGACGGAGTGAGATTCTATCTCAAGTAAAAAAAAAAAAAAAAAAAAAGTGACTTGCAGATTAACTGGTCAAATTATAATCATTTTAATCTAAGTGAATTTTATCTAAATATGATAAATAATGTGTATTATTTAATAGTAAATGCGTAAATGTTTAATAAATAATAAAAATATTTTTATCTAATCAAGTCAGCTAAAAGTGTACAATTTTTTCTTATATTTTATATTTTAATTTATATATAATGTTACATCTAAAAGGAATTTGTTAATACATTTTTTTCTCATAGTTTGAAATAGAACATAATGCCTTTTAATTTCCTCAAGGAAATTTTTCCAAAATGCTTGATAGTGTGAATTTAGGTCTAAAGAAAGGCAGAAAAGCTTCTAAACTCTGATGAAGTCAGGAGAGCTTCTTTTTTACTGTCCCTTCCCACTTTTACTGGCTGTGTCCATTGTTCCATTTTCATTCTCCCCTTCTGAAAAGCAGGAAAACAGTGCTGCTTTGTTGGCACTGAGGGAGACCAGGTTTAATTAAAGTCTGAAAAGCACATTTGAAAATGAGGAATGTTAAGCCAGAAATAATTTGTGAAGTGTTTTACCCCAATCTGCATATCACCAGTAGTTGAAAGAGAAGAAAAAGTCAAAAAATTAAATAAATCAGGAAAATATGAAACCCAAGTCAGTTATCAGCGACCATCAGGAGTAGGATTCCCTGGGCACCGCTTGGTGGGAAGAAACGTGAGGTCCTGTTGGCCTTTAGACTGTTGTTCTGGAATGTCCTATAGATGCTGCTTTGGAAAAAAATATGTGGTCATCACATATAATTGAGTGAACTCTGCATAGATAGCATTAAAAATCATCATGAACAAACAGCTTCTGCACTCACATTATGTGCACGGTTCAGTTCAAGGCAGCATTCCATGCCACTCAGCCTCTTGAGGCAAGCCAGTAAGGTCGTTGTCTTGTATCATGTGCCATGTTTTCAGGAATGTCTGTTTCTCCTTGTCCTCTTCCATACAAGAGGCTACAGGCCATTTCTTTGAAATGTGTTATCTAGTGCTCTTGCGTTTTTGTTTTTGTTTTCTTTTTGGTTTTCTAATTGTTTTCCACATTTTATAGATTGTAAGCTTCGGAATTAATTTATCAAGCATAATATCCATTAGTGGGATTACCACTTGAGAACTGCCAATTTTTCAATAAATTCATCAAACACTCTGTTAATTGATGAGTTGGCAGCCATTGCTCTTGAAGTCATTGTAGTACTGAACCCACGAAACATGTTATTATTGGATGAAATTTTTGAACCATAGGGGCTGATAGTCAATATTAGTTTCATATTTAATCACTGATATCAACCGGGTGTAGTGGCTCATGCTTGTAATCCCAGAACTTTGGGAGGCCGAAGCAGGCAGATCATGAGGTCAGGACCAGCCTGAACAACACAGTGAAACCCGGTTTTCTAAAAAATACAAAAATTAGCTGGGCATGGTGGTAGGCACCTGTAATCCCAGCTACTCAGGAGGCTGAGGCAGGAGAATCACTTAAACCCGGGAGGTAGAGGTTGCAGTTAGCTGAGATCAGGCCGCTGCACTCCAACCTGGGCAACAGAGCAAGACTCCATCTCAAAATAAAATAAAATAAAATAAAATAAAATTACTGGTATCTAGAGTATACTAGAGGGTCTTGGGAACTTGGTTTCTTGGTTTATGGGTCCTTTTTTGGGTATGACTTTCTTATTTTAAGAAGACTCTTTCTTTTTTTTTTCCTTATAGAGACAGGATCTTGCTATGTTGTCTGGGCTGGTCTCAAACTCTTGAACTCAAACAATCCTTCTGCTTCAGCCTCCCAAAGTGCTAGGATTACAGGCATGAGCTACTGTGCCCTGCCCTTATTTTAAGAACATTCTCTTGGCTGGTCCGAAGGTAGTAAGTTATCTCAATTGATTGTTCACAGTCAGTTACAGATTGAACTCCTTGTTCTACTCTTTCCCCACTTCTCACTACTGCACTTGACTAGTCTTTAAAAAAAAAAAAAAGAAGAACATTCTCAACCCGTAGTTGGCAACTTTTCATTGGCAACTTGTCCTTGTCTACTATTCAGGACTTCAGTATCATGAAATTTATGCAGGTACAGTATGTTTAAATTAACAGAGATATATAAAAAAAAAAAAAAAAAAACACAAGAAATAAAAGTAATCAGAAATAAAGGGCAATCATGGATTGATACTTAGGTTATAAGAATTTGTTTCAAATAGAGACTAAGCTGTGCTCTAATTGTTCCTGAAATATCCTATGCAATACTATTTGGCTTGAAAGGGAGAAGACAGAAATAGGACTGAGCAATTGAAATTAAAGCGTAAATTTTAGAAGCCCTTTACTCATCTAAATGGCTTCTACTTTATCCTTCCTTAAAGCCAAGGGAAAAAGGTTCTGAAAACTTAACTTGAGGGTTTTCTGTTTTTCTATTTTGCATTAAAATGTATCTCACTTTATTGTTCATATCTTTTTTTTTTTTTTTGAGACAGGAGAATATTTAATCCATCTGAAAATACACATCAGGAAATGAGGGGAACCATAGGAAAATCCTCCACCTCTAACAGAGAGAGCGAGGTTACTGGCTTCCTGCTTGCTCCTATAATCCCGAGGCTTGATGTTTGGAAGAAATTATCTGTCCTTCAGCTACTCCCAGATACTCAGATGTAAGTTACACACATCTGGAGGAGGACTCTGCCCTGCTGAAGCTAGAAGGGAGCTCAATGCATGGGAGAGAATCAGTCTAGAAAAAAATGATCAAAGAACAGCTGGGTGACAGTGTGAGGCCATCTCAGGCAGGTGGGCTCCTGATGCTCTGGTTTAGCCAGAACCCATACAAGCTGGGCTGGTTCAGAGAGCCCATCAGCCAGCCTGTGTTCAGCTACAGCTTCTGTATTCTTATTATTGTTCATATCTTAAGAAATGAATACAGCTCACAGGAAACAGCCCTTCACAAATTATTTACCCTATGAGGAAAGAGAATCTTTCTAGTACATACAAATGCACACCTTATAGTAACTGATCTATTATCATATGCCTTAAGGACACTTAAAAAGTGTCAGCAAATGTCAACAAAATATTGATGGCAAAAATAATAAATAATGAAATGCTGGCGAATTTGTGTAAGATCCTGGATAGTCTATCTGCATGCCACTTAGAATGAAAGAGAATAATATTATCCCTCCTCTTTAAATCTGCACAAGAAAATCTTATAAAATGACTTATGAAATTCCTAAAATTATGAAACGTTATGATCATTTTAAGCAATCAAAGGCAATTAACACTATTCTCATATTACTATTTACTTCCTGTATACACGAGAGACCATAAGTCTCTAAGAGGTTAGAAAAGAAGCAAGGACGTGCCATGAGGCATAAATGTCATCGGAGATAGATTAGCAAGCTTTATAAAAATACAGTTTCCATTTCTGCTCAAGGATCTCTTCTTCTTCTTCTTCTTTTTTTTTTTTTTGAGACGGAGTTTCGCCCTTGTTACCCAGGCTGGAGTGCAATGGCGCGATCTCAGCTCACCACAACCTCCGCCTCCTGGGCTCAGGCAATTCTCCTGCCTCAACCTCCTGAGTAGCTGGGATTACAGGCACGTGCCACCATGCCCAGCTAATTTTTTGCACTTTTAGTAGAGACGGGGTTTCACCATGTTGACCAGGATGGTCTCGATCTCTCGACCTTGTGATCCACCCGCCTCGGCCTCCCAAAGTGCTGGGATTACAGGCTTGAGCCACCGCGCCCGGCCTCAAGGAACTCTTCTATCTATGATTGTGAAATTAAAAATGATTGTAAAGTTGACCGATGATTATGATTTATCAAAATTAATTTACTTACTTTTCATTGGTTGAATCTTTTTTTAAGGCTAAAATAAACTCATTTTTATATTCTAGTAAATTATCTCTCTAATAAAATAATTGACTAACAATTTACTGATAAAATCAAAGCCTTTATTTTTTAAAAAAAACTACAAGGAAACTGTTACTGTGTTTTTCCCATTTAATAAATTATGCCACAGGAAGGAAAGTAAGAAAAGTATCTCCCTGGTTTACAAAATAAATTGCTTCCTGATCACCAGGAATAAATGTAAATGGAAATATGCGGTGTCAGCAGTAGCAAGGATTAGTTTTAACAGAGACATGGATTTGGGCCGGGCGTGGTGGCTCACGCCTGTAATCCCAGCACTTTGGGAGGCCGAGGCGGGTGGATCACGAGGTCAAGAGATCGAGACTGTCCTGGTCAACATGGTGAAACCCCGTCTCTACTAAAAATACAAAAAATTAGCTGGGCATGGTGGCGCGTGCCTGTAATCCCAGCTACTCAGGAGGCTGAGGCAGGAGAATTGCCTGAACCCAGGAGGCGGAGGTTGCGGTGAGCCGATATCGCACCATTGCACTCCAGCCTGGGTAACAAGAGCGAAACTCTGTTTCAAAAAAAAAAAACAAAAAACAGAGACATGGAAAATTCTGGCTTATTATTTCTGGTTCTAGCACTGACCTGTCTCACAAAAATCCTACCCTCTCCCCACTCCATATCCTTGTCTCAATAGAATGGGGTTATTGCCACTTGTCCAGATGTAGTGGCATATGCTTCAGTCCTAGAAACACCAAGAAAATATTTCGAACAGGAACCATGGCAACCTGAGCAATGATAAGATTAACACATCTTGAACAAAAATGGAACTCCTCCTTTCAGCTTTTAGCCCATGGAGGAAATATTTACATCTTGGATTTTGATCCTATGAATGCAAATACTGTCCAGTTATTTACAGGGTGTAACACATTTCATTTCCATTGTTATTTCAACCAAATAGGTTGGTGAATAGGAAAACAAACAATTGCACAAGCAATAGTGGGGAGGGAGTTTGAAAAAACATGATGTATTTCAGAAAGGATAAGAACTGCCTGGCCCAAGATTGGAGTTTCTCTAGGAGAGTAATAAGACATGACGTTGAAAAAGCAGATTGGAGAGAGATTGTAAAGAGCCTTGAATGTCAACTTGATAATAAGCAAAACTAGTGCAAGTTTACACAACACTAAGTATGTGTCAGGTATGATGCTTCGACCTCCCATGGGTTTTTTAATTCATTCTTCGAAACCCGGGCTGCTCATCAGTTAGTATGCACCGTTAACCATGAGAACTATTATTCTTCTCTTTTCACAGAATTTGGAAAACTTAGATAACTTGACCAACCTAATATAGCTGGTACTCTGATCCTATAAGCCGAGCTCTTAGACTGCCAGGAGTTTGGGTTTTATTCTACAGGTATGGGAAGTTTTTTAAAAAGAAAGTTTATTTTTTATTTTTACTTTTTTTGGGACAGAGTCTTGCTCTTTTTCACTTTGGCTGGAGTGCAGTGGCACAATCTCGGCTCACTGTAACCTCCACCTCCTGGGTTCAAGCGATTCTCCTGCCTCAGCCTCCTGAGTAGTTGGGATTACAAGCATATGCCCCCACACCCAGCTAATTTTTGTATTTTCAGTAGAGATGTGGTTTTACCATGTTGGGTAGGCTGGTCTCGAACTCCTGACCTTGTCATCCTCTCACCTCAGCCTCCCAAAGTGCTGGCATTAAGGCGTGAGCTACCTTGCTGGGCCTCATGTTGAAATTTAATTGCTACTGTGACTCTTAAAAGGTGATTAGGTCATGTGGGGCTCCACCCTTAGGAACACACTAATGTTGTTATCATGGGAATGGGTTCCTGGTTAAAGTGAGTTTATTCCCTTCTTCCCCTTTCTTGCTCTCTTGTGCTCTCTTACCCTTCCACCTTTCCCTGTGAGATGACACAGCAAGAAGCCCAGTACAATATGCCAGCCTCACATTCTTGGATGTACCAACCTCCAGAGCCATGAGCTAAATATATTTCTATTGTTTATAAATTATCTAGTCTGTGGTATCCTGTTATAGTAAAACAAAATGGGTAAGATAGAAAATTGTTATGGAGAAATGGGGGCTGTTGCTATAACAAATACCTGAAACTGTGGAAGCAGTTTGAATTGGTAATGGGTAGAGACTGGAAGAATTTAGAGGAAAAGGCTAGAAAAAGCCTTTGTCTTGAACAGAGCATTTAAAGCAATTCTGGTGAAAGCTCAGAAGAAGACAAGAAATGTAGGAAAGGTCTGGAATTTTTTTAGAGGTAAGTTGTCAAGATCAGAATGTTGGCAGAAATATGGATAGTAAAGGCTGAAACTGAGGAACAAGTATTGGAAAATAGACTGAAGGTCGTCCTTGTTATAAATTGGTAAGGAACTTGGCTGAATTTTATATATGCCCTAAGCCTTTATGGAAGGTGGAATTTAAGAGTGATAAACATAGTGGAAGAAATTTCTCTTCTTTTTTTTTTTTTTTGGGACGGAGTTTCGCTCTTGTTACCCAGGCTGGAGTGCAATGGCGCGATCTTGGCTCACCGCAACCTCCGCCTCCTGGGTTCAGGCAATTCTCCTGCCTCAGCCTCCTGAGTAGCTGGGATTACAGGCACGCGCCACCATGCCCAGCTAATTTTTTGTATTTTTAGTAGAGACGGGGTTTCACCATGTTGACCAGGCTGGTCTCGATCTTTCGACCTCGTGATCCACCCGCCTTGGCCTCCCAAAGTGCTGGGATTACAGGCTTGAGCCACCGCGCCCGGCTTAGAAATTTCTGATTAAAACATTGAAGGAACTATGTGGCTACTTTTGTGGGTTTTTTTTTTTTTTTTCTTTTTTTGAGATGGAATTTTGCTCTTGTTGCCCAGGCTGGAGTGCAATGGTGCGATCTCGGCTCACCGCAACCTCCACCTCCTGGGTTCAGGCAATTCTCCTGCCTCAGCCTCCTGAGTAGCTGGGATTACAGGCACACGCCACCATGCCCAGCTAATTTTTTGTATTTTTAGTAGAGACGGGGTTTCACCATGTTGACCAGGCTGGTCTCGATCTTTCGACCTCGTGATCCACCCGCCTTGGCCTCCCAAAGTGCTGGGATTACAGGCTTGAGCCACCGCGCCCGGCTTAGAAATTTCTGATTAAAACATTGAAGGAACTATGTGGCTACTTTTGTGGTTTTTTTTTTTTTTTTTCTTTTTTTGAGATGGAATTTTGCTCTTGTTGCCCAGGCTGGAGTGCAATGGTGCGATCTCGGCTCACCGCAACCTCCACCTCCTGGGTTCAGGCAATTCTCCTGCCTCAGCCTCCTGAGTAGCTGGGATTACAGGCACACGCCACCATGCCCAGCTAATTTTTTGTATATTTGGTAGAGACAGGGTTTTACCATGTTGACCAGGATGGTCTCGATCTCTTGACTTCGTGATCTACCTGCCTCGGCCTCCCAAAGTGCTGGGATTACAGGTGTGAGCCACCGCGCCCGGCTTTTTTTTTTTTTTGGGACAGAGTTTTGCCCAGGCTGGAGTGCAATGGTGCAATCTCGGCTCACCGCAACCTCCGCCTCCTGGATTCAAGTGATTCTCCTGCCTCAGCCTCCTGAGTAGCTGGGATTACAGGCATGCACCACCACGCCTGGCTAATTTTGAATTTTTAGTAGAGACAGGGTTTCTGCATATTGGTCAGACTGGCCTCGAGCTCCCAACCTCAGGTGATCCGGCAGCCTCGGCTTCCCAAAGTGCTGGAATTACAGGTGTGAGCCATGTTGCCCAGCCAGGAGTGGGTTCCTGATAAAAGCATGTTTGGTCCCCTCTTGTCCTTTCTTCCTCTCTTGCCCATCCACACTCCAGCAAAGGGTGACATAGCTTGAAGCCCACTTGACTTCAGACTTCTTATCCTCCAGAAATGTAAGAAATAAATTATTTTTCTTTATAAACTACCCAGTCTGTGATGTTCTGTTATAGCAACGCAAAACAGACTGACATTAGCGGAATTGCTACGAGATCTTTTTTTTTTTTTTTTGCTTCCATTACAATCTCATTTTGGCTTTTGACCTTTGCATCTAGAATAGACTTGGCCTTGCTCTAGAGAACATGCCATCCTGGCCTGACATACTTCACCTTCCCAACTTCTGTCTTCTTTTTTTGTTAGCTACTCACTCCGAAGTGTCCCTGACTTGCTTCCCTTGTCTTTGATCTTTCTAGTGTGTTTTGCTTTATTTTGTTTTGTTTTTTTGACGCATGGGCCATGACAGGAATCTACTGAGCTGAAGGGGAGTTGAGGAGAGACTCACTGCTTTCAGCAAGATGTGTAGTTATTGAGGAGAAATTAGAAGGCATCAACTAACTGAATGTGATAGGAACCGCATTCCTACCACATGAAATGAGACAGATTTTTAAATATTGCTAAGCAGTGTAAGTATTCAGGCAAAATCTGACAACTAAATATGTGGTGGGCTCTAATTAGATGGTTCTTCATTTATTTCTAGGAAAAGGACTGAAGATAACAGACAGTGAGACTGATCCAAAAACTCCCATGTATATACAAACACATGAAAAATGTCACCAAAATGTTAATGGCAGTTACATTACAGTTGCATCAGGGATGGGATTTCAGGTGAGTTTTTACTTTCTTCTTTATAAATTTATGAATCGTTTAGATTTTTTAAATATGAAAATACATATAATTAGGACACTAAGCTATTTTCACTGAGAGAGAGGAAAGTTTATGAATAAAGAAAGAGGGGAAAAAAAGAGATCCAAGACTGAGGACAGGCACAATAAGCACTTCAATCAAGGATTCAAGAAAATGAAAACAGAGGTAAAGGTGGATTGGATTATAGTGCACAGGCAATGAGATATTAGCAATAGAAACTGATGGACTGGAATCTGACTGTCCCAGTCATGGGAGCTACTAAGTTGTATAACATTTTTGTTGTGTGTTGTTGTTGTTTTTGAGATAGAGTCCCACTCTGTTGCCCAGGCTGGAGTGCAGTGGCACAATCTTGGCTCACTGCAACCTCTGCTTCCCAGGTTCAAGCAATTCTCCTGCTTCTGCCGCCTGAGTAGCTGGTACTACAGGCATGCACCACCATGCCCAGCTGATTTTTGTAGTTTTAGTAGAGACGGGGTTTCACCATGTTGGCCAGGCTGGTCTCGAACACCTGACCTCAAGTGATCTACCCACCTCAGCCTCCCACAGTGCTGAGATTACAGGCTTGAGCCACTGTGCCCAGCCCAACACATTTATGTTAACTAAAAAAAAGACACCCCTTGCCAGGTGTGGTGGCTCATGCCTGTAATCCCAGCACTTTAGGAGGCTGAGGTGAGCAGATCGCCTGAGGTCAGGAGTTCAAGACCAGCCTGGCCAACATGGTGAAACGCCATCTCTACTAAAAATACAAAAAAATGGCTGAGCACAGTGGCTCAAGCCTGTAATACCAGCACTTTGGGAGGCCGAGGTGGGTGGATCACAAGGTCAAGAGATTGAGATCAGTCTAACCAACATGGTGAAACCCTGTCTTTACTAAAAGTACAAAAATTAGCTGGGTGTGGTTGCACATGCCTGTAGTCCCAGCTAGAAGCAGGAGAATCGCTTGAACCAGGGAGATGGAGGTTGCAGTGAGCCAAGATTGCACCATTGTACTCTGGCCTGATAAAAGAGCAAGACTCCATCTCAAAAATAAACAAACAAACTAACAAATTAGCTGATCATGGTGGCACATCTGTAATCTCAGCTGCTTGGGAGGCTGAGGCAGGAGGACCCCTTGAACCTAGGAGGTGGAAGTTGCAGTGAGCCAAGATTTCGCCACTGCACTCCAGCCTGGGCAAGAGAGACTCTGTCTCAAAAAAACAAAACAAAACAAAAAACAAAAAACATCCCCATCAGCCACCACTCGACTCATTGGCCTGATACCTTTGTGCAGTGCATGACATCTACAAGTGCACAAGATGGTACTGGATCCAGTGAGGAAGGCAAAAAGTCTGGCAGGAATGTGAGAGACTGTGAAGAATTGGCTTAATAAGATGATGAAGTTCAGAGAGCTAAATTAAGTTCTGAGAAGTCAGTGTTTTAAATGGCTTAGTCATATGGATGTGAGAGATATACCAGGGATATACCAGTTATCTTTTGCTGCATAACAAACCATCCTGAAATTTAGTGGCATAAAATAACATTTTATTGCATTCATGAATTGGGGAGTCAGGAAATTGGGTGGGGCAGCAGAAAGGGCTGGCTTATCTCTGCTTTATGATATCTGAGTCCTCCACTAGAGTGGCATGAACCGTGGAGATGGCTGAGATACCTTTACTAGGGCCATATGTCTGAAGCCTCCTTTCTTCTTTTTGGGACATCTAATGAGCCTAAGAAGTCTAAGTTGTCTCGTTAACTCAGGTATAGTACCTGGGCTGGGACGGCTGGAACACCTGAGGGCTGGCCAGCCTCACTCTGTTTCTCTCTATCTATAAAGGTGGTCTTATGGTGGCCACAGTTCTTACATGGTAGCTGGTTTCCCCCAGAGTGCAAGAGAATCCCAACAGACAGCATGCCCATGGGTATCAGGAGAAGGTGCAAGGCTCCTTATGCTGTCTTACAAGTCATGGTGTTACTTCTGCCACATGTCCAGTAAGTCACCAAGACGATTCCAGATTCAGGAGGAGGATAGGAACAGATTGATCTCTTTCTCAATATAAAAAATACTCTGAGAACACATGAAGATAAAGAATTGATTGCGGCCATCTTAAAACAGGCAACCAAACTGGTGCTGATAGGAATTATCCAGGAAGGTAGGAGTGGATTTTTGGGATTGATCCAGAGGGAATGAAGAGTTTAGACTCTAAAAAATGGCAAGATTGTATACAATGTGCACTATTCAGGTCACAGGTACACTGAAAGCCCAGACATCACCACTGTACAATTCATCCATGTACAACCCAGAATCACTTGGACCTTTATAAAAGTGATTGAAATTTAAATAAATCTTTTTTTAGTGGCAAGAATTTTACACGTAGGAAAGCTGAGAGAGGCTGGTAAATCAGTGGCTTGAATGTTGCTTCTGAGCCTTCTTACTCTCCAGCACTACTGTGGTTTGGATATGGTGATATGGTGTTGTTTGTTCCCACCAAATCTCCTGTTGGAATCGAATCCCCAAGGGAGCAGTGTTGGGAGGTGAGGCTTAGTGGGAGGTGTTTGGGTCATGGGAGTGGGTGGGTCATGGGAGTGGGTCGCTCATGAATGGCTTACTGGTGAGTTCTCCTTCTTACAAGCCTGGGGCAATGGATAAGTTCCTAAGAGAGCAAGTTGTTATAAAGCCAGGATGCCCCTCGGGTTTGGTGTCTCTTCTCATGTGCCCACTTTCCCTTTGACCTCCTCTACCATGTTTCGATGTAGCACAAAAGCCCTCACCAACAGCTAAGCAGATGCTGGGGCCATGCCTTTTGTACAGCTTGCAGAACCATAAGCTAAATAAACCTTTTCCAAATAAACTACTCAGTCTCAGGTATTCCTTTTAGAAACTCAAAATGGACTAAGACAAGCCCTCTTTAACTTCATGCTTCCATCAGGCTGAGTCGCTTCTGGTTTCCTACGCTTGATTATGTTCCTAATTAATTTAGCCAAGAGTATTATGCTCGATTGGGTTCTTCAAGAAGTAGACCCCATGAAAGGATTAGGCATACAAGAGGTTCGTCTGGAGAAATGACTGTGAGGGATTAAGAGGAGGAAAAAAGAGAAGGCAAGGAGGGCTTTCAGACCATAGGCAAATCTGATGCTTGTGAAGAAGAGGGGCAAGGAAGGAGAACTGAAGAGGAGTTTTTAAAGTTTCAGCAAGGTTATAGGGAGTCCTTGAGCCAAAGTTGCCTATTAAAGGAGTCCTTCATCTTGCAGGAATGGGCCTGCATTAGTCTCCCTGCCATGCTCAGTCACAGACTCAGAGCATCCGCTGAGAAGGATGGCCTTGGCATGAACTCAAGGCTGGGTCCCCACTGGCGGCAGCAGCTGGGGCCATCAGTCAGTGGTGCTCGCTGAAGCAGGAGATCTGAGCAGTGTATTATAATGACCATTTCAAATACGGAATCTTAGCAGATAAGAAATTGCCTCCCAAAGTGCTGGGATTGCAGGTGTAAGCCCCCGTACACAGCCTGGTAATAAGCTGCTGCTGCTGCTGCTGCTTCTCCTCCTCTTCTTCCTCTTCCTCCTCCTCCTTCCCCTCCTCCTCCTCCTCCTTCTTCTTTTCCTTCTTTGTTTTTTGAGACAGGGTCTTGCTCTGTCACCCAGGTTGGAGTGCAGTGGTGTGGTCACCTCCCAGGTTCAATTCTCCTGCCTCAGACTCCTGAGTAGCTGGGATCACAGACACACACCATAATGCCCAGCTAATTTTTGTATTTTTAGTAGAGATGAAGTTTCAACATGTTGACCAGGCTAGTCTCCAACTCTTGGCTTCAAGCGATTCACCCTCCTCGACCTCGAAAAGTGCTGGGATTACACATGTGAGCCACTGTTCTCGCCTGTAATGGGCTTCTTATCTCACATAACTGGAAGTCCAGGAGGAGGATAGTTCTGGGTTTGCTCACTACCACGGCACCCTGATGCTGTCAAGGACCCAGGTGCTTTCTTCTTTATGGTTCAGCAGCTCAGCATCCCCAGTGTGTTGCCCATGTCTCCCCTCATGGCCTCCAAGGGCTGCAGCAGTTCCAGGCATCATATGTGGGTATGAAGACCTCCAGCAAACGAGAGAAGTATGTTCTCCTGTGCATCTTTTTGTATGATTGATTGACTGATTGATTGATTGAGGCGGAGTCTCATGCTGTTACCCAGGCTGGAGTACAGACGCACAATCTTGGCTCACTGCAACCTCCGCCTCTTGGGCTCAAGTGATTCTCTTGCCTCAGCCTCCTGAGGTGTGTGCCATTATGCCTGGATAATTTTTGTATTTTTAGTAGAGACAGGGTTTCACCATGTTGTCCAGGCTGTTCTCAAACTCCTGACCTCAGGTGATCCACCAGCCTCAGCCTCCCAAAGTGCTGGGATCACAGGTGTGAGCCACCTCTCCCGGCACCTTCCTGTTTTGTTTTTGACACAGTCTTGCTCTGTTGCCCAGACTGTAGTGCAGTGGCACGATCTCGGCTCACTGCAACCTCTGGTTCCTGGCTTTAAGTGATTCTCCTGCCACAGCCTCCCGAGTAGCTGGGATTATAGGCTCCGGCCACCATGCCAGCCTAATTTTTGTATTTTTTTTTAGTAGAGACAGGGTTTCAGTATGTTGTTCAGGTTGGTCTTGAACTCCTGATCTCAAGCAATCCACCTACCTCAGCTTTCCAAAGTGCTGGGATTACAGGGATGAGCCACCACAGCTGGCCTCGTCTTTTTGTTTTTAATTGATGAGGGAAAGCTTCCTCAGAAGTAGCTCCAGTATCTTACCCTCAATTAAGGATTGGGTCGCGGTGCCAAAGCCTTTGCCAGTCACTGGCAAAGAGAAGGACACTGCTGTGATTGCCTTTGACAATGAATGCCTTCCTTGAGCTCATGGCTGCAGAGTGAATGCCAGAATGGGTAGGCTGAGACCGGCTGTTGAGTATGCAATGAACAGCCTCTGCTACGAAAAGCAAGACCTGTTATTCTTTTCTAGTGGAGCTGAACTTGGACCTCATACTAATGGAGCTCTGGAAGAGCCCCAGACCTGGGAAAGCAGCTCTGATCTTTATCCATGACTGCAAGTGTGACAAGCAGAGAAGAGTTGGCACAACTTACCTCGTGTCTTTCTTTTATTGGCCTTCCTCTGAGGAAAGAGTCTTTGGCTTTAAGGACCCACTGTCCAATTTTTCTAGGTCTAGGCTAAGAGATGGTGAAATAGAGGAAATTAAGAACTGCTTGAGCGCAAAGGTATATTATGACTACTACCACCTTCATTGTTATCATGATTGCCACCATCACCAGCAGGCTTTGAACCGCATCTCAGCCCACTTGCAGTGACATTGTATTCCATGCTGGGCAAAATCATCTGGATCAGCATGACACCAAGCTCGGGGTCTCAACTCTGTTCTGTAGAGACACACCTGCTGGAGAATATTTGCCTAGGGCACCAGCTTCCAGGGCTTTGAAAACGCTTCATGGGCCTAGGCCATGAGGTATACGCTATCCCGCCCACATCCCACCCCACAAGGCTCCTTTCCTTTCTCTTGTACAGATAATGACATATCAATAGCTCGTGACACCAGAGCTGAAGGCTACTGCTTGAAGGATTTATAATCCAAAAGAATGAATTATGCAGATAAAAATGGTGGCATCATGCAGAGAATAAGATTTTTTTTTTAATGTGAAATGATCAATTAAGCAGTTCTGTTTTTTGTCATAAGCAAGTGCCTGTAGAGAAGGAAAAGTGGGGAAATGTGGGGGACTTCTTGGAGTAAGAAAAATGCCACTTTTTTTTTTTTTTTTTCAATTAAGATGGGGGTTTCACCCTGATGGCCAGGCTGGTCTTGAACCCCGGACCTCAGGTGATCCACCCACCTCGGCCTCCCAAAGTGCTAGGATTACTGGCCTGCCACTTCTTAAATGATTCAAAAAATGTCTATTTGTTAATACATACTCCACGTAGTTAATATGCACAACTCTGCAACTCAACAGATATGGGCATTACTAGGTTACTCCAGAAAATGTCAGGCAGTGTGGTTATATTAAAACAAGCAAGCAGATTCATCTTCCAAACACTAATGTAGCTGATTCTCCTCTCTTCCTATTTAATTACCATTTGGCCAGGAAAAGGTGGGGAATCCACCTTCCTGAAGAAAATATTTGTTAAATCATCTTTCTTGTCCTATTGAATTTCAGATTGGCCAGGCGCGGTGGCTCATGCCTGTAATCCCAGCACTTTGGGAGGCCCAGGCTGGTGGATCACCTGAGGGCAGGAGTTCGAGACCAGCCTGGCCAACACAGTGAAACCCCATCTCTACTAAAAATACAAAAATTAGCTGGGCGTGGTCACAGGTGCTTGTAATTCCAACTACTCAGGAGGCTGAGGCACGAGAATTGCTTGAACCTGGGAGGCAGAAGTTGCGGTGAGCCGAGATTGTGCCACTGCACTCCAACCTGGGCAACAGAGCGAGACTCTTCTTGAAAAAGTAAAATAAATAAATAAATAAATTTCAGATTTATCCATTTTTAAAATCATTTATACAAGTATAGGAAAATATTAATAGATTTGGAGCAATGCCCTTTACACTGCATGCAATTAATAAATCCTTAAAATGATGAATGATAAAATTAAAGTAAAATTTCCACTGGGAGTATGTTGTAGTATAATAACTCTGTTAGACATTATTACATAATTGAAGGACTTTTTTTCTAATGTGACCTCACCCCAAACTACACACTCTGTACCACAAATGGAATGATTGTGATTTCCTGAAAAACAAATTAAAACATGAAAATCTATGCAATATGGATCATTCTGCCATTATTTTCTCTAATGAGCAAAACAGAGATTTATCTCTTATTTTAAACATTTTTCTAAAAAGTGTTTAAACTATCTTGAAACCAGAAAACTCCTTTACATAAAACTATTCACTTTAAGCAAGTCTTTTTGTGACCCAGGATTTAAAAATATACAACCTTGGTGTGCATTTTCATCTAGTCCTTGTTAGGTGATTCATTCTTCTTCAATGCTAGAATCCCTCTGCCATGCACCTTACCTCATTCTGAGTTTCTCTACAGACACCTGGAGTAAACACTTCATAAATAAAATGATTTTTATTCAACTCTATTTTTTTCTGTGCTGGGGGTCAAAGAAGAGGCCTTTTGTTACAGAAACTCTTCATTTGTGCTTACGGTAAAAGAAGGGAGAATTGGCATTTCTTTTCTCCTCTTGGGACAAGCAGAGCGTGTCTCCTCATGGCTGCCTTTGCCGCCATAACTTCTATGAAACACCACACTCTTCAGTGCCCGAAAGGGAGCCATTGGTCCTAAGGATGAGGTGCCACATTTTGGTAAGGTGAAAGATTTACCTCTCTTGTCACAACAACAATAATGACAACAGCAATATAGTAACAAAACGATAACACATAGATAGCACTATGCATTTTAAAATGAAGGGATCCGAAATGCACCTCAGTAGCATAAAAATTATTTCAAGTGGCTGGGCGTGGTGGCTCACGCCTGTAATCTCAGCACTTTGGGAGGCCAAGGCGGGTGGATCTCTTGAGGTTGGGAGTTAGAGGCCAGCCTGGCCAACATGGTGAAACCCTGTCTCTACTAAAAATACAAAAATTAGCTGGGTATAGTGGCACACGCCTGTAATCCCAGTTATTCAGGAGGCTGAGGCATAAGAATCGCTTGAACCCGGGAGGCGGAGGTTGCAGTTAACCATTGCACTCCAGCCTGGCGACAAAGTGAAACTGTGTCTTAAAAAAAAAAAAAAAGTACATATGTATAAAGCTAAAAGCATTTGAAGAAGTTGCAGCCATGAAAAAGGAAATCTTTTCTAACCTTCATTTTGCTGACTTAAGCAGGATCTTCCAAAAATTATAGCTGCCATAAATTCCCTCTCCAGGGGGTTTACAGCCAGAAAGGAGACTACCATTAGTACTGGGATGAGCAATTGCTTTAACAATTTATCTGAAACTGTCATACCTTGCATTTTTTCTTCTGTGGAAGTCCTTTCTCCTGACTCTCTTTTCTCTATGTAGTTGGTATAAACTCCTATCTCTAGGGGCTTGAAGAGCCATTTCTTTTTCTTTTTGTTTCTTTCTTTTCTTTTTTTTTAAGAGATAGGTTCTCACTCTGTCACCCAGGCTGGAATGTCACCATCATAGCTCACTGCAGCCTCAAACTCCTGGACTCTAGCCATCCTCAGCCTCCCAATTAGGTAGGACCACAGGCATGCACCACCACACCCAGCTAATTTTTATTTATTTTTTTTTGTGGAGATGTGGTCTTGCTGTGCTGCTCAGGCTCCAATGATCCTCCTGCCTTAGCTTCCCAAAGTGCTTGGGATTACAGGTGTGAGCCACTGTGCCCAGCCTTGAGGAACTATTTGATCTAAAGGCTCATATCCACATAAATAAACTTCATCTTCTCTCTGTTAATCTGTTATAGTCAGTTAAATGTGTAGGCCCTTAGCCACTGAACCCAAACTAGAAGAGGGAAAGCTTTTTTTTCCCAACAATATTATCTCACTTAACCCCCACAATAACCCTATTGTACTCCCATTTTCCAGATGAAGAAACTGAGAACTTGAAAGGTTAGGAACCTTTCCCAAGATCACAGTCATTCAATAGCAGAGATGGGGTTTCAATACTTATTGCTTGAAATAGAGAAAACACAGCTGATTGTCCTGACACACTAAAAACGCAGTGTCCTGAACAGCTGGGTTATTGATTCTGTTTCCCCCTCTTTTTTTGGAGACAGGATCTTACTGTGTCACATAGGCTGGAGTGCAGTAGTGTGATCTCAGCTCACTGCAACCTCTGCTTCCCCTGCTCAACAATCCCCCCACGTCAGCCTCCTGAGTAGCTGGGACTACACGCTCAGCTAATTTTTGTACTTTTAGTAGAGACGGGGTTTCACCGTGTTGGCCAGGCTGATCTTCAACTCTGGACCTCAGGATCCACCCACCTCGGCCTCCCAAAGTGCTCGGATTAAAGATGTGAGCCACTGCACCTGGTGGAAAGAGATGTTATTTTAGAGTCATTATGGCCAGGCATGGTGGCTCTCACCTGTAATCCCAGCACTTTGGGAGGCTGAGGCAGGTGGCTCACCTGAGGTCGGGAGGTCGAGACCAACCTGACTAACATGGAGAAACCTCGTCTCTACTAAAAATGCAAAATTAGCCCGGGCGTGGTGATGCCTGTAATCCCAGCTACTCAGGAGGCGTGAGGCAGGAGAATCATTTCAACCCAGGAGGCAGAGGTTGTGGTGAGCCGAGATGGTGCCATTGCACTCCAGCCTGGGCAACAAGAGTGAAACTCTGTCTCTCTCTCTCTCTCTCTCTCTCTCACACACACACACACACACACACAAACACACACACACACACACACACACGCCACTGATCTGCTCACATTTGTGGTCAATAATAATAATGGTAGCTACTAATAAAAACTCTACATCTTTGTTATTAGCAAGGTGTGTGCAGCATCTACCTGGGCTATAGAAAACCAGTGTTTTGGTCCCCCAGGCAAGTGCCCCTTTGTACTGTGGTCCATCTGATTCCAAAGAGAATGAATGGCCACAAAGGGTGGCAGTCACTACTTCCTCTCCTAGACGCCAGGCCTGACCTCTCAGGGCGTCTTCTCTTAGCTCTGGTTGCTTTGCTCCTCGGCATGCAAAGACAAACACCAGCATGGTGAGGCTCCATTCTGCATAGAGCTGGTGCCTACTTTGCTAATCTTCAGCATGGAGAAAATACTACAGTCAACAAAACAAAGTTTTCAAGCTACTGATGTATGCCTAAGAAACAAAGATCAGATTTTGATAATACAGAGGGAAACTTGGAAAGTCTGAAATTGATCAATGGCTCTCACTGCCGGCCCTTGGGGCTGCCTCTGCAGAGGCCGTTAATCATCCGGCCGAGCAATCGAATCGATAGCCATGACCTTTCCCTTCAATGTTTCTCCTGCTGTCTCTCCCACTACAGTCAAAAGAAACATAATGCAGCCGGGCGCAAGCCTGTAATCCCAGCACATTGGGAGGCCAAGGCGGGTAGATCACGAGGTCAAGAGATCGAGATCATCCTGGTCAACATGGTGAAACCCCGTCTCTACTAAAAATACAAAAAATTAGCTGGACATGGTGGCACGTGCCTGTAATCCCAGTTACTCAGGAGGCTGAGGCAGGAGAATTGCCTGAACCCAGGAGGCGGAGGTTGCGGTGAGCCGAGATTGTGCCATTGCACTCCAGCCTGGGTAACAAGAGCAAAAAAAAGAAAAAAAAAAAAAAAAAAAAAAAGAAAGAAACATAATGCAATCATTTCCTTTAGAAAAGAAACATGAATATAAAGCAAGTGTATAAATTATGTGTTACTAAAATGAAATTCTCTAAGGAAATCATGTTGAGGCACTGTAATTATAAGGCTTATTTTTGGTAATATTTATAGTTCATAGCATCTTCAGGTATATCAGTTTATGTGATCTCTTATAGTTTCCACCCACCACTGTCTTGTAGAGAAGGTGGGATAAATTACTTCTGGAAGAAGGGAAGTGTTCGTTTCCGTATCTTGGATGGGTGGAGATAGGGGAGGGTAAGTGAGCTGATTAAACTTCCACAAGTCAGTTCACTGAGCAAAATATCCTGCATCCTCCAGAATATCTTTTTTTTTTTTTTTTTTTTTTTGAGACGGAGTTTCGCTCTTGTTACCCAGGCTGGAGTGCTATGGCGCAATCTCGGCTCACCGCAACCTCCGCCTCCTGGGTTCAGGCAATTCTCCTGCCTCAGCCTCCTGAGTAGCTGGGATTACAGGCACGTGCCACCATGCCCAGCTAATTTTTTTGTATTTTTAGTAGAGACGGGGTTTCACCATGTTGACCAGGATGGTCTCGATCTCTTGACCTCGTGATCCACCCGCCTCGGCTTCCCAAAGTGCTGGGATTACAGGCTTGAGCCACCGTGCCCGGCCGTCCTCCAGAATATCTTAACAGTCATAACTCTATGGACATGTTCTGAAATTAAACTCAAAACACTGAAAATGTGGGTGATTTTCTACAGATCTTTGATATCTTTTTGTAAACTGAAATAGACTCTGATCAGCAGTTGTTTCTCAGACCCATCAAGAATTCATTGTACCTGCAGGAGAGGCCCACAGTTTGCCTTCTCAAGTTTCTCTTCCGAGAGACAATAAACAATACCTCCCTGCAGAGCAGTGAGAATGAGTTTGCCTCTCAAGTTAAAAGGAGGTGGGAAGTGTGAGGTGAGGTCAAGGAGCACTATGGCAAAGTCAGTGGCTGAACTTGAAACCCATCCTACAAATAAGTGTCAGTGTTGACTGTGGGTAAAAGAGAAGCCCCACTAAAGGTCTTCGGAGTTAGGGAAAACTGAAGCACCTTCCTATTTGCCTTTAGCAATTGACTGTTTTAATAGCAGCGTGAAATTTTCTTATGATCAAACCTTTCTTGGCCATGAAAAACTATGGCTGAGTGAATAATTATTTGTTTAAACAAGGCTGGTCATCTGCTTTGTGCTTTTTCTGGGTGCCTTCCTCTAGGAAGCCTTTCTTGTACTTCTGTCAGGGGCTGAGGGTCCCCTGTCTGAAGCCTTTTAGCACTCCGGCTTGCCTGTAAGCCTTCACTATATTGAGATTTTCTGTTCATGCAGTCATTATGGAAGGTGGGGGAGGGAATCACAATTGGCAGTGCAATAGGAAGAGAGCAGAAACAAAGAGCAGAGAGATAAAGTTCTTATAACAGAGTAAAATGAGCCGGGTGCGGTGGCTCACGCCTGTAATCCCAGCACTTTGGGAGGCTAAGGTGGGTGGATCACAAGGTCAGGGGTTCGAGACCAGCCTGACCAACATGGTGAAACCCTGTCTCTACTTAAAAATACAAAAATTAGCTGGGCATGGTGGTGCACACCTGTAATCCCAGATACTTGTGACGCTGAGGCATGAGAATTGCTTGAACCCAGGAGGTGGAGGTTGCGGTGAGCCAAGAGCGTGCCATTGCACTCTAGCCTGGGTGACAGAGTGAGACTGTCTTCAAAAAAAAAAAAAAAAAAAAAAAGCCAGAGTAAAATGACAGGGTACAAGTGAATGACAGTAGAATGCTTGGAGAGGAGATGACCAACCAATTCAACAGAAATTTTAGACATACATTCCACAGACCTTAGTTACTGATTGTATGAGCAGACCTGACGGATGGGGAGGGAAGAGCTTAAGTGATGGGATGCTGGTGCCCCATAGGGAGCTAGGGAATATAGAGAATGTGGAGCTTCAGGCAGTGAGGCCGGGAGAAGATAATGAGTCATTGCTGGGCATGCGGACATTGAGGTTCTGTGGAACGTGGCTGCATATGGGAAGCAGTTGGGTATAAGACTGGAGCTGAAACAGAGGTGAGGACTGGCAATGTAGATTTTGGCTTTCTGGTGAGCATGAAGGTGGGCTGCTGGGATATACTGATGGGAGAACCTGCCACCGGGAGTGTAGCTGGTGGACTTCCTTCTCCTTCACTCCAATCTGGGGATCTTCCTTTCTACCCAATCCTTCTTCCTGCCCCTTCTCCTTCCACAAATGTCTGATTGGCACCGTGGTCTGAGGGCTGGCCCTGCTTTCTTCTGCTCCCTCTCTTCTTTATCACTTGCAGGCATTTGTCCCAAGAATGCCTGGTACGTCTCATTCCCTTTCGGCATCTGCTTCTTGGAGAGACTGAACTGACACAGAAGTCATCGATATGCAAGTAGCTAATAATTAGAAGAATGGGAGCAAATTGGACATCCCCGAAAGAACATACGGAATGAAAACAAAACAAAACAAAAGATCGAAATGCTAAAATTAACAAAAAAGGGTTGAGGAGAAGAACTCACATGTCGCTAGTGATCAGGGTCTTCTGGGGCTAGACCGCATGGGTTTGAGGCAGGTCCCACCGCTTCTGAGCTCTGCCACTCTCAGCAGATTGTTTAGCCTTTCCCAGCCTTGCTTTCTTTCTATAGAAAAGGGGGAAATAATGGTACTCATTAAAGATTTGGCTGCCCATGGTGGCTCATGCTTATAATCTCAGCAATTTGGGAGGCCAAGGTGGGAGGATGGCTTGGGGCCAGGAGTTTGAGACCAGCCTCAGCAGCATAGGGAGACCCCCACCTCTACAAAAAATAAAAATGTAGTCAGGTATGGTGATTCATGCCTGTAGTCCTAACTAGTTGGGAGGCTGAGGCAGGAGGATTGCTTTAGCCCAGGAGTTTGAGGTTATGTGAGGTATGATCATGCCAGCCTGGGTGACAGAGCAAGACCCTGCCTCTAAAAAAGAAAAAAAAATAATAAAGATTTGTTGTGTAGATTAAAATGAGCTAATATATGTCAAGTGCTTAGAAAACTCCCTGAAAACATTGATGTTGGAGTGCAGGTTTGTCATTATCACCAGGTGGAACGGATGAACGGATCAGGAGCTCCAGAGTAGCCAGGAAGGGGAGGTCTCAAATAGCCGCAGCACAGAGCCAAGGAAGTGGAAGTTTCAAAAAGAAAACAATTTGCAAAGTCATGAAGAACTGAGCAGAAGAAGGTGAAATAACATCAAGTAGGCCTGGAGATGATGACGACCTCGGCCAGGGCTGCCTCAGTGGCATGGGGAAGCTGGAAGCCAGAGGACAGTGGCTTGCGTAGGGAGGGAGTAGACAGTCTCCACGCCTTCCAGAGCCTGGCTTGGGAGTAAAACAGAGCGAGAGGGTTGTGATCAGATGGGGGCTCAAGAGTCTGGGAGGAAAGCCAAGTTTCTTCATAGGCAGAAAGGAATATGGTACCTGAAGATAGGAAGAGAATGATGTTTTTGGATGGCAGGGGGTCCTTAGGAATCAGGAAGGTGGGATCCCAAGCACAGGAGGGATGGATCTGGCCAGAAGGAAGGATGGCTGATGTTTTGAGACCCAGTAGGTAAGAATGAGGATAGACTGAGAGGTCAGAGGACAGAAATCTGAAGGTGTTTCCAAGAGTGCATCTGCAAAGCTGAAGAGGGCTAAAGTGGGGAAGGCAATTCAAAGAAAGTGAGGGAAGAAACAAAACAAAACATTTCATTGATATGTGTGACCCTTCTCCTCTAGCAGTGAAGGAAACTCACGTTATCTGAACACCTCTGTTGGGATGCGTGAGCCCTCGGATGAGAACTTTCACATGGCTGCTGAGTTAATGTCCACCACCACCCTGTGAGGTAAGCATCATTATTCCCATTTCACAGATGAGGAAAGCTGAGGCTCAAAGATTGAGTCATTGACCTAAGATGTACAAGGTCTAGCAGAGTGCTCGATAAGTAATTGTTGAATGTCTGGACTGCATAGATCATGCTCTCCGATTGGTTGTATACTTGTGTGATGCTTTTCCCCAACGGTCTTTCTACTGTTGAGAGAATTCTTATGTAGTTAAGTCTCGGATCAGTCATAACCTCCAAAAAGGTGACAGTAATGAAAAATGCAAAAAATGGCTGGACAAGGAAATGCCTGTGCTACCTTATTTACCCCAAACAGAAAAGCTGCTTAAAAGATTACGACTGATTGGGAAATGTGATTTGGTTGGACAAAAGCACCTGAAGCTCTCGTCCCTAACAATTCCATCCAGGACCTCCCTGAGAGTCAGAATTGATGTGTGGCGTGTTGTAGTTTGGCTGTTCATAATATCTGGATGAAAATGCCTGCCAAACATTTCACTGGGGGATTTAGAATATGCTTTCCAAGTCTACAGCTGAAGGGCAGCAGCCGATGCTACTGTGCGCATGTTGGCATTCGCCAGTTCATCTGGCCAAATGACAAATAACCATCGTGTCTTCAGGAACACTGTGTGTTCTTGATACTTTTAAGTCAAAATCTAATTGTGTCCTTCTTGTAATTATACCAGTCAAAAAGAAAATGGTACAAATAAGAAAATTTAAGGTAATAAATGAATAGAAGACTAGACTAGTTCATTGTGGGCAGGGGTTGGGTCTTATTTAAATTTCTAGTATTCATTTAATTTAAAAAATTTTTTAGTTTTATTAATATTTTTGAGGCAGAGTCTCACTCAGTCACCCAGGCTGGAATGCAATGACATGATCTTAGCTCACTGTAACCTCTGCCTCCCAGGTTCAAACAATTCTCCTGCTTCAGCCTCCCAAGTAGCTGGGATTACAGGCGCCCACCACCATGTCTGGCTAATGTTTGTTTTTTCCGTAGAGTTGGGGTTTCGCCATGTTGGCCAGGCTGGTTTCCAACTCCTGACCTTAGGTAATCCCCCCACCTTGGCCTCCCAAAGTGCTGGGATTATAGGCATGAGTCACTGCACCCAGCCCCAATATTTATTTTAGAGGATTAGCCCAATGCTTGGCACACAATGTATGCTAAATAAATTCTTGCTGAATTAAGTTGAACTGCGTCAACGTTGTAGACATTGGAGTGGTCAGAGATCCATAAACCATTTAAACCTACTTCATTTTTCTTCAAGAGCAGAGCACAGAACTGTCACACAAAGATGCTGTGTACATAAACACTCTAATTCATTATTGAGGTTCAAAATGAATTATTAATCTCTGAGAATAGTCCATAGCCAGGGTTGGCTGTCACTGAAGCAGGAGAAAGGGTAACTAATCTTCCTAAATTGTATCCTTTTTTTCCCATCTTCAAGTCTTTGTGTTTGCAACTCTTTGGAGCTGTGATTTCAATTCTCCTTCTATCTCCGACTTACTGTTTTTTTTTTTTTTTTTTTGAGACGGAGCTTCGCTCTTGTTACCCAGGCTGGAGTGCAATGGCGCAATCTCGGCTCACCACAACCTCCACCTCCTGGGTTCAGGCAATTCTCCTGCCTCAGCCTCCTGAATAGCTCAGATTACAGGCATGTGCCACCATGCCCAGCTACTTTTTTTTTTGTATTTTTAGTAGAGACGGGGTTTCACCATGTTGACCAGGATGGTCTCGATCTCTTGACCTCCTGATCCACCCGCCTCGGCCTCCCAAAGTGCTGGGATTACAGGCTTGAGCCACCGCGCCCGGCCATCCGACTTACTGTTTGACCTCAAAATGAGTCATTTAATCTTAGTTAATAGTTTAAGTTTCCCTTCATCGAGAGCCAAAGGGGCCTGGCTGTACTGCTAGCTAATACCAAGCCTCAAACGCTGGATGTGCTATTCAGTGCCATCCATCATCTCTGTAAGCCTAACGGAAACGAATCACAAATACAGTGCCCCATGTGAACTCCCTCACTTCCCCCCAAATGAGCCCTTGGGGGTTGCTCAGTCACTGCGTTGTACAGTAAGGGGGAAAACATAAAGAAGCTGAGGATGGTTGCCCCACGCCTATAGGAGAAGATACCCTGGCAACAGATGGCAGCAAAGAGAAAGCTCAGCTCTCTGGCCAGAGTGACTATGGTACGATCACCAACTTGGCCCCTTGGAAAGAGTAAGCTAACCACCATTTTTTTTTGTTTTTGTTTTTGTTTTTTTTGAGACAAGATCTCACTTAATTACACAGACTAGAGTCCAGTGGCACGACCACAGCTCATTGCAGCCTTGACCTCCCAGGCTCAAGCTATCCTCCCACGTCAGCTTCCCAAGTAGCTAGGACTACAGGTGTGTGCCACCACACCAGTCTATTTATTTATTTTATTTTTTGTAGACACAGAGTCTCCCTATGTTTCCTGGGCTTGTATTGAACTCCTGGGCTCAAGCAGTCCTCCTACCTCTGCTTCCCAAAGCTGGGATTACAGTATGAGCCACCTCGCCCAAGCCTCCAATATTTAAAGTTCAGTGAAATAAGATGCAAGTTTATGGAAGAAATCAATATGGAGTAATAACTCACACTTTTCTAAGATTTGCCACTTGCTTTCTTTAAATAGAAAACATCTCTAGAGTCTTTTTTTTTTTTTTTTGAGACGGAGTTTCGCTCTTGTTACCCAGGCTGGAGTGCAATGGCGCGATCTCGGCTCACCGCAACCTCCGCCTCCTGGGTTCAGGCAATTCTCCTGCCTCAGCCTCCTGAGTAGCTGGGATTACAGGCACGTGCCACCATGCCCAGCTAATTTTTTGTATTTTTAGTAGAGACGGGGTTTCACCATGTTGACCAGGCTGGTCTCGATCTCTTGACTTCGTGATCCACCTGCCTCGGCCTCTGAAAGTGCCAGGATTACCGGCTTGAGCCACCGCGCCCGGCTCTAGAGTCTTTAAATAAGATACACTTTAAAGATTAGACTGACATACTGCACATTCGTAGCAATCTGAAAGTAAAAGGAATGCACAGCTTGTCTCAGAGAGCTATGGGCTATGAAGGGTGACAGGCACAAGACGTAGAGGCTGGGATTTTCTTATCCTGGATCCAGGTGCGATGTAGGCTCCAGGCCTACATTTCTCAGGGAGATGTGAAGCCCGAGGCCCTGTGGGGAAGATCTGTTAATAGAAGGGCCCTGTGTAGGTGATTCACCTTGGCTATAGCCGACCTTAGAGTGCTTCGCCCAATGGGTGTGATCAGTTGTGGGGGCTGTGGTCACAGTGCTTTTCAGGACACAGGCCATTTGGAAACCTTGTAGAAACTGCATTGCCTGACCTGTCCCTCGAACAGGAGTACTTGCTGACTGAGGGTGTCAGACATGGAATTTGGTTGCGTCGCCTTCTACTGTGTTGCAAGCCCGCACGTGGCCTCTGTAAGCACCAAGGGACTGCCTTTGAGTTCCCACCCATCTTGCTGCTCAACTCACAGCACCATCTGTGTGCATAATGGGTAACAGTAATAATGGATGGGCACTTCAATCACATATGAAAACCTCTAAAGCTCCACTTGCAAGGACTGTAAATCTCATATATGACATTCCTAAGTGACTAATGAGATAGGTTCTCGACACAGCACAAGGCTCCAGGAATCTTTATGATAACGCTAGTTTATGAATTTATTTTCTTGTGACACTATTTATAAGCTCCATGATTCATAGTAGACTCAATAAATATTCAATATGATAAAACACTAAGCATGAAAGTAATGATTTGCACATGGATAGAATTAAAAATGGCTATTTCTCAATATTGAGAGGGAAAAACAGAACCACAAAGAAGTTTATTTGAAAACAGCAATATAATATTTAAAGAACAATCCACCCAACCAGTAACAAAATACTTCAGTTGAACTGAGGCTGTTCTCAGTGGTCCCTGACCATCGTACAAATCCCGTAAGTGGCAATCAGATTGAGATTTGTATGCCATTCATTGTCAAAATCTGTATCAAAAGAGGTCTTTTTGGCTTCAGGGACAGATACAGTGAACAGCTTCTCCAAAGTACAATTGGAGAGAAATAAGGTCAGGTTCAAGTTAGTTATTTCCTTTTCAGCTTGCCTCATAGTGCAGTTTAAGAGATGTAAAGGAAGAGTGACAATTTTCTTCTGCCATACTAAAGTCATGAAATAAATGACCAGGGTTTTTGAATGGATAACATATTTTCTCTTATGGGTTAATATGATTGAATGCTTATAAGTGCTTGATTTGCTTCAGTGTTTATATTCAATTTTTCGATGTTCTTTGCAGTGGAGAATCATTCCTTCTGTCTGGCATGCACCCATTTGCCTTTCCCTTTTTTTTTTTTTTTTTTTTTTGAGACGGAGTTTCGCTCTTGCTACCCAGGCTGGAGTGCAATGGCGCGATCTCGGCTCACCACAACCTCCGCCTCCTGGGTTCAGGCAATTCTCCTGCCTCAGCCTCCTGAGTAGCTGGGATTACAGGCACGTGCCACCATGCCCAGCTAATTTTTTGTATTTTTAGTAGAGACGGGGTTTCACCATGTGGACCAGGATGGTCTCGATCTCTCGACCTCGTGATCCACCCGCCTCGGCCTCCCAAAGTGCTGGGATTACAGGCTTGAGCCACCGCGCCTGGCCCATTTGCCTTTCTTTTCTTTTCTTTCTTTCTTTCTTTCTTTCTTTCTTTTTTTTTTTTTTTTTGTAGTAGTTTTGCTCTTTTACCAGGCTGGAGTGCAGTGGCACAATCTCTGCTCACTGCTCACTGCAACCTCCGCCTTCTGGTTTCAAGCAATTCTGCTTCAGCCTCCTGAGTAGCTGGAATTGCAGGTGCCCACCAACAAGCCTGGCTAATTTTTGTATTTTTAGTAGAGACAGGGTTTCACCATGTCGGCCAGGCTGGTCTTGACCTCCTGACCTTGTGATCCGCCCTCCTCAGCCTCCCAAAGTGCAGCGATTACAGATGGGAGCCACCGCGCCCAGCTCCATTTGCTTTTCTTTTGGCAATAGCATCTGGATTTTCTTTTGCAGAGCCATCCCTCCCTCACCCTAGGGATGGAGGTACGTGCTTGTGGGTGGCTATGAGATTGACAATGGCAAGAGATTTAGTCCTAGCCAGTCAGAACTCAGTATCTTCCTGGCCCCAGAATTTGTTTGAGAACAAGCCTGAAGTTTGTCAAAAAGGGACAGCCTGGGACATTTGCTAGAATGATTGGACAGGAAGTCCTTTTTCTATGGAGATTTCTAACTGGTAGGATGTAAGCTGCTTATTATCTTGACACCATGCAACAATGAGCCTGTTAGAAGAAAGCCACCTGACAGAAAGAGAAATATGACATCATCTGAGCACCTAATAAATTCTCCTTTTTGCTTAAGCCTATTTGAGTTTGGTTTCTACTTGGAATTGGAAGTGTTCTGACTAACAAATACAGTTTTGGGTACATTTTTCTTCCACAATCACTTGTTTTTTATGCTTTCGAACCCCCCAAAAAGTAAGCAGCCTGGACAATATGACAAAACACTATCTCTACTAAAGTTATAAAAATTAGCTGGGTGTGGTGGAACATGTCTGTAGTCCCAGCTATCTGGGAGGCTGAAGTGGGAGGATTGCTTGAGCCTGGGAAGTCAAGGCTGCAGTGAGCTATGACCACACTACTGTACCGCAGCCTGAGTGACAGAGTGAGATCTTGTCACAAGAAAGAAAGAAAGAAAGAAACAAGGAAAGAGAGAAAGAAAGGTAAAATTAACATCTGTGCACTCCTCACCTAAATTCACCAATTATTGATAATTTGACACACTGACATCATCTACTTACCTATTTGTATCTCTACCTATCATTGAATAGACTTCACATTTTGCTATGACGCAACCTCAACAATATTATTACACAAGAAAATTAAGATCAATTTAGTAATATCTAATAGTGTTCCATATTTAATTCTTCTTAATTATCTTCAATCTGCCTTTTAATTTTATTATTTCTTTTGCATAGGCGCTAATCAAGTTTCATGCATTGGATTTAGTTGTTCTGTCTCTTTGATTTAGAGTATACCCTTAATTTTAATTTTTAAATGACATTTTATTTTTATTTGTGTCTCTTTTATTTTATTTTTTTGAATGCACAACAGTTGTCTTGTAGAATGTACCATATCCTGATTCATCTGATCATTTACTCAGGATTAGATTCACATTTTTAACACAAATACTTCCTGGGTAGCACATCATATACACTTTTGTACATTGCTTCTTTTTTATCTCAACTATATACATTGGAAATTAATCCACTTAACCCATAACAATTTTCCTGTCTTTTTTAGGGCTGCATAGTATTCCACCAAGTGGAATAAATTATAATAATTTATTATTAATATAATTATATGATTAATTAAAAATCATTTAAAAGAATTTATAATTATTACCTAACAATGAATCTTCTTCCATGATTTATTCTACCAGTCTTCTAAGGATAAACATTTAGGTGATTTCCTAATTTTTCTGTTATAAAATTACCACAATAAAAATCTCGTACATATGTTGTTTCATATATTTGGAGGCCTATTTTTATGGTAAATTCTTAGAAGTGGCAGTGCTGGGTCAAGAGGTCAACTTATATGTAGGTTTGTTAGATGTTTCCAAATTCCATTCTACTGGAGGTTGGTAAAGTGTCTTGACACACATATATATATAATATTCTACCTTGTCTTTTAAAAGTTTTATTTTTATTTTATATTTCATCCAGGGTTTTGAATATCCTTAGGACACTATCTGTTTTTTATTTGTCCCTTTTTGCTTCACAGCACTAACACGGTGTGTTATTCATAGAAGGTGCTCGGTAGGTGCTGAACGTGTGAGTAAATGAATGAATCAGTGAATGAATGGGCTATTCTTTTCCACAATATCAGCATTGGTCACTAACTTGATGGGAAACTGGGACCCAACTAAGGTAAGAACATTTTTCAAAACCACTCTACCTGTCAGCAGAGGACATAAAGAATTAACAAATATGCAGGCAAGCAGGTAAAGGTGGGAGGCTAGCCTTGAAATTTTGAAATACAACCAAGCACATTAGATTAGCATGTACGATGTGCCAAGCAAGAAAGATACAAAGAGTATAAAGATGATATCGTGGAGCTCAAGGAAGCTACCATCTCATTATGTCTGTAGAGATACAGGTCACACACACACACATACACAGTAACAAAAAAAGGTGATTGTAGCCGGGCGCGGTGGCTCAAGCCTGTAATCCCAGCACTTTGGGAGGCCGAGGCGGGTGGATCACAAGGTCGAGAGATCGAGACCATCCTGGTCAACATGGTGAAACCCTGTCTCTACTAAAAATACAAAAAATTAGCTGGGCATGGTGGCGTGTGCCTGTAATCCCAGCTACTCAGGAGGCTGAGGCAGGAGAATTGCTTGAACCCAGGAGGCGGAGGTTGCAGTGAGCCGAGATCGTGCCATTGCACTCCAGCCTGGTAACAAGAGCGAAACTCCGCCTCAAAAAAAAAAAAAAAAAAAAAAGGTGATTGTAATAAATATCAAATGGGTGGTGCAGAAGTTTTTAGGCAGTAGGAGTTACAAGGGAAAACAACTGCAGTTTGGAGTAAAGGAAAGTACACTCAGTGGACAGATTCTGTTGCAGTCTTATTTTATTTTTTAGAGACAGTCTCAATCTGTCACCTAGGCTGGAGTGCCATGGCACAGTCATTGTAACTTCAAACTCCTGTGCTGAAGTGATCTTCCCACCTCAGGCTCCCAAATAGCTGGGACTACAGGTACATACCACCACGTGTGGCTAATTTTTAAAATGTTTTGTAGAGACATAGTCTCACTATGTTGCCCAGGCTAATCTTGAACTCCTGGCCTCTAGTGATCCTCCTGCCTCAGCCTCCCAAAGTACTGGGATTACAGGCATGAGCCACAGTGCCTAGCCTGTTACAGTCTTGAGAGTTGATTTGGATGAGGCAGAATTCAAATCAAAAGCGGGCCTAAGGAACAAGTCTGGAAATTTATGGTGTATTCAAGGAACAGTAAGTGGATCCACCCATCTGGAACAGGGAGGTCTTACAGGAGAGTAGCATTTACTGGAACGTACAGTTTGTGACCAAACTGGTGGTGGTGGGGGGCGCGGGGAGAAGTCACGAATGTCCTGCAAAGAAATATGGTAGATTACGGCAGCTGTAGTTTTAGTTTCCACTAAAGTCTGTGCGCTTTCTCATGACCCTTTTTTTCTGTTTCTTTGGAGTAGTCCTTTCTCATCTCACATGGTCCTGGTGGGTCTGTGAAAACCAGGTCAGTCACCGTCCCCGAAGAGGGTTGGGCATAACTATTGGCAGTTACTTACTGTTCCAATATGAAGGCTTCACTCAAGCAGGAGCACTCAGAATCGTCATGGGATGTGTGTGTGGACATGGGAGAGGGAGGTGCCTTCCTCACTAAGGTTCCTGAGCTGGAGGATGTGGGTGTGGGGCAGTCATGGTGGTACTGCCCAGCTTGTGGTGAGAGCCAGCATGCAGGCTGACATGTCGCTGAGGCAGGCAGTGTGCAACACAGGAGGGACAGATAGTTCTGACCATCGCTGGAGCACCTGCTTTCACTCATGCCAGAATCAATGGTCCTCTCCTGGGCTTGTCAGTTATGTGTAAACCAGCACATTCGCTTTCTGTTTTAGCTAGTTTGAGATTGGTTTCTGACACTTTCATCTGAAAGAAGCGTGCTGATACGAGAGGCTGGATTTCATCCCACAGATCAAAGCTTCCCAAAGTGGTTTTCTTTGATCGCTGGTCCTCTTCAAAAAAGGAGTTTCGTGCTAAAATTAGTTTAGAAATACTGTCTTCCCTCACCTCCTTTTTGGGTAGTTTGTGCTAAGAGGTCCTCCCGTGGCTGGGTGCGGTGGCTCACGCCTGTAATGCCAGCACTTTGGGAGGCCGAGATGGACGATCACCTGAGGTTAGGAGCTCGAGACCAGCCTGGCAAACATGGTGAAACCCCATCTCTACTAAAAATATAAAAATTAGCCAGGAATGGTGGCAGGCTGCTGTAATCGCAGCTAGTTGGGAGGCTGAGGCTGGAGATTTGCTTGAACCCAGGAGGTGGAGGTTGCAGTGAGCTGAGGTGGTGCCATTGCACTCCAGCCTGGGTAACAAGAGCAAAACCCCATCTTTTTTTTTTTTTTTTTTTTTTGAGATGGAATTTTGCTCTTGTTACGCAGGCTGGAGTGCAGTGGCGCAATCTCGGCTCACCACAACCTCCGCCTCCCGGGTTCAGGCAATTCTCCCTCCTCAGCCTCCTGAGTAGCTGGGATTACAGGCATATGCCACCATGCCCAGCTAATTTTTTGTATTTTTAGTAGAGACGGGGTTTCACCATGTTGACCAGGATGGTCTCGATCTCTTGACCTCGTGATCCACCCGCCTCGGCCTCCCAAAGTGCTGGGATTACAGACTTGAGCCACCGCGCTCGGCGAAACTCTATCTTAAACAAACAAAAAAAGTCCTCCCGTAAGGGAACTTTCTGTTCTGAGCCTTCCGCTCGTCCCTTCACACCCACTGTGCATCGTCCCCACCCTGTTCTGGGCCCTGGGAGGCTGCCATGATGCTCTCTATCAATGGGTCCTCCTGCCTTTAGGCCTCAAGTTTCCCAAAGGCAGGGGCATTTGGCCATTGAGTGGCAACAGGAGATCAGAGGAAGGGAGGAGAGGGCAGGGAGGTGGGCACATTATTTTCCCGCCTTGCCCTGTCCAGTCACTGTGGGCTGCCTGTGCCCCTCAAGTCAAGCATACAGGTCTTGCTGGGCATCTCTCTGCGGTAATCTTTCTCTCCGTCGCCTCTCAGCCATTTGAGTAGTTAAAGCTCCCAGCTGGTGCCAGTCCAGGGCCACAGTACTCTCCTTTGTGGTTTCTTCAAACCCTGCACAGTTATTTACTAAACTGTCCTAAAATTACTCACTTTGACTGTGCCATCTGAATCCCACCAGGACCTGAATGAAGTTGTATCATTGATTAATCTATTATTTCCTGCATGTATTAAGCCGGGAACCTTTTTCTTTTTAATTGAGGAACACCTAAACAATGTCCCACAGAACCCAAGTTTTGACCACATACTTTGGTGAATGCCTTCCTTGGGCAGTGGCTTAGGAACAGAATTCTGGAAAGATGGAGGCAGCCAGGCAGCTTTTCCACTCATAACCCTGGAGCATTTCCCCACGAGGACCCGGTGCTTCCGCCAATGACCACATCCGATGACTTTCAGTTAGGCCTGGAGTTTTACTTCCTTTGTGTACAGCACCTTCTTTCCCTGGAAACCCCTCTCCCTGCTGTTCTCCTATCCAAAGTCCACTCTTTTAAAAAGTTCAGGCCACGTCACCATTCACCTTGAACATCCCGCAAAGCACTGGGGCTCGCCTTGGCTTCTGTCACTCACGTGGCCGCTGGGTGAATTCACCTTACTGCATGGTCGCCCACATGGGTGTGGCTTAAGAAAGGTCACGTTTCAAGCCTTTGCCTTGATAGTTCACTTCTCTCAGGTTTGATTTCTGTCTCTTGAGCTAGACTGTGAGCTCCTTGATGGCAGGGACAACATCCCCACTTCTTTACATGTCTCAGATCTTCTAACAAACAGCTGTCTTGCAGATGCAGAGCACCCTTCTTTGTCTCTGTATGATCCCTAAATGAGGCTATGCTTTCATAGTTGGTTCAAACCCCAGCACAGTGTGAGGCGTTCTCTGATCATCTCAGCCAAATGTATTATCTCAGGCTTCTAAAGAATTAGTGCTAATTATCCCCTGAAGCAAACATTCATGCACTCTGACATATAGTGTCATCTGGAACTATTACTTAGTCTGATTATTAGTCAACTCTTTGTGCACTTTGATCTCGAAGCCTTAACAAGTTTATAAGCATTATTATGGAGTGAATTGTGTACCCCTCATCCACCCCTCCCCCCAAACCTTCATATGTTGAATTCTTGATGCCCAGTACTTCAGAGTGTGACCTTATTTGGAAATAACATTGTTGCAGATGAAATTAGTTAAAATGACCTCATACTGGAGCAGGGGGTAGGTCCCTAATCCAATATGACTAGTATCATTAAAATGAGAATCTGGACACAGACATGCACATAGGAAGAATGCCATGTGAAGACCGGAGTTATGCTGCCTCAAGCCAAGGAACATCGAAGATGATTGGGAAACCACCAGAAGATAGGAGAGAAGCATTCAACAGATTCTCCCTCATGGCCTCAGAAGGACCAACGCTGCCAACACCTTGATCTTAGCTTCCAGGACTGAGAGACAATCAGTTGCTGTTGTAAAAGCCACTGAGCCGGAGGGGCGTTATTGCAGCTGTCCTCCCCAGTGCATACACGCATCTTAAGGGCAAGGACTGTATCTTGGATCCCCAAAGAGTAGGATTCCAGCTGCAGATGCATCGTTGGTTTCTTATTGTCTTCTGGCAATTTAATTCCCTTCTTTGGGCCTCAATTTTCTCTTCTGTAATGTGGGGATAATAATACCTACTTCAGAAAGTCGTTTTAAGGATTAAAGATAATACATTAAAATGCCAGGCAAAGTGCTTGACATCATTAAAATGTGCAATCAATGCTAAGTCTTGTAAATACAATCCTCTTATTTCGCAAATGAGGAAATAGTACCTAGACATGCAAATTGCCTGTCTAAGCCCACACAGTCAAGTAGCAACAACTTTGTCAAAAAAACCCTCCAAATAAATTCACTTCAATTCCTATCTATACCATGTATTATCTTTTATTGCTAAAGAGAGCACTTAGTGTGGTGACATTAATTTGATGGCATTTGGTGTGTGATGTTTGCTTACTGCTGTGGGAGTTGAGATGTTGGATTTTTGTGGTTTCTTCCTCATTCACGGGTAACCGAGATAAGTCTTATCTTAAAGCAAACCACCCTCCTTTTCTGTGCAAAATTAAATTTATTTGCTTAAGAATGGTATGAATCATGTAACTTATTTGTATAAGAGATTACAAATAAGAGCAATAATTATTGAAAAAAATGTATAGGAACAGGCTTATAGAACTCCTCTGCTTTGTGTGCACTGACACTCTCTGTGTAACTGTATGAGATGATGCTTGGATTAAGTTAAAATCCAGATTCCTCTCGATTGCAGGGTCTTCACCTATGTACATTTCCTAATAACCTGTATTCTGTTCTCAACTTGTTTTTCTCTCATTTTGGACTAACTGAAGGTGAAGCATGCTGCAAAATAATTTTTTTTCACGAGTTAATCAGATGAAATATGAACATGCCGTTCCTGCCGCATAATTACACGTATTCTGGTGATGTTAAGTCAAAATCAATGTCTACTACACCACAATTTTTCTATATAGTTGGTACTCAATTATCATGTTTTTTTATGCATCAACATGCTGTATATCAAACGTTCTGCCTCTCAACATATTGAGAAGTCAATTATGCTCTGAATAGGTGGAGCCCCGGAAAGGTGACTTCCACCCTACCAAGAGGTTGCGGATCCTGTTTCAAATGTTGGATGGATCCCTGTGAATCTGTCAATTTAAGAAGAGAGATTGCCCAGTGAAAGCAGTGGAAAGAAAAAGCGTGTTAAAGGGTGAATGGAGTGGGAGATCTCACCAGATTTTCCCGTTCTCTTGTATCCTGCTACAACTTTCATCAGAGAAATTTCTTTTTCAAAAATTGCAAAGGATATTGAAATATTGAAAGAATATTGAAACTTGGAAGCCCTTATTTATGGGATGAAGCTGTCAGGAAATTAAACTAGAGTCAACATTTGACAGGTGAATGCTTATTTTCATTCTTGAGAACCTAATTCCTCACTCCCACTAGCCTTTGCTTAGATATCAGATCTACATACTATTTTGAAGCTGAAAGAATGAGAAAGGAATCTGTAAAGAAAGAAAGAAAAAAAGCCTTCTCAAGCTCAAATCAGCCCTTGCTGTCAACATCTCCTTCAAGGATCATTAGAGGCCCCCAGGGGCCAGTGGGGCTGGGTGGAAGGTAATTCTGTGCGCTCTTTCATCAGCTGGCAATTTCTAAAGCACCTGCCTATTTTTCCAGGTCACCTCAGCCAGTCCTTTCTTGTTTTCCATAATCCCATGGTAAAGACCATTGTTGACAAAGGCGCAAAGCATACTGTACCTTGCCCTCTGGGTGTTTTCTGTTTTCCATCTCAAAATGGGTATTGATGGACTGATCCTCTGTGCCACAACATTAGGTGTTGGGGATGGGGGCAGGGGTGTCAGAGGGGATAGAGGGGAGGGTCTTTTAGCTGCAGAAAGCCTACATTCTTTTCTAGCAGAAGTTCCAGGCTTGACTTCCATCAACTTTAGGGGTCTGCATGGGGCTTATGGGATTCCTGAGCTTCTTGACATCGTATTCAAAACTGGGTGCTCCCAAGAACATGGTTTCTGTTCATATCTTGTTTTCTTTCTTTCTTTTCTTTCTTTTTTTTTTTTTTAAGATGGAGTCTTGGTCTGTTGCCCAGGTTGGACTGCAGTGGTGCAATCTCAGCTCACTGCAGCCTCTGCCTCCTGGGTTCAAGCGATTCTCCTACTTCAGCCTCCTGACTAGCTGGGATTACAAGTGCCCTCCACCATGCCCAGCTAATGTTTATATTTTTAGCAGACATGTGGTTTCAACATATTGGCCAGGCTGGTCATAAACTCCTGACTTCAAATTATCTGCCTGACCTGACCTCCCAAAGTGCTGGGATTACAGGTGTGAGCCAGTGCACCCGGCCCACACGTCTTGTTTTCTTGACTATGGTCCCACCTCACTCCCTCCATAGTTCAGCCTTCAGCTCTCATTTCTGGCTTCGCTTCTTAGATTCATTTACTACTTCCTGTCTTGGGTTGGTGCATTAGGTAGAGTCTTGCCTAGTCCAGCCATGCCCTGTAGTCTTGGCAACCAGACAAGCCTTACTGGCTGCCTTCTTCACAAACAGCCCCGGTCCAGACATTCAGAGTCCAGCTATAAGACAGGCGGGTTTGAACTAATGAAGATGTCATGTTATCTCACCATTTTTATGAGCTAATCAATCTGCTCTTGGGAGCACAGTGGTGGGAGTGAAACCTGATGAGTTCAGCAGGGCTCAACATGAATAGAACTACCTTCCTAGAGGAGCATATATTGGCTCAAGTCCAAGGAATCCATCCAGATGATTAAATGACCAACTCAGAATTTCAAAAGATTACTTAAAATTTTTATATTTTTTGAGACGGGGTCTCACTGTGTTGTCCAGGCTGGTCTTGAACTCCAAGACCCAAGCAATCCTCCTGCCTCTGCCTCCCAAAGTGTCAGGATTACAGGCGTGAACCACTGCACCCTGCCAGAAGGGGCTTTAGAAATAACCAAATACTGCCTTATCAAAGTGAGCAATTCTTTCTTTGCCTCTCAAACTTTAGTGTGCATATAAGTCACCGAAGGATTCATATGCACACTTAAATAACTCTTGCCTTGTCATTTTTTACTGGGAAGGAAACTGAGGCACATCAGCTTCAGACCCATGAGTTCCTCCCTGCCCAGTACATTTTTCCCAACACTGCCCTGTCACATAATAGTTCATTAAAATGGAAAGAATAGATGTGTCATTTTTGTTTTTGAAATTGTCAGAAGGGCAGAAGGGTCTATGTCTCAAACATGGCCCTTTAAAAAAAAAAATTGCTGGATGTGGTGGCTCATGCCTGTAATCCTAGCACTTTGGGGGCTGATGTGGGTGAATTGCCTGAGCTCAGGAGTTTGAGACCAGCCTGGGAAACATGGTGAAACCCCGTCTCTACTAAAATACAAAAAATTTGCCAGGCATGGTGGCACGTGCTTGTAATCGCAGCTACTTGGGAGGCTGATGCATGGCAATTGCTTGAACCTGGGAGGTGGAGGTAGCAGTAAGCTGGGATCGTGCCACTGCACTCCAGCCTGGGTGATGTATTGAGACTCCACCTCAAAAAAAAAAAAAAAAAAAAGAAAGTGAAAAAGAAAAAAGAACTTATTGGCAAGTTGGGGTGGCTCATGCCTGCAATACCAGCACTTTGGGAGGTCGAGGTGGGCAGATCACTTGAGCCTGGGAGGTTAAGACTTCAGTGAGCGAAGATCGCATCACTGCATTCCACCTTGGGAGACAGAGCCGGACTCTATCTCTGAAAAAAAAAAAGGGTCTCACCCAGGTTGCAGTGCAGTGATGCAATCATAGCTCAGTGCAACTTTCAACTTCTGGGTTGTAGTAATCTATTTGCCTTAGTCTCTCTAGTATCTGGGACTGCAGGTGTGTCACCATGCCTGGCTAACTTTTATATTTTTGTAAAGACAAGGTCTTGCTGTGTCGCCCAGGCTGGTTGTGAACCCCTGGCCTCAAGTGATTCTCCTGTCCCAGTCTCCCAAAGTTCTGGGATTACAGGCATGAGCCATTGTGCTCAGCCCTGAACATAGTCCTATGTGATATATCAAAGTCCTAGACACTGATACATTTCCTTAAGGATTCCAGAGGGAATAGCAAGGCAAAGAAGAAAAATGGGCTTGAGAAGAGATGAAGCAGGCAAGATATATCTGTAGAATGCCAGTTATATCAGTCACCAAGCAAGTAAGACGGTGACACTTCTACATAAGGATCCTGAAAAAATGAAGTCCAAATTCACATCAGGGAGTGGCATCTTTGGTTTAGATCCTTGCTACTCAAATTGTGGCTCAAGACCAGGAGCATCAGAGTACTCGGGAACTCAATAGAAATGCAGCTTCCCAGTCTCTGTTGCAGACCCACTGGATGAGAATCTGCACTCCAACAAGATCCTCCAGTGACTTAGATGCACTCTAAAGTTTGAGAGACAGACAAAGAATTGCCTATGCTGGCTTTTTTTCCCCATCTAGTTTAAATTACTTTCAAAGTTAGACAACAGTAGTGGAAAACTAGGACAAATGAAATTTGCGTGGGTGTGTGGAGGGGGAGGTGTAAGAAAGACCACTAGAGAGAATTAAAGCAAGATCACAGCAAGAGTTTTACTTCTTGAGTCGAGTATATACCTGAACCATCTCTTTTCCTCTGAGCTTTAATTAATTGTTTTTCATTAGTACACTGCATTGTGAAGGGCCTGTGTTTGCAATTAGGTGGCTCTCACAGATGCGGCAGGGCGATGAGGTGCTTCTGCCCAAGAGGCATAGTTACCTGTGGTAACTAACAGGATAGTTACCTGTGCCCAAGAGTATATTTCTTCTCACAGATGAGAGCTCCTCTTTTCTTTTTTTTTTTTTTAAGAACACAGTATACCTTGCCTCCTGATAAAATTCCTGGCTAACAGTTCAAATCCTTTTTTAAAAATTATTTTAACAAATAAATATAAAAATGGGATATTGAATAAATAAATAAAAGTTGGATGTTAGCTGCCATCATCCAGGATGTATTTAACATGAGTAATTCACACAGTTCCAGATTCTAAGGGAACAGAGACAAGAGTTCCTGGATGTCCATGGATGTCCATCTGTAAACCCGAGCAGTTTAAAGCTTCTAAATCCCAATTAGGCTGCTCGAACCAACTGAGATGCCACAAATGCAACCTAGTGGCTTTTCCCATGGGAAGTCAGAGAAGTGGAAAATATTTCAAGCAATTTGGGCATGCTTGCATAACTCTTTTGTGGAAATTCCTGCACTAACAATTTGCAATTAAAGTGAAAGTGAGTAAAAATAGAATGACCTCTCATTTCCACAATGACTGTATTTTGTAGACTCTGGTGTATGAATTTGCTTTACATCTGACCCATACATAATGATGAAGAAATTAAATATAATCAGCTTTCTGTATGCCTAGCAGTACAGCGTGTCTATCAGGCAGCAGATTGTAGCCATTAATGATAATTTTTAGCTAAGACAGAAGACATGGTTGCATAAAACATAAGCAAGTCAACAGCCAAGTGAAGATAGAAAAACATACTCTCAGTCCAAATTATAATTGTAAATTCATATTATCTGTAGCAAATGTGGTCTCCCAGGCAGCCTGAAGCCTAAAATGCCCATGTTTTTGGGTCACTCCCCAATTTGGCATTAACTGCTGATGTCTGGGATTCGAAATTAATTTTTATCAGCCTAATGGAAGCTTCATTAGAAAAATCACTCTGCAAGATGGAAAAAGTTATATAATGTGCTATACAACAAAATATCTGTGTTTCTGCCTTTAATGCTCTGAGTTTTCTATGCCATTTCCTTCCCTTAGCTTGGATAAATAAAGGTTCATTGCTAACTGGAAAAAGTTCTGAGAATCACTCTGCTAATGTCATTATGCCATGATTCTTTCAAATATTTCTGAGATGCCATCAGATGGTTATAGGTTTCCTCCAAGATTTTTACAAACTCTATGATTATTGTGTAGCGTGTTTGTGTCATTTGATGACTAAAAATATCCATGAGAAAAAATATTCTGTGATTGAATCACCTACATATGCTAAACACTTCAAGCAGAACTGGGTTATTTGGCAGAGGGGAGAGCCTGTGAATGAAAATGATCAGTTAATGAACTGAAATTGCAAACTCAACAGAGGCCACATGCTGCTCTGTCTGGGTCCAAGGGACTTTCAGCAAGGGGTGAGCATGAAAGGACAAATTGGAGCCCAATTGTGAGGGGTATGGAATGCCTCACTGATGGTTTTGGCAAGGAACAATTGGCAGAGACATTTAGGCAAGGTGAAAATGTGAGTTCTCCATTTTAAAAGGATATCTTTGGCTCCAGTGTGAGGGCGGCCAGGAGGGGGACCAGTTTGGCTGGATAAAACAGGGTGAGAGTTTGAACTAAGCATCGTGAAATGATGGAAAAAAAGTAAAAATAGAGACAGATGGAATGGGATTGGGGCAATAGGTAAAGCACAAGTCAGTGGTAAATGAAGTTTCTGCTTTGAGCATGGATGGGTGGGTGGTGGTTCCATTCACTGAGTAAGAGAACTCAAGAAGAAGGAAGGAATGAGATGCTGTTGGAAGTGCTGTTTGAAGGCCCTCTGGACACGTGTGACAGGCAGCTAGCAACATGAGCATGGAGTTAGGAAGGGCCTAGACCAGTGATTTAGAAGTTACCAGCATATAGACCTGGCTGGAGTTTGTTGAAGTGCATGAAATTGCTCAAGCAAGAAAGCATAAAAAGACAGAGGGAGTGGGCATGAGGATAGGCAGAGCAAGAAAAGAGTTTGAGCAAAATCAGTCATGACAACAGGAGAGATTTTTAAAAGCCAGTCTGCGAAATAATGTGATACAGAGAGGTACGAACCAGGCTGAGCAATTCAGAGAATGAACTCTGACTTTGAGAGAGCAAGTTAGGTTCTAAGGAACCAGTCATGATCTATGGCCAAGGTTTGAGATATTATGTGTCATGAAGCTGAGAGTGGGGTGGTCCACTTACTTAGACAAAACAGAAACTGTGCAAATAGACCCAGCTGATTGAGTTGAGTTGCGTGAAACGGAGAGATGCAAGGCGAAGAGGCTGCTGACTTAAACTCGTTCACACACACCAGCCGTATTGCCTGGGGGAGATGCACACCCACGGTGCAGCTTCTGCTCTGGAAGCAGTTGACTGGTGGAGAGGTGGGGTAGAGGTTAGTTTGGTGAGGAGTGTTGCCGTCAGTTTTCTGCAGTCCAGAGAACTTAGACCTAACAAGATCTGCCATTTTTTAGGGGCTTTTTTTTTTTGAGACGGATTTTAACTCTTGTTACCCAGGCTGGAGTGCAATGGCGCGGTCTCAGCTCACCGCAACCTCCGCCTCCTGGGTTCAGGCAATTCTCCTGTCTCAACCTCCTGAGTAGCTGGGATTACAGGCAAGCGCCACCATGCCCAGCTAATGTTTTGTATTTTTAGTAGAGATGGGGTTTCACCCACCATGCCCAGCTAATGTTTTGTATTTTTAGTAGAGATGGGGTTTTACCGTGTTGACCAGGATGGTCTTGCTCTCTTACCTTGTGATCCACCTGCCTCGGCCTCCAAAGTGCTGGGATTACAGGCGTGAGTGGGCTTTTTATTTATTTATTTATTTATTTATTTATTTAATGACTTCACCTTCATTATCTTGTTTGAGCTTCAGAACAACTTTGTAAGGTATGATTTTAAAATAAGGAAAATGAGGCTCAGAAGCCAAGGAACTGCCCTAATCTAGCTGAGTGACAGGACAGAAGTTGAACCCACATTTGTGGAACCTCAAAGCCCTGATTCTTTCCTCTGTAACATTCTGCCTTGGGTCAGAGATGTCTGTCCTCAGGTAGCAGGTCCACTGGGTGTAGGTGCAAAGTCAAGCCTGAGACAAACAAGACCCCAGGGCTCCTGAGCTCCCAGCCACCAGCCCAGGAGCAAGGAAGGGTTGGCATTCTGAGGGAGACTGTGGTGTGAGGAAGGGGACTGGTCAGAACCAAGGAGCAAAGCCTAGCCTCCAGGACTTTGACAAATTGAGAGTTGGTGAGGCAAGGGCAGCAGCTGTCCCAGGAATTTGGGGCTCCAGGTCTGACCAAGAGCAGTGACAGGTAGGGGAGTGACTTGGGTGTGGCAATGAAAAGGTGGTGTGTTTTATTTAGGGAATATAGGAATGAAGTGTATTAGTTCGTTCTGGTGCTACTAATAAAGACATACCCCAAACTGGGTAATTTATAAAGGAAAGAGGTTTAATAGACTCACAGTTCCACCTGGCTAGGGAGACCTCACAATCATGGTGGAAGGCAAAGGAGGAGCAAAGTCACATCTTACATGGCAGCAGGCAAGACAGTGTGTATACAGAAACTCCCCTTTATAAAACCAGCAGGTTTTGTGAGACGTAATCACTGTCACAAGAACAGCATGGGAAAGGCCTGCCCCATGATTCATTTTCCTCCCACCAGGTCCCTCCCATGACATGTGGGAACTATCTGAGTTAAATTCAAGATGAGATTTGGGTGAGAACACAGCCAAATCATAGCATTAAGCATGTATATAAATCAGAGACATGCCAGTGAGAAGAGAGAGGAAAGAGAAGAGTCATAAACCAAGGATCAAGACCCCAGGTAGGGGCGTTAACTCTGGAAAGACTGAAGGGTGAAGCTTCCTCTGAGACAGAGAGGGGGTCCTGATGGGTAAAGAGAGCATTAATTTTGACAAAGGTGGGAAAAGAAGTTGAAAAAGTTCAGACCAAACAGCCTCCTTTTTTTTTTTTTTTTAAATGGAAAGAGGCTATATTATTTCTGTAGGGTAGGTGGGGAGAAAATAATTAAAAATGCAAACCAGAGCATCAGGGAGTGAAAAAATAAATTGGGTGGCAAGAAAACACCACATCACAGTCAAGTGCAGTGGCTCACTCCAGTAATCCCAGAGCTTTGGGAGGCTGAGGTGGGCAGATCACAAGGTCAGGAGTTCGAGACCAGCCTGGCCAACATGGTGAAACCCCATCTTTACTTAAAAAAAAAATACAAAAATTAGCCAGGCTTGGTGGTGTGCACCTGTAGTCCCAGCTACACAGGAGGCTGAGGCACAAGAATTGCTTGAACCTAGGAGGTGGAGGTTGCAGTGAACTGAGATCATGCCACTGTACTTCAGCATGGGTGACAGAGTGAGACTCTGTCTTAAAAAAAAGAGAATACTAAAAAAAAAAAAAAAACAAAAAAAAACGAGAGAGAGAGAGAATACTACATCGAGTACCCAGCTAGGTAGGAACGCAGCCACTGGATCAGGTAGATTAATTCCAGTATCACAATGACTTAGGAGGAATGCAGGGAGGTAGGCCATGTATAAGAGAGGTAATGTGTGGGGAAATACGTTGTAAATACTAAAGTGTTATGCAAATCAGTTGCATCAGAATTAGTGTTTCAATGTTAAGGATGATAAGACAGATTCAGAGCAGTTACGGGCATTTCTCAAGGTCACTGAGGCAGCATCTGGACTTGAACTCACATCCTCCAGCCCCAGCTCTGCTGCTCCTGTGGCACACCTCTGTACAGTAGCTCAGCACTGAGTAAATGAGACTGGAAATGAAAGTGATAAGGTGAAAAACAAAAACCTTCTCCCTTTAAATTCTTGTTCTGAGTCACAGAAAAAAAATCTTATCTTATCTTTTCTTTTTTGTTTTTTTGAGACAGGGTCACAATCTGTCACCCAGGCTGGAGTGCAGTGGCGTGATGTCGGCTCACTGAAACCTCTGCCTCCCGGGTTCAAGTGATTCACTGCCTCAGCCTACTGAGTAGCTGGGATTACAGGCACCTGCCACCACACCCAGCTAATTTTTGTATTTTTAGTAGAGACGGGGTTTCACCAAGTTGGCCAGGCTGGTCTTGAACTCCTGTCCTCAAGTGATCCACCCACCTTACCCTCCCAGAGTGCTGGGATTACAGGCGTGGGCTACCACATCCAGCCAAAAATCTTACCTATTTTCTACCCTTTTGTGGCAATACTTGAATTGTTCCCTTTCTAGTGTAGTGCCCAACAGTCTAGAGAACACATGTTCTTTTACAATTGGGTGAAATTAAAAGGATCAAAGAAGACAGTGAAAAAAGGGAGGAGGATTGGATTCAGAAGCAGTATCAGCACAAGATCTTTAAATATTAGAAGTTACAAATCTGAAGAAAGCGCCAACTCAGAAATGCTCCAGGGAACCTGGAAAGTTTGCTTGTATAAGAGCCGGCTCCAGGAGGGCATCAATGCTGTCCACAAATTTGAAAAAGGTCTGTATTTGTCTATATAACCTAAGGAAATAGGAAAGCAATAGTAACTTGAGTTCAAGCTTGAGTTCAAATATTGAACTCAATAATTTAATATGAGTAAAATGATTCAAAAATGAGATACCTTTTTGATTAGTGAGTTCCCTGTCACTGACGAATTTCAAGTACAAGCTAGACAACAGCTTGGCAGGATTGTTGTAGCAGATCAAAAGGGTAATTTGTCTGGGGCAGGTTCTTCCAATTTGTGAATAAAAGATTGGATGGGTGCAGTGGCTCACACCTGTAATCCCAGCATTTTGGAAGGCTGAGGTGGGTGGATCATGAGGTCAGGAGATTGAGACCATCCTGGCTAACATGGTGAAACCTCAACTCTGCTAAAAAACACAAAAAATTAGACAGGTGTGATGGCACGCAACTATAGTCCCAGCTACACAGGAGGCTGAGGCATGAGAATTTTTTGAACCCTGGAGGTGGGGGTTGCAGTGAGCTGAGATCACACCAATGCACTCCAGCCTGGGCAATAGAGCAGGACTCTCTATGAAAACAAACAAACAAACAAACAAACAAACAAACAAAAAACTCCAGGGAGGGGTGGTGAGCAGTTATTAGAAGGTGTTTGTGAATTTGTGTGCACAAGTGATGTTGCTTTAGAGAGAATGAAAAATGTGTCTGGCAAGTGTATATACTGTTCCTTTTCAAATTATGTAAATGCTATTATGATTAATAAAGTACAAATTAGGCCGGGTGCGGTGGCTCAAGCCTGTAATCCCAGCACTTTGGGAGGCCGAGGCGGGTGGATCACAAAGTCAAGAGATCGAGACCATCCTGGTCAACGTGGTGAAACCCTGTCTCTACTAAAAATACAAAAAGTTAGCTGGGCATGGTGGCGCGTGCCTGTAATCCCAGCTACTCAGGAGGCTGAGGCAGGAGAATTGCCTGAACCCAGGAGGCGGAGGTTGCGGTGAGCCGAGATCATGCCATTGCACTGCAGCCTGGGTAACAAGAGCAAAACTCCGTCTCAAAAAAAAAAAAAAAAAAAAAAAAAAAAAGAAAGTACAAATTAATTATGGATATCACTGAATTTATAAAAGTCTTTTTCCATTTTACATTTTCTCAAAGCACAGATATAAAAAATGCAGCTACTATCTTATGGAGGACTTAAAACCTTTGTTCTTTTAAGGTTAAAAGGGACCTTCATGATCAAAAAGATTAGAAACCATCTCACAAGAGAACTTTTCAAGTCCTTTTCAGTGCAAAGACTGATTTCATGACTTCTAGGAGATTGGAGGGCCACAGTTGGTTTGGGGGAAAAAAATCCACCCAAACCCCAGCAGTTGATGTACATACAACTCTTGGCATGTTAGAAGAAGAGCACACATAAAAACACTGAAATGCCACAATCAGAACAGAGCCACCAGCTGTAGCTCATCAAAGGAGTATGTTTAGAGACCCATCATTTCCTGTTCCATAAGCTGACACATCTTGGTTGCTCCAAACAGCAAGGGTATATTTTTGTCACTGTATGTATTTAAGTAGTTATCTAATTTTTGTCGTTTCCAAATATCATTTTGTTTGTTTTGTTTTGTTTTATTTTTGAAACGGAGTCTCTCTCTGTCCAAATATCATTTTGTTTGTTTTGTTTTGTTTTCGAGATGGAGTCTCTCTCTGTCACCCACGCTAGAGTGCAGTGGCACCATTTAGACTCACTGCAACCTCTGCCTCCCTGATTCAAGCGATTCTCCTGCGTCACCCTCCCAAGTAGCTGGGACTACAGGCGTGTGCCATCAAGCCCAGCTAATTTTGGTATTTTTAGTGGAGACTGGGGTTTTTGCCATATTGGTCAGGCTGGTCTCAAACTCCTGGCCTCCAGTGATGCTCCCACCTCAACCTCCCAAAGTGCTGGGATGACGGGCGTGAGCCACCGTGCCCAGCTCCAAATGTCTTGATACTCCCCTTTCTAAGTTTTTTTTTTTCATCTTTAAATATCTGGGTCATATTCTTTGCAATTCATATTCTTTGTAATTCATATTCTTTGCTAATGAATGCTTTTTGTTTAGAAAGAAGGGCTTGGGTTTTCGCCGTCAAAAGCATGTATGAAATGGGAACATTTTGTTTTGTCAAAGTAAATCAGGAAAGTTGAGCCCCCTCCCCAAACTGCTCTTTTTTTACTTCACTGTGTGAGACAGTTAAGATGAAGCCTTTTTTTTTTGAGGCAGGGTCTCAATCTGTCGCCTAGGCTGTGGTGTGGTGGTGCGGTCATAGATCACTGCAACCTCCACCTCCTGGGCTCAGGTGAGCCTTCTGCTTCGGCCATCCAAGTAGCTGAGACTACAGGCATGTGCCATAATGCTTAGTGAATTTTTATATTTTTTTGTATAGATGGGGTCTCCCTGTATTGCCCAGGCTGGTCTTGAACTCTAGGCTCAAGTGATCCTCCCACCTCAGTCTCACAAACTGCTGGGATTATAGGTGTGAGTCATGGTGACTGGCTCTGAAATCTAATTTTTCATTCACAATCCCTTTCCACAAAAATTACAATTCCCCATTCTCTAAGTCTTTAATAGAAGGATTCATGGGTGCTCGTCTCATCTCAGCAGGTCACTGTTCCCAGATTTCCATTTACAATGATACAAAATTTTCATAGGTTTCACATGAAGGAAATAGCTTTGTCATTAGTTTCTGCCAATAATATACAGCATTTAATTAAAAATCAAAATATTTCCTAGCCATTAATATCAGTATAGAAATAGGCTGATATAATGGCCCCTTAAAGCTTTTGGCAGTCACTGAAATCCAGCCACAAAAGGAAAACAAAATCGTTTCATTTCATTAAATTGTTTGAGTTATTGATTTTCTCCCAAGTATATTTATAATTAATTTAGGATTTCAGAGTTTGATACATTGATTCTTTGGCTGTTACTCTTATTGTAACTTTATGCCAACTAGTGGTATGAAAAATTCCTGTATTATCTGACTCTAGTGAAACTTTGCGTTCTCTCAGATTGAAATAATCTTGTAATCTGTTTAATCTACTTAATAAATTCCTGCTCTATTTCATAGAAGCTAAAATGCCTTAGTCCCAAGTAAAACACAATGTTAAGGCAATTTTCTAATAACCTGGGGCAAAAGATGGAAAATCGGCCTCTAAAGCTATTTCTAGAAGGAAACTCAGCAGGCCTTAGATTCTTGCTTCTTGAAATGTGAGCCCTGAGTCAGTGGCATTGGATAGATCACCTGGGAGCTTGTTTAAAAAAAAAAAACACAGGATCTCCGGCCCTACTCCAGGCCTATGGAGTCAGAATGTGCATTTGAGCACCAGCTGCAGGGAATCGTGTGCACAGGAAAGTGAGAGACACAATGCTCAGAGTTCCTTAGCCTTGTCTTCATCACCACCATCTGGTAAAGGTGAACGATGACCCCTCTGCAGCCAGGCAGGAGCTTATTGGCAATGGCTTGGTCCATCCACTGATGAGGACGTGTGGTGACAAGCGGTGAGGAAAAAAAGAATGGAAAGAAGCCTGCTGGGACTCGGAGATGGCCTCTGTTTCCCAACCAAGTTTGTTGCTGTTCTATCCAGCAAACCTTGAGAGGTGGCCTGATAGAGCAGCATTCTATCCGGTGGTATTTCTCAAGCTGTATGCTGCACGTTTTCTTAGATGCTTGGAGTCTTCTCTTTTTTGCAGGGGGTAGGTGATATTACATTTTAATTTCAGTGATAATCTTAAAAGAGAATTAATATTATTAGAATCACATGGAACTGAGTAAATTCACACAATACTTGTACTTCCAAAGAGAATGCTATACAGGCAAACATTTTGCAGGAGTTTGAAAAGTGGAAAGTGCTGAGAGAGTTCATTCACTAATCCCATGGTCGAAGTTTTACATTCAAAAGAATCTGCTCCACTGCAGTCGGTGCATGTTCCTCCTGTAAGCAGAGCCGACGTTATCTGTACCGACTTGCAAAAATTCATTAGCAGCAAGCACAATGGTAAATCTACAATGAAGCATTTTTCTGTGTCTTATTGAAGCAGCGATTAGATTTTCTATTCACATAATGCATATTTCAATTTCATTATGATGTTAACTTTATCTTCAAGAATACGAGACTGTTTTACTAAACTACTTATAAAATTTGACATTCATGGATTTCTTACTGTTTTGCTTATATATGAAGTGAAATTTTATTGAACTAGAAAACAAGTCTTCACAATGTTAATATTGTCTTGAAAAACTATTCTTAGGTGAATAGGTATTAGTATGATTCAAGTCACATTAGTACTACTGAAGTTACAAAAAGGAAAACAAAAAATATATAACCCTGTCTCAAAAAAACTCTGAATTGCTTTGGCATATTTTGTTCTCAATCTAAAATTATGCTATTCTGACTCACCTTTTCCAGGAGTTTACATGGAGCCATTTGGATTGTGTATTCTGTGTAGAGGATTCAGCAGGAACATGGTTTTTGTACTGTATGTTTCTTCAGAACAGAAAATGGCCACACAGTTTCAAATCATTACAGACAGTGTTATAGAAAGACAATTACCACTTCATTAATATATACCCATCTATCCTTATCCACCTTGACCTTCCTGGTCAATCAGTTTGCCCATTAGTTTTTTCTTTGTGTAGTCTTTTAGTTAGAACATGAATGGTTTGTGAGAATAATGTCTACATAGTAGTTTGATGTCCTCATTATCCCAGATGGGGTTCTCTTCACACTAAGGATTAAAAAGACGTCCTACTCAAGCAACATCCCTAGTAGCAGTTTCTTCCCTTCATTGCAGGGTAATATGGTTTGACTCTGTGTCCCCACCCAAATCTCATCTTGTAGCTACCATAATTCCCACATGTTGTGGGAGAGACCCTGTGGGAGACGACTGAATCATGGGGGTGGGTCTTCCCCATGCTGTTCTCATGATAGTGAATGGGTCTTATGAGATCTGATGGTTTCCAAAATGGGAGTTTCTCTGCACAAGCTCCCCCTTTGCCTGCTGTCATCCATGTAAGATGTGACTTGCTCCTCCTTGCCTTCAGTCATGACTGCGAGGCCTCCCCAGCCACATTCCTTTTGTAAATTGCCCAGTCTCAGGTATGTCTCTTTTTTTTTTTTAAACTTTAGGTTCTGGGGTACATGGGCAGGTCATGCAGGGTTGTTGCATAGGTACATACTATATCCGGCATTACTCCCCACGTTATCCCTCCCCACCCTTCCCACTCCCTACTGTCAGGTATGTCTTTATCAGCAGCATGAAAACAGACTAATACACAGGGCGACTGGTATCTTGACTTTTCACAGATTTTACTACCATGACTGAGATGTCAGGCCACACATGTTGTCATGAGCATTTGGTCCTAACCCAAAGTCTAAAAACAATTCTATATTAACAGTGAGGACTGTGGTACTATTTTATAGATGGAAGGACTGAAACTTGACCAGGAACTTAGTCAATATTCTTCTATATAGAAGAGATATTTTGCAGACAGGCCATGAAAGAATAAATAACATAACACACATTGTACTAACACTACTGAGAATATTGGTGAAAATGAAGAGTCAATGGGAGTCACATATAAGAATTCTGCTAACTGAGCCATGGGACTTTCCCAGACTATTCTGTGTAGCCAGATGACTGCTCCTTCTGCTTCCCTGGAATGCCCCACAGAGCAGGGAGGAGAAATGCAAATGCAAACTTTAATTAAAAATAGCTCCTCAAGAGGTAGATCAACCCTGTTGTTTAATTAAATTGCAGACATTACTGAAAACTCAATACTTAAGGGCTCTATCTTATTTCTCAGGCATGCTTTGTCTGATTTTGGACTCTCCCCAACGAAGTCCAAAGCCAGCCAGATAGTGGATGTCTTTTTTCTCCCCAAGGAGACTACTCAGTGTTCTACAGTTCCATTTACGACTCCTTTTCCAGGCCTTGAGAAATGAGGATTGGGTAGTATTTTCCTGCCCATTCTCTCTTATGTGGCTTCTTCTAGATCTTGGCACATTTGGGAATGAAACTAAACTCTAGCTTTAAAAAGGTCAGTCTGGGCTGGGCGTGGTGGCTCACGCCTGTAATCCCAATACCTTGGGAGGCCAAGGAGGGAGGATCAGGAAGTCAGGAGATCGAGATTATCCTAGCCAACATGGTGAACCCCCGTCTCTATTAAAAATACAAAAATTAGCTGGACGTGGAGGCATGTGCCTGTATTCCCAGTTACTTGGGAGGCTGAGGCAGGGAGTTGAACCAGGGAGTTGGAGGTTGCAGTGAGCCGAGATTGCGCCACTGCACTCCAGCCTGGCATCAGAGCGAGACTCCTTCTAAAAAAAAAAGTCAATCTGGGTCCCCAGGTGGAACCAGGATCATTTTGCAGATGCAGAAAGAAAGATAACGGTGGTATTTGCAAGTCCTTGCTTTTAATGTTTCCACCCTTTACCATCAGGACACTGAGGCAGGCTGAAAAGCTAGTCTGTCCCTCTGAATTTAGCAGCACTCTGAGAATTCTTCCTGCCCTCCAGGAGGGCTGTTTTGCTATCTGGTGATGACTTTCCTATTATTTTAGTCCCTTATGGAAGATTGTGGTGGCTGGTTGCGATAGCTCATGCCTGCAATCCCAGCACTTTGGGAAGCCAAGGTGGGTGGGTCACTTAAGGTCAAGCATTTGAAACTAGCCTGGCCAACATGGTGAAACCCTGTCTCTACTAAAAATACAAAAATTAGCCCAGCGTGGTGACAGGTCCCTGTAATCCCAGCTACTCAGGAGGGTGAGGCAGGAGAATCGCTTGAACCCCGGAGGCAGAGGTTGCAGTGAACTGAGATCACTCCATTGCACTCCAGCCTGGGTGACAGAGCGAGACTCTGTCTCAGAAAAAAAAAAAAAGATTGTGGCATTGATAATCAAAATATGGAATCAACCTAAATGTCCATCAGTGGATGAGTGGATAAAGAAATTGTGGTATATAAACACGATGGAATATTATTCAGCCTCTCAAATGGGTGAAATCCTGTCATTTAGAACAACATGGAGGAATCTGGAGGACATTATGCTAGGCGAAATAAAGCAAATGCAGAAAGATAAAGGCCACGTAATCTCACTTACACGCAGAATCTAACAAGCCTGAACTCATAGAAAGAGAGAGTAGAAAGGTGGTTACCAGAGGCTGGGGATGGTATGTGGGGAGGGAGGGTATGAAGAGTTATTAAGAATACAGAGTTTCTTTGTAGACAGAATAAATAGATTTTGAGATCGATTGCCTAGCAAGGTGATTACAGTCAATAATAATATATATATCTTTCAAAATAACTAAGAGTAAATTTCAAACGTCTTGCCTTAAAAAATGATGGGCAAATATTTTTAAGTAATAGGCAAGTGAGATGATGGATATGTTAATTATCTTGATTTAATCATTCCATATTGTATACATATATCAAAACTTCACATTATACCCCATAAATTTACAATCATGATTTTTCAATTGAAAATAATATTAATAATAAAAAAGAGTGTGAAATTATTGAGTGTAAAGGACTTAGAGCTTATCCAGACTGTGAGCTTTTCAAAAGTGGAAACTGAGACTCTCTGCTTTGAAGTGCCTGCCCGAGTTGGCTGTGGCATGGAATGAGAGTCCGGTTCCTTTGCTCCTCTTCCAAAGTGCTTCCATCTCATGACTTGAAAAAGTTTAGTGCCGGCCGGGCGCGGTGGCTCAAGCCTGTAATCCCAGCACTTTGGGAGGCCGAGGCAGGTGGATCACGAGGTCGAGAGATCGAGACCATCCCGGTCAACATAGTGAAACCCCGTCTCTACTAAAAAAAAATACAAAAAATTAGCTGGGCATGGTGGCACGTGCCTGTAATCCCAGCTACTCGGGAGGCTGAGGCAGGAGAATTGCCTGAACCCAGGAGGCGGAGGTTGCGGTGAGCCAAGATCGCGCCATTGCACTCCAGCCTGGGTAACAAGAGCGAAACTCTGTCTCAAAAAAAAAAAAAAAAAAAGTTTAGTGCCACTGAAGAGACTGTGATCTGGTGTTAACCATACAACAGGAAGAGAGAAGGCACGGGAGGGAGACTCTGAGTCTGCAAACAATGGGAAGATTGGGGAACAAAGTTAGATCCCCACTTTCACCTACTGATGACCAGCTTGTTCCCACACCGCCAGCGGGCTCTGTGTCTAGTGCTGAGGAAGGTAGGGAAGGGAGTCAGCAGCATGCATCCCTAAGGTGCAGCCCCGAGGGAGTGGGAGATGGAAGCCATGCTGCATGCTGAGACCTGGGAAGGACTGTCAGCCTGGAAGACCCCTGAAGAGGCTGGACTCAGGAGCTCCATTTGAGGCCTGACAAAGTAAGGCTGGAAGTGCCTGAATAAGACACAGAGCAGCCAATGACGAACTTTCCTCCCACATGTTGGTCTAGTACAGGCCCTATTAGAGTCATATAATGAAGACTCAGGGTCCAAATAAGAGCCATGCTAGACACAGAATTTCTCCTGGATGTTTAACTCCTTGATATTGTAACGCAAATTGTGGTCCATCTTCTCTTGTGGATATGTGAAATTGTTCACTATCTTTCTACAAAGTAAGTTAGCTGTATGGATCTTAATTTATAGACAGAAAAAAAAATGGAAAAAAAGATCAAAGTGGCAAAACAACTTGCCCATGAGCAGAAAATGCTTAAAGGCCAATCATGGTCCAGGAGTCGCAGACAGCAAGTCCTTCCACCCGGGATCCTGTCCATGACTCAGCCACGGTGTCCAGTGGGATCCAAATGTTGTTACATGCTCTGTTTCACTGTTACTTTTTGTGTTACAAAATTTGGTTTTTAAAGTATTTTGTAGCATCTGAGCTAAGGCATGTCTTATAATTCAAATTCTTTATTTCTTTCTTCAACCCATTTCCCATTTGCCCTGAGAACACTATCGTGGCAGCAAGCTGCACTTTGTTTTTCTAAAGGGAAATGGGTTAAAAGTCCATCCTCTCTTCCTGTCTCACTGGCTGCCACTTTCAGTCAGCTTTGCCAACTCCTCCTTCTCTTCCAAGCCTCTAAGTGTTGGCCACTCAGAGCATAGCTATAGTCTCTCCCTAGGTGACCTCATCCTGTCTCATGACTTTATAAATTCTCTTGGTCCGTTTGGTGTTGTTAGGAAGGAATACCTAAGGCTGGGCAATTTGTATATAAAAAAAGGTTCATTTGGCCCCTGATTCTGGTGGTTGGAGAGTTCGAGAATTGGCACCTGCACCTGGTGAGAATCTCGGGCTTTGTCTACTCATGGAGGAAAGTGAAGGGGAGCTGGTGTGTGCAGCAGTCACTTGGCAAGAGAGGAGGAAGAGAGGAGGGTGGTGCTAGGCTCTTTTTTTTTTTCTTTTGAGACGGAGTTTTGCTCTTGTTACCCAGGCTGGAGTGCAATGGCGCAATCTCGGCTCACCGCAACCTCCGCCTCCTGGGTTCAGGCAATTCTCCTGCCTCAGCCTCCTGAGTAGCTCGGATTACAGGCATGTGCCACCATGCCCAGCTAATTTTTTGTATTTTTAGTAGAGACGGGGTTTCACCATATTGACCAGGATGGTCTCGATCTCTTGACCTCGTGATCTACCCGCCTCGGCCTCCCAAAGTGCTGGGATTACAGGCTTGAGCCACCGCGCCCGGCTGCTAGGCTCTTTTTAACAACTCCTGTGGGAACTAACAGACTCAAAAGTCACTCACCTCTGGGAGAGGGCATTAATCTAGTCATGAGGGATCTGCCCCCACAACTCAATCAGCTCTGACTAGACCCCATCTCCACCCTTGGTGATCAAATTACAACATGAGGTTCAGAACGGACAAACATCCAAACCATAGCTATGGCCACTGTATATCCAGGGTCCCCAGATTTAGCTCTCCAATCCTTATTTCCTTTCCAAACTCCAGACTTACACCCAACTGTCTACTCAGGAGCTCCATGTGTATGGCCCATAGGCACTTCGAAGTCAACATGTTCAAAAGAAAACTCTTGGTTCCATAGCTGCTTCATTCCCCACTCCCAAACCTCCTCCCCAACCTTCTCCCTCTTGATAAGTGGCACCACTACTCACCCACTTGCTACAAACCTAAAAGTCTTGCCTGAGTGTTCTTTCTCCTCACACACCCACATTCAGTCTGTCATGAAATTCTGTCAGTTCTACCTTCAAAATACATTCATAATCGTGACCTCTTTCACCGCCTCCACCTCTACCACCCTAGCCCAAGTTTCTGTCATCTTCCAGCTGGGCTGACCTTTTTATGGTCTCCAGGATAGCACTCATGACTTTAGCAATCATTCCCCCATACTGTAGCCAGAGTGGCCAAATACTTGGATCTTGTTACTTCCCTACTCAGAAGGCTTCAGTAACTTCCCATGGCCCTCAGCATAAAACCTCAACTCTCTATTATGGCGTCTCCAGCCCTGGTGATCCCCCTTTCCCCTAGCCTGTAGCTCACTTCCCTCCAGGCACACTTGCCTTCTTGCTTTTCTCTCCTCTGGGGGTTCTTAGCCTCTTCTGTGCCGTGAACCCCTTCGGCAGTCTGGTAAAGCCTACAGATCTCCTCTCGGAAAGTTTTTTGTTTTTTTTTTTTTTTATTATTTTTTGAGCCAGATTCTCACTCTGGAGTCACATAGCCTGGAGTGCAGGACATGATCTTGGCTCACTGCAACCTCTGCCTCCTGGGTTCAAGCCATTCTCCTGCCTCGGCCTCCCAGTATAGTTATGCGCCACCAAACCCAGCTCATTTTTGCATTTTTAGCAGAAAAGGGGTTTTGCCACGTTGGCCAGGCTGATCTCAAACTCTTGACCTCAAGAGATCCACCTACCTCGGCCAAAGTGCTGAGATTACAAGCGTGAGCCACCACGCCCAGGTCCCTCTCGGGTTTGTTTGTTTGTTTTTTGAGTTGGAATCTCCCTCTGTCGCCCATGTTGGGCATCTTGGCTCACTGCAGCCTCCGCCTCCTGGGCTCAAGGGATTCTCCTGCCTCAGCCTCCTGAGTAGCTGGATTACAGGTGCGCACCATCACACCCAGCTAATTTTTGTCTTTTTAGTAGAGCTGAGGTTTCACCATGTTGGCCAGGCTGGTCTCGAACTCCTGGCCCAAGTGATCCATTCGCCTTGGCCTCTCAAAGTTCTGGGATTACAGATGTGAGTCACTACACCCACCATCAGAATGTTTTTTAAATGCATAAAATAAAATAAAATACATAGGATGACAAAGGATCTAGTTACAATGAAATATGGTTGCCAGAATATTAAAAACACATTTGTGTTACAGTAATTCATGTGCTTCTTTTCTTTTCTTTTTGAGATGGAGTTTTACTCTTGTCCACACTGGAGTGCAGTGGCTCCATCTCGGCTCACTGCAACCTCTGCGTCCCAGGTTCAAGGGATTCTCCTGCCTCAGCCTCCCGAGTAGCTGGGATTAGAGGCATGTACCACCAGGCCCGGCTAATTTTGTATTTTTAGTAGCGATAGGGTTTCTCCACATTGGTCAGGCTGGTTTCGAACTCTTGACCTCAGGTGATCCATCTGTCTCAGTTCCCCAAAGTGCCAGGATTACAGGCATGAGCCACCATACCCGGTCATGGAATGTGCTTATTTTTTTTATTTTTATTTTTTAATTTTATTATTTTTTTTAAGACGGGGTTTCACCACGTTGGTCAGGCTGGTCTTGAACTCCCGACCTCAGGTGACCTGCCTGCCTTGGCCTCCAAAGTGTTTGGATTACAGGCGTGAGCCACCACGTCCGGCCAGAATGTGCTTCTTAATCAACATGTGAAAGAACAGGATCTAGCAGCAGCTCTAATAACTGTCATAATTTGGAAGTTGTGATAGCATGAAAGATACTTCCAGATACCTGCAACAACTGTAATGTGATAGGAGAGTATCCGTGATTTTTATTGGTGTCATAGTCACAGATGCTGCTGATGTTAATGGCAGTATGTTTGCCTGCAGTAATTTACTGGAGGAAAAGCTAAACTTCAGTTAGAAGTTAGTGAGAATAGAGAGGTAATTTTCTGCCGCCTTCAAGTTTGGGGATCCCCTGATTCTATCTGTGGACATCAAGTTAAGAACCTCTGCTTAACATCCCAAGCTCGTTTTCACCTCTGGACCTTTATACTTGCCATTCCCTCACTTGGAATGCTCTTCCTCTGGTTCTCTGCATAGCTCACTCTTATCTTGCTCAAGCTTCTGTCCAAAGGGTGCCTTTCCTCGCCACTTGGCCAAAGCAGCACCCCCATTCACCTGTCACGCTTCTTCCCTTCGTCTGCTTCCTCTCCCCACCTTACGTACCACTCTTTCAAGTCATGCTTTTCTTGTGTTTTGTGTTTGTTTCCTTGGTTCCTGGATTCCTGAAGGTGAACTGCACTGTCCGCCTTGTCTCTATGGTCCTTCAGCATCCAGAACTCCGCCTGGTACAAGAAAGCACTTAGCAAATATTGGGTGGGATGAACAAATGGCTGTAAAAGGATGACATGGTTTAGACTTTTAGATACTTGCAAGGACGTCTCCTGGGAAAACGTATTTTGTTTCAAATTTCAGTCAAAAGAGGCATGTTTTCACAGGTTTTTTAAAGTTTTCAAAATGAAGGTTTGTAATGGAAACGTTTCCCTATTTTATAGTCTTACAGCTATGGGTCATGAAGCAGCTTGGGCATGTCCTTCCCCAACCAGAGGACTGAATGTGAGAGTCCCAGAAGGCTGGTGAACCTTTATCACAATGAGCAATGGCTTGTTTTGACTACCTCACATAAAAGTGTAACAGATTACTTCTAAAAATAGCGATTTTCTTTTAAACTTGTTCTTTCCATTTTGAATATGGCCAATCCTGGAAAGGGATTTATTGGATTCACATTATACTTCTCTCAAAAGCAAATAACATTAGAGAGCAGACACAGTGGTTTATGACACGATGTGAGGCAAATTAATCCTTTATTGCAAGATATAATTTAATATTGGACACTTTGTGTTTGAGGCACTGGGAGACTTCCTAGTGATAGCTTGTTCGTCATTAAAAATGTGGGTCTGGGGCCGGGCGCCGTGGCTCATGCCTGTAATCCAAGCACTTTGGAGGCCAAGGCGGGCGGATCACCTGAGGTCGGGAGTTCAAGACCAGCCTGACCAACATGGTAGAACCCCGTCTTTATTTATTTATTTATGTATTTATTTATTTTTTGAGACGGAGTTTTGCTCTTGTTACCCAGGCTGGAGTGCAATGGCGCCATCTCGGCTCACCGCAACCTCCGCCTCCTGGGTTCAGGCAATTCTCCCGCCTCAGCCTCCCGAGTAGCTGGGATTACAGGCATGATGTGCCACCATGCCCAGCTAATTTTTTGTATTTTTAGTAGAGACAGGGTTTCACCATGTTGACCAGGATGGTCTTGATCTCTTGACCTCGTGATCTACCCGCCTCGGCCTCCCAAAGTGCTGGGATTACAGGCTTCAGGAACCGCGCCCGGCTTTATTTATTTTTTTAATTAAAAAAAAAAAAAGTGGGTCTGGGCCAGGTGCAGTGGCTTACATCTGTAATCCCAACACTTTGGGAGGCTGAGGCAGGCAGATCATGAGGTCAGGAGTTCGAGACCATCGTGGCCAAAATGGTGAAACCTCATGTCTACTAACAATACAAAAAAATTAGTCAGGCTTGGTGGCACACACCTGTAATCCTAGCTACTCAGGATGCTGAAGCAGGAGAATTGCTTGAATTTGGGAGGCGGATGTTGCGGTGAGCTGAGATCGCACCACTGCACTCTAGCCTGGGGGACGGAGCGAGACGCCGACTCAGAAAAAAAAAAAAAAAAAAAAGTGGAAACTCAGGAAAGTAGACACAGCTTCAGAGACAAATGTGTGTCATTGTTGCACCCGTGATACTGGAGCAATGGTGGTAGGCAGGAGTTCTCAGGTAGGACATGTGGAATCAGAGATGGAGCCAAAGTCATCTCCTAAAGAGCCCACAGAAGAGGAAAAAAACCAGGAAGGAAAACGTGGAATCAGAAGTACCAAGTCATACAAGTATCTACTTATCCAAAGGTAAGTTGACTTACTAGTTTTCTAAGGTATGTAATTCCGGACTAGCTCCTGAAGATAAGAAAGAAGAAAGATAGAAAGGTAATACATGTACCATGAACTTTAAAAAGAGAGAGAGAATTAGGTAGAACAAAACTAACAAACAACATCTGAAAAAATGCTAATCATGTCTCATTCGCAAATTATCTTACAAAAGCAAACACCTAAATGGAAGAGTTGGCAAAATGTAGAGCTTGGTAAAGAAAGCCAGAGAAGAAATACTAGGGCAAACCTCAAGTGAATACAGGAATAACTCTGAGAGCTAAAAAGGAAAGTTAAAAAAAAGTAAAATAAAATAAAACGTATTAAATGTCAACTGGTAAATGTGTCCCTGCTGTACCAAGAAATGTTGGTGTTCCCAGGGCATCTGTGTTAAGTAACTGAAACAAAATGTTTTTTATTCAAACAACTGCACTTTGAACAGAAGACTGAAAACAAAGTAAAGCAAAAATAATGTAATCCTGAAACAAACTGACATACATATTCTATGAATGTGCAGTAGCAAAACACAGAAGGGGGATAATCATTTAATTGCATTTATGCAAGTACTTTAACTCTCAATTGTTAGCAAATAAATTGATAAGATTTCTAAATGGCAGAGAGTGCAGATCTAGGGAGCATAATGCTTGTTCCTGATCAAAATGAACGGATTGGAAAATTTTTCAAACATTTCCAAGCAAAACATTTTCATTTAATTCTGTTGAATCTGATGAAGTATGATTGACAGCAGACCAAGAGCCCCAACAACTGTGCTCCCCCTCCCCTGATCAAGGCACCATCTTCCCCCATACTTATCTAGGTGGTCCCTGAGGAACCTTCAAGGAAACCCAGGGGTCTGTGCAGCACATTTGAAAACCACTCAATCAGCCGGGTGCTGGGGCTTATGCTTGTAATTCCAGCACTTTGGGAGGCTGAGGTGGGCAGATCACCAGGTCAGGAGTTCGAGACCAGCCTGGCCAGCATAGTGAAACCCGTCTCTACTAAAAATACAAAAATTAGCTGGGCATGGTGGTGCACGCCTGTAGTCCCAGCTACTTGGGAGGCTGAGGCAGGAGAATCACTGGAACTCTGGAGGTGGGGGTTGCAGTGAGCCGAGATGATGCCACTGCACTCCAGCGTGCACAACTCTGTCTCAAAAAAAAAAAAAAAAGAAAGAAAGAAAGAAAACCACTCAATCAAAGAATGAAGACACAGTGCGTGTAATACACAAGCACAATAATTCATGTCCAACATTTTCTTAGTTACTTGATTCAACTTACATGTATCCACTTAACTAAGTGGAAGTGTTTTAAGCACCAGAAGGAAGTCAGCTTGGGACCCCGATTCTAGTGTCAGTATCTCAGCTGCAGCTCTCATCTATGCACACATTCATTCTTAGCTCGATCTGAGCAATAGCAATGGTTGTAGCCACCTCAGCACACTGGCAGGGAGCAGCAGGGCAAGAAAGAGGTTTGTTGGACATTTCCTGCTCATTTTCCAGAGAAGATGGGTAGGGAGTCAACGAGGCAGTCACACCCGGCCGACTGAGTGGTTTTCAAATGTGCTGCACAGACCCCTGGGTTTCATTGGAGGTTCCAGGAGGTCAATGAAGCTTAAGTTTTAGAATCCTTCCCACGACCTCAGCTAATGAGTATCACCAATCCAAAAAGCATTGAAGATTAGTTAACTGTGCAAACACACTTGAATGCCCTGGAATCTTATGATTTATATATGAAAAAAATTTGATAGAGGTTTTCCCTATCCTGAAATTTGTGTGATATGAACAATAACATGTTGTGAAGCCAGGACAACTTTTCTAATTACCAATAATAATAAAAGACAATTTCCCATCAACCATGCTAAAAGGAAGACTGAATTATTTATGATGGCTATAGATGCTGATAGTACAAAATCATGGCAATATAAATAAGTGTGCAGCCTCCAAAAATGTAATGAAAAAGGCATTTAGAAAGATGTGACTGGCAGTTTAGCAATAAAAATTATGATAATATTTTTCTAGGTATTTCTGTTATTGATCAGCTTTAAAAAAATTTTAATTTGTTGTGATTTCTCATTTTTTTTTTTTTTTTTTGAGACGGAGTTTCGCACTTGTTACCCAGGCTGGAGTGCAATGATGTGATCTCGGCTCACTGCAACCTCTGCCTCCTGGGTTCAAGCAATTCTCCTGCCTCAGCCTCCCGAGTAGCTGGGACTACAGGCGTGCGCCACCATGCCCAGCTAATTTTTGTATTTTTAGTAGAGACGGGGTTTCACCATGTTGACCAGGATGGTCTTGATCTCTTGACCTCGTGATCCACCCGCCTCGGGCTCCCAAAGTGCTGGAATTACAGGTGTGAGCCACCACGCCCGGCCTGTGATTTCTCATTCTAAAGAAATCACTTTTGTACTTGACTTTGTATTAGGCATTCTGTATTCTTTTTTTTTTTTCTTGTTCATGTATTCTTTTTTATTTAAGTTGGTGCCAAAAGTCTGGCACAGTGGCTCACATCTATAATCCCAGCACTTTGGGAGGCCAAGGAGGGCAAATCACTTGAGGTCAGGAGTTGGAGACCTCCTGGCCAATGTGGTGAAACCCCGTCTCCACTAAAAATACGAAACTTAACTGCAGCCCTAGTTACTTGGGAGGCTGAGGCAGGAGACTTGCTCAAACCCAGGAGGTGGAGGTTGCAGTAAGCCAAGATCATGCCACTGCGGTCCAGCCTGGGTGATAGACACTGTATTTCAAATAAAATAAAGTAAAATAAATAAACAAATAAGATGGTGCCAAAAATTACACAAGCCTCAGGCCTTGCAAAGCCTGGATCTGCCCCTGTCCACTTCGCAGTGGGCAGGTGACAATTGATTGTTAGCCACTGTCCTACTCTGCTAGTGTTTGCAGTAGTTGAATGTACAGAACTGATGGGGATGGAATGGGGGCTTCTGTAGATGAAAAAATTGAGAGACAGAAAGTTAGTCTTATTTTAGACCACATTAATAACAAACGTCGAATCCTACCCCCTCCCCTCAAGCCAACCAAATCCTTCAATATCCAATTATCACTATGGACATAGAAGAAGGAAATGTTGAGTATAAAGGGACCCCCACCTTGCATCCAAGCTGGGATTTCACTCTGGGCATATATCATAAACTGCTGGGGTTGGCCTATGAGACATTATTTGCATGAAGAACAGTGAAGCCTTCTGGGAAAGAACTCACCCTAACGGTAGCAGGATCCTCACATGAACAGCTTGCCCCTTCATAAGCTCTTTTGAGTCTTTCAAAGAGAAAGCCGGAGCTTGAAAAATGCAGCTTACTTTAGGGTTTACACACTGTAAGGTATAAACAAGGAGGGAGGTGGAGGCAGGGTAACTTTAGTATCCTGAGGGCCCTACTGCTTTCCACTGCTGTGGTAGGAAACAGCAGCACCAGCAGGTATCTGGTGGAAGAAAGAGGCCTGGTGACCACAGTGATCCCCGTTGATGATCAGTAGAATGGTGACTGCCTGGCAGGAGTTAATTTGTCCGTGAGTATACAGACACTTGTAGAAATAACATGGGAAGACACGTCGCAGAGGACTTGAAGAGGTGCTGGCTGAGCTGGTGTGGGCACACGCTAGTGAAATTCGGTTATTACTCTGGTAATGACAGGGCAGGGAGTTGGGATGCTCAGGGATGACATAATCAAGGGGACCTGGGTGTTATCTGCTACAAACTTGTTGTGTGACTTTACACCTCCACTTTCCTCATGTGGAGAAATTTGGTGCAGGTGTCAGACAAATGATCTCTAAGATGTCTGCCAGCAGATTCAAATTAATGTTCTTTTTATTTTATCAGTGATTATATACAAATGGTTTCAGTCATGCCAACAGCTGGGCTCCTGCAGGCCTATGGAAAGTGACTTTTAGAATTATGAACCCATTAATTTCTAGATGAACAAAGTGAATCCCAGAGCAAACAAGCGATTTCTTAGGTGCTGCCTTTCTCAGAAGCACAATGTAACCAGAATCTGAGGCCGCTGAAGAGCTGGAATTCAAAAAACAGTGCTTCTGCCAGGACTATGGGATATGGCAGTGGGGGGTGGTGGCCGTAGGGCTCTGTGACCTTAGAATATTGTGTCAACGATGTCCCTAGAATTGTGCTGTGTGTCACCTGCCCAACCATACATGGTGGCCCTCCTCTGTCCCCCTTGTCCCTACTCTCAAAATTTAGTTCTGCACCCCATGACTGGCAGTCCCAGGAAAAGGAAGGGTGGAGGTGCTGGAGCAGTCCTCTGCCCTGCCCACTGCCTTTTCCTCTCCTAGGAATGCATTTTCTTTTTAAAAAGTTGCTTACAGAGCAGAGCTGATGGCTTTCCCAGATGCCCTGCCGTCAGACAAGACTGCACACACTGGGAAAGCACAAATGAATTCTCATGCACGTTGGAAAGGTTCAAAGTGGCAACAGGATATTAGGGGATTGTGAGGAAAATGGAAAATCCTTAGGCGATTTAGGAAGATGACAGACTGGAATTCTCCAGTTTCTTGCGTCTCTGCCAAGCATAGCTACTGCTAAAGAGAATATGCACAGAAATGCACGACAGCCTCTTTCAAGATGGCAGCCTCCAGAAAGCCAGGGTCCCTGGTGGCAAGGCAAGGGAGCAGCCAGAGAGCACCCACAGAAGTCAAGGGTCAGATTCCTTGTGGAAAAGCATGAAGCAGAGCACACTTTCTCCAGCACACCCAGACTCATCGAGTTCTATTAAAGTTACCCAAAGCTGCTCGATGGCTCACACCTATAATCCCAGCACGTTGGGAAGCTGAGGCAGGCGGATTGCCTGAGGTCAAGAGTTCGAGACCAGCCTGGCCAACACGGCGAAACCCCATCTCTACTAAAATACAAAAATTAGCTGGGCATGATGGCAGGTGCCTGTAATTCCAGCTGTTTGGGAGGCTGAGGTGGGAGAATCACTTAAACTGGCAGACAGAGGTTGCAGTGAGCTGAGATGTTGCCACTGCATTCTAGCCTGAGGCTGGGCACGGTGGCTCAAGCCTGTAATCCTAGCACTTTGGGAGGCCAAGGCGGGTGGATCACGAGGTCAAGAGATCAAGACCATCCTGGTCAACATGGTGAAACCCCGTCTCTACTAAAAATACAAAAAATTAGCTGGGCATGGTGGCGCATGCCTGTAATCCCAGCTACTCAGGAGGCTGAGGCAGGAGAATTGCCTGAACCCGGGAGGCAGAGGTTGCGGTGAGCCAAGATCGCGCCATTGCACTCCAGCCTGGGTAACAAGAGTGAAACTCCGTCTCAAAAAAAAAAAAAAAAAGTTGCCCAAAGCTATGGTAGAAAATGGCCCCAAGATTCTGTAGCCCAGCCCATGTCCATGCCAGGGGAAATATAAATTTGGTATGGAAGTAGGGAATCAAACATGCTTTGAACTCCTCTGCTGAATTCTGCCCACATGCTCTTCCTGTAGCTGCCATGGGGTCACACATGCAGGCCCCTGCTGCTCACCTCTACAGACCTCACTTCCAGTGGCTCTCCTGTGTTCCGCTCTGTGCCATGCATGTCCAAGAAGGAACTGACACAGAAGAGTCAGTCCAGCTGATGTTTAGATCAGTGCACTTCAACCTTGGCTGCACATTGGAATCATCTGGGGAGCTCTGTAAAAATGCCTAATGCCTGGCTCCCACCCCAGACCGAATAATTCAGCGTCTCAGGCTGGAATACCGGCATTTGTTAAGAGCTGGTGCAGGTGGAAGCATCTGCCAACTCTGAGAGCTAAATCAGTGATTCCTAAACTTTGCTCAAATTCAAAACTCTTTCCTTTGAATGTTAACTCTTTAGGAGCCCAATATTCCGGTTGCATATTTTGAGGAGCTTTCAAAAAACCCACTGTTCGGACTGTACCCCATATCAATTAAATCAGAATTTCTGGAAATGGGAACCAGGCATCAGTACTTTAAAAAATTTCTCAGATACTTCAAAAGTTCAGTCAGATCGGGAACCAATGAGTTAAATGATAACAGTCTAATTCAGACAGTAGGATCTCTGTTTGCGGGGATCGAGGAGGTCGGGGAAGGGGACCTATCTTCCAAGCCAGGAATAAGAAAGCAACAGAGTTTGGCAGGAGGCTGGTTGGTTGTATTAACAAATCTAAAGATAGAACATGTCAACCAAAGCGGGATGTCTGCATGGAATAGGGAAAGTGGGAGTCAGAGAAGAAGGTCTAGCCAAGGTAAGAGTGCACGGGTGACCTCACAGGAACATCCAGTCCTATCTGTTTGGCAGTTCTGTCCCCAAAGAAGAGATGAAGGCACAAGCTTAAGAAAATGTGACATAAATAAATAAATAAACAAACATGTAATAAAATAAATTTTAAAAAAGAAAGGCTGGGTGTGGTGGCTCACACCTGTAATCCCAGCACTTTGGTAGGCTAAGGCGGGCCGATCATCTGAGGTCAGTAGTTTGAGACCAGCCTGGCCAATATGGTGAGAGCCTCTCTTTAAAAAAAATAAATAAATAAAAGAAAATGTGACACCTGGCTGGGCACAGTGGCTAATGCTTATAATCCCAGCACTTTGGGAGGCTGAGGCAGGTGGATGGATCATTTTTGAGGTCAGGAGTTCGAGACCAGCCTGACCAGCATGATGAAACTCCATCTCTACTAAAAACAAATAAATTAGTCAGGCATGGTGGCACATGCCTGTAATCCCAGCTACTCAGGAGGCTGAGGCAGGAGAATTGAATGAATCTGAGAGGTGGAGGCTGCAGAGAGCCGAGATCACCCCATTGCACTCCAGCTCCAGCCTGGGTGCCAGAGCAAGACATCTTCTAAAAAAAAAAAAACAAAAACTGAAACCCTTTGACATTAAGCCATCCTTCTAATAGCACCTGCTCAGCCTGTGCTCAAGCGGCGTTCTCATTACCATTTGTCTTCTTTTTTATTTCCTGCTGGGAAAGAACATGTTAGTCAATGTGACACAAATGTCCACTCAGCTTAGAAGTTCTTTTTTTCTTTTGTCTTTTTCTTTTTTTAAAGGTGGAGTTTCACCATGTTGGTCAGGCTGGTCTTGAACTCCTGACCTCAGGCGATCCGCCTGCCTTGGCCTCCAATGTGCTTGGATTACAGGTGTGAGCCACCACGCCCAGCCAGAAGTTCTTATTTCTTGTTGTGAATTAATAAATTGTCATTTTGGTTTAGATAGCAGTCTCCTGAGAGCTCGAGTGATGTGACTCTGTCCCTGAGAACCTGACCCACTCTAGCAAGTTGATACAGTCCAGTTTCCAAGCCTGTGGATTAGTTTCACCAAAGTGGCACCATTTCAAAATTCCTGGGGCTTAGCACAAAGTGTTTTTCATGATCCACCAAATTGGGAGCTCCTGGAAGACATTGCTCAGTGTTTGATTCTTCTGTGTATCACCAATACCCACCCTAATGCCAAGAAACCATAGGCAAGGATGATAGTCGAAATACATACATCTACGTCAGCAGCACGGCTGTTTCTGTACAATGCCAGCCCCAGCGCTGGAGCAGAGTCCTGGAGGCCCCCATAGAGCCAGGTGCTAATGCTGGTCTTAGGAAATTCAGGGGTTCCTGGGGAAAGGGTTGCTATGTCTGAAGCAGAGGAAGACACTGGGAAGCTTCAAGGTGGTGACATTTTGCCAATCAGTACAGACGTATTTTGATATTTTAAAAATTAGTAGATAGAGCCATACTGGGTGCGTAACAGCTGAATATTAGCTGTTTGTAGACAACATATTTGTTGATTCAGTGAGCACCCCCCACTAAGCATCCTTCTTATGGCTGGTGGCACTCCCCCATCTGCCTTCCCACAAAATGCCAAAGACTCTCCTGCCCAGGGTTCCTGGACCCGTGAAAGAATGTGACTAAGTACGGTCTTAGGTTCACATTACACATCCTGGGGAGCTGGTGGTTCTGGTGGCTGGGACTTGAGGATGGAGAAGAAAAGGAGTGTGGGCTGGCAGGGGAAAGGGGTGGCTCACGCCTGTAATCCCAGCACTTTGGGAGGCCGTGGCGGGTGAATCATCTGAGGTCAGGAGTTTGAGATCAGCCTGGCTAACATGGTGAAACCCCATCTCTACGAGAAATACAAAAAATTAGCCAGGCGTGGTGGTGGATGCCTATACTATAATACTCACTACTTGGGAGGCTGAGGCAGGAGAATCGCTTGAACCCGGGAGGTGGAGGTTGCAGTGAGCCAAGATCGTGCCACTCCACTCCAAACTGGGCAACAAGAGTAAAACTCCATCCCCAACAAAAGGAAAGAAAAGAAAAGAAAAGAAAAAAGTGTGGTTTCCTCACAGGGTTAAGAATATAATGCACAGATCTGCTTTCAATTTAATTTAAAAAGAATTTACTAAAGTCCCATGTCTTTTGCAGCTATGGAACTCCTTTGGCAAAATTACTGGTTGTTTGTCTGTTTTGTTTTTTTTTGAGATGAAGTCTTACTGTCACCTAAGCTGGAGTGCAGTGGCCAGATCTCAACTCACTGCAACCTCCACCTCCCAGGTTCAAGTGATTCTCCTGCTTCAGCCTCCCAAGTAGCTGGGATTACACGCACACCCCACCATGCCCGGCTAATTTTTGTACTTTTAGTAGAGATGGGGTTTCACCATGTCGGTCAGGCTGGTCTCTAACCCTGACCTCATCATCTGCCCACCTCAGCTTCCCAAAGTGCTGGGATTACAAGTGTGAGCCACCGTGCCTGGCCAAAATTACTGTTCTTTGTTGTGTTCTAATTTGAAAGAAAAAAAAAAAGCCCATTCATCTAAAATTTGTGGCAAAGGAGCTTGATCAGATGAGAACAAAACTTCTGGTCCCTTTTAAAGTGGGATCTACAGCCGGGCGCGGTGGCTCAAGCCTGTAATCCCAGCACAAGAGATCAAGACCATCCTGGTCAACATGGTGAAACCCCGTCTCTACTAAAAATACAAAACATTAGCTGGGCATGGTGGCGCGTGCCTGTAATCCCAGCTACTCAGGAGGCTGAGGCAGGAGAATTGCCTGAACCCAGGAGGCGGAGGTTGTGGTGAGCCGAGATTGCACCATTGCACTCCAGCCTGGGTAACAAGAGCAAAACTCTGTCTCAAAAATAAATAAATAAATAAAATAAAGTGGGATCTACTATCATTCCCCAACAAAGTGACTGTCTCTTTAGCATTCTGCACTAACTCTCTCCTGCATTTGATATTCTGCCACAAGTGATGGCTGAGGGACATCGTCACTGGGGGAGGTCACTGAAGAACACTTGTTTACTATGTCATTCCTGCTTTGTCATTCTGGTGGTGGCTTGTCCATCACCTTCCTCATGGCACTTTAAAGGCACATGTGCAGTCAATGAAATAGACAGCTCTAAAGAGTCTTTTATGGTTAATGGTGCTGTGATTGTGAAATATGAACTCTGTGGATTACAGTTCATAGCTCATCATGCTGTCCACAGTTTTGGCTTTTTAGACCTTTCCCCCAATACTTTGCTGTCCCCCTGCTTCCCAACCCCCACCCTCTTAAATTTTAGTAAACTGTATTTTGTTATGCTATTGAGAAATCTAGTCTAGAAATGGTTTGGTTTTTTATTTTAGCTGGAGTCTCCCTCTGTCACCCATGCTGGAGTGCAGTGGCCCAATCTTGGCTCACTGCAACCTCTGCCTCCCACGTTCAAGTGATTCTCCTGCCTCAGTCTCCTAAGTAGCTGAGATTACAGGCACCCAACACCATGCCTGGCTAATTTTGTATTTTTAGTAGAGACGGGGTTTCACCATGTTGGTCAGCTGGTCTTGAACTCCTGACCTCAAGTAATCTGCCTGCCTCAGCCTACCAAAGTGCTGGGATTACAGGTGTGAGCCACCGCGCCTGGCCTGGAGATGTATTTAGAGAAGGCTGATATTCCTTCTAAAATCATTTTGTATTCTCACTAATACATATATTATCTCACAACTTCTGAGTATGTACAGTTAGAATAAGGGTTATCTGTTACCAGCTAGTGATAAAGAGGAGATGTCTAAACAGATAGATGGATGCCTATCCTGTTACAGTAGCAAAATATATCTAGACCAACTCTCATGATGGCCACAATGGCCAAACATTTGTTTCCAAGTTACTATTTTGGTGTCATCTTTTGGATATCTCAGAAAGCTCTCGACTGAGCTAGAAACAGAAAGAGTTTCATTATTCAAAAGGAAAAATCTATTATATCTTGTGAGCCCAGAGTGAAAACAGCACGTGAACTCAGGGCTGCCAGCAGACCCGCGTGCCAGCTGGTTCAATGGGCAGGAGTGAGAATGTTAATAAACACTCTAATGAAAGGAAGTTGTTGGATAGTAATTAACATATGCCATTAGTATCTGTCCCTTTGGCCAGACACGGCAGACAGGCTGAAACCATACATACAAATGAGCGTCTGCTAGGACTGCACCCGGAAGAAAGCAGGGACAGTGTCATTGTGAGTGGCTGGTGTTGTCAGCAGCTTTAAATCACAGGGCCAATGAGTAACAAAAACAGGGAAGGCTTTTGTGTTCTGTAACAATTGGGTGGCTTACAATTTAAAATATTTAATAAACTTTTTTTATTCTCATTTACTTTCCTTTTACCTCAAAACCTGCTGTTTATAGTTTGGTTTGGGCTTTTTTTTTTAAGAAAAATACGGAAAAAAAAAAAAAAAAGAAAGAAAAATACGGATTTAGCTTTTTTTTCCTAATCAATGAGTGAAGCACTGCAACTTAGGGCTTTTTGTTTTTAAACCACAATTTCCTAATCTTACCAGGAAGAGAGGTAACTACCTGTTTCTCACGGGCGCCCTGATAGTCGTATTTCTCAAGAGCTACATTATTCCTTTCTGTTGATCTAAAATGGGTTGGAAATCATACCAACTCCTCCCAAATGCTGCCTCTCACAATACAGTGGAAAGTCGGGACTGGAAACACAGAGCCCAGTTGCTTCAGTGGCTTCTTTTTGCCAATGGGAAACTGAGGCCCAGAAAGGCAAATGGATCTGGTCTCTGACTATTGTTAAGCCTTTTCCCGTCCTAGGCCGTAATGTTGCATTGCCTGCTTCTTTCTTACTTTAACAATGACCAATTCCATACTACTCTGGTGAGGGGAAAAAAAGAGACATTAAAAAGGAACCATACCACATTCGGATCTTCAAGTATGTTGATTTGCTGATAGCACACACAATATTTTAAGCATTTTAAATGTAACTTTTTTTTTTTTTTTTGAGACAGGGTCTTCCTCTGTCACCCAGGCTGGAGTGCAGTGGCACGATCTTGGCTCACTGCAACCTCCGCCTCCCAGGTTCAAGTGATTCTCCTGCCTCAGCCTCCTGAGTAGCTGGGATTACAGGCACATGCTACCACACCCAGCTAATTTTTGTGTTTTTAGTAGAGACGGGGTTTCACCATATGTATTGGTAGAGCTGATTTGGAACTCCCGACCTCAGGTGATCTGCCCGCCTCGGCCTCTCAAAGGAAACACAACATTTTAAAGATACTGGAAACAGTGCAGTTTGGTGCCATTTGGTTGTATGATGTCATGAGAGGTTAAAAGTAGAAAATCTAGCAGAACAAAAGATCAGCAGAAAAATAAAAGAATTATTAATAGAGGTCAGAAAGATACAGCAAAAAAAAGTTAACAAAGAACTCTGGCACCACAATTAGTAGGCAGAAGCCTCTGGAAGTGTCTAATGTGTACTTTAATGTAAAATTTTCCTATTATAAATTAATATGAATAATTAAATTTGGACATCTGTGAATAATTAAAGTTGGTTGAAGTTTCTCTTTGTATTATCTCTGAAGAAAGAACTTGCTAAACCATTAAAGAATAAATAAGGCTGGGTGCGGTGGCTCCATGCCTCTAATCTCAGCACTTTGGGAGGCTGAGGCAGGTGGATCTCCTGAGGTCAGAAGTTTGAGACCAGCCTGGCCAACGTGGTGAAACCCTGTATCTACTAAAAATACAAAAATTAGCAGCAGGTGGTGGTGGTACACACCTGTAATCCCAGCTACGCAGGAGGCTGAAGCAGGAGAATCACTTGAACCTAGGAGATGGAGGTTGCAGTGAGCTAAGATGGTACCGCTGCACTCCAGCCTGGGCAACAGAGTGAGACTGTCTCAAAAATAAAATAAAATAAAATAAACAAAAATATAGACAAATTAGTTTAACCTACTTAAGACAACAAAATAACTTTCAAGCATTATTTAGGGTTTTTTTTTTTTAAATGCTTCCTTTAAATCTGTAGCATCTATTTGCTAAAACAGACCCAGAAAAAATCTTTATTTGCATCTTTTCACTAGTGGTTAGTTTACCTTCCAACTTAGTTGAAAAGTAAGGGGCTCTATTTGTTGACAGATTAAAACCACTCCTGTTCAAGAACTTTCTGTGAGTGAGGATGGCCATTCTCAGGGAGTCATGTTCTCCTCATTCACTGCACCTTGAGAAACTCTTAGCCATCAAGGAGATCTCCATGGAAGAGAAGGCAATTCATGGCCATCAGAAGTTGCCATGGGCCTTCGAGAACCTTCAAACTGTTCCTCAAGGTCCATTTCAGGCAACTCAAGCTTTTCTCTGAACAAGTTAGCCTTTCTCTCAGCTGGTGGCAATGTTTATTTAATTATTTACCTGTTCAAAGAACTTACATTGAGCACCTTCTTAGTGTCAGATGCAGTGCCTGCCAATGGGACTCCGTCTTTGAACGTGGCAGAACCAGCACCCTTAATGTAATTTCTGCTGTTTTTGGTGCTTGCCCCTTGGTCAGATTCTGTATCAGGTTATAACAAACAGAGTTTAGTTTTTTGCCTTGGAAAAAGGACAAAGGAGCAATCAAAAGAGAAAGGATTTCATAATCACTTAAACCATAGATTTGGGGGCCTCACAATGCCCCACGCAGCTCTTGGTAGAGAGCCTGTATCCATTCAAAGGTTCATGGAAAGGAATACGATTATTAAGTGTGTATAAAGACTATGGAGATCATTGGGTGCAACTCTTTGTTTTTACAGATGAGGACACTGAAGTACAGAGAAGGAAACAGAAGGTTCAGGGCAAAACCGGCTCTGTCTCCTGTACAACCTTGCATAAAAAGCAACCAAGGAAAACTTGCTTTGAGCAGAAATGATTTGAGAGTCAATACAGATGAACTGGGAGGAAAGATGAACTGAGATGACTCAGCCTAAAAGACAAAATGCCAAAGATATCCTGCCAAACTTCTCCTAAATGCTTATTTAGAAAAAAGTCCTGACTAGGTCCTTATGGAGGTTCAAATGCCAGTAGGACACAGGCACGGCCAGAGTGGCCTGGATTATAGGTGGCCTCCAATTCCATCCTACCAGGTGGACTCTTGAATCCTTCCCTGAAGAGGTTTTCTTTTTTCTTTTTTTTTTTTTTTTTTTTCAGATAGAGTTTCGATTCTGTCACTTGGGCTGGAGTGCAGTGGCATGATCTCTGATCACTGCAACCTCCACCTCCTGGGTTCATGCAATTCTCCTTCCTCAGCCTCCCGAGTACCTGGGACTGTAGGTGTGAGCCACCATGCCCAGCTAATTTTTGTATTTTTATTAGAGACAGGGTTTTACCACATTGGCCAGGCTGGTCTCGAACTCCTGACCTCAGGTGATCTGCCCACCTCAGCCTCCCAAAGTGCTGGGATTACAGGTATAAGCCACCATGTCTGGTCCCTGAAGATGTCTCTAACAGGAAGGAAACCTGTTGTACCAAATAAGGGGATGAGTAGGAGGTTTAAAATGTCACAAAATCAAAAGATATTAAAGGTTTACTACCGCCACACGCTCAACTGGACTCTTGAATCCTTCCCTGAAGATGTTTCTAATAGGAGAGAAAACCATTTGCCCCCTGTCAAGGAGTAATGATGACGAGGCAGGTGGCTGGTCCTTCCTGAGGCTCTATGAATGGTGATCCATTTTGACAAACTCATAATCCCATCAGTAGGGGACAGGTCCCCAAAGAGGACAGTGGCTCCAGCTCTCTGTGGCCCACTGACAGCTCCTCTTTGGGTTTCCAAGGCCCTCTCTGTGTTTCCTGCAATCCTGACAGACTTCTGCCTAGGGAGCTTCTTCTTTCTTTTAGCGATTTTGCTGTTATTGTTGTTTTTAACTGTAAAAATAATATGCAATTATTATAACAAATTCAAATAACACAGAAATAGAAGTAAAAACTGCACATTATTTCTCCCTCTCCCACACTTCGTGCTTCCCCTCCAATTCCTTTCTTTGGGGGTAACTATAATATATGAATTCTTCCAGAATAAAATATGTAGTGTATTTTTGTATAAATATAGAGTATATATTTTTACACATATATACTATATATGTATATATGCACAATTTATAGTTATAATTTACATATATATGCACTTATATAGAAAGTTTTTTCCAATGCAAATGATATCATACCAAATGCGTTGTTTCACAACTTGCTTTTCTCACCAAATAAACTACATATTATGCTTATTTTCCCATCATGGTACAAAGTGTTATAGGTATGGGTATGCTCCAATTTATTTAATGACTGCCCAATTGATGAACATTTAGGTTGTTTTCTTTATTTGTATAAATAACCTTTAATTACCACTAGGTAACTTTCTTAACATTGCCCCCAAGCCCTGCTTTAAGCTCAGTTATATAAATGTGCCACCACATCTCCGTCCTGTATGAACATAACACTCAAGTGTATACTAGTTAAGTAACTGCTGTACCGAATGAGGGGACGCAAAAGAGGTTTAAAACATCACAAAATCAGAAGATATTAAAGGTTGACTGCCACTGTGTTACCTGTGGGCTTGCCTGATGTTTTGGTCTATTTTCTTTTCCAGCCTAGCTGCTACACTTTACCTATATTTCCTTCCTTCCTTTCTTCCTTCCTTCCTTCCTTCTTCCTTTCCTTCCTCTCTCTTTCTCTCTCTCTCTTTTTCTCTTTCTCTCTTTCTTTTCTTTCCTTCTTTCATTCGATGGAGTCTTCACTCTGTCATCCAGGCTAGGCTAGAATGCAGTGGCACAGTCATGGCTTACTGCAGGCTCGGCCTCCCCTGGGTCAGGTTATCCTCCCACCTCAGCCTCCTGAGTAGCTGAGACTAAAGGAACATGCTACTGTACGTGGCTAATTTTTTTTTTTTCCTGTATTTTTGGTGGAGACAGGGTTTCACTGTGTTAAGGTCTCAAACTCCTGGGTTCAAGTGATCCTCCTGCCTTGGCCTCCTAAAGTGATAGAATTACAGGTGTAAACCACCATACCCAGACATATTTTCATTTAAAAATTAAGATTTTGATGATAAGAAATAAAAACCAAGTCCACAGGATTTGCCTGGTTACACATCTTGGTGAAGACATGAGTGGGAGAGAAGATGCTGAGCTCTGTCCAGAGTCTGCCTCACAGTGGACTCTCCAGGAATATCCAACCACAGAGGCTGAGCTGAGCTGCAAAGAGAACATGTGTCCATCAGACCTCCATGAGTTACCTACTTTGTGCAAAGCCCTGAAGATTTCCCAAAAGGAATCAGACGGTCTCTGCTCTCAAGAACCTAGGGTGTGGGAGAAGAGACAAACACAAAACGCCACCTAAAATATGGCAAGATGAATTGTGTGCAATGGAAGAAACAGCCAAGAGCACGAATAGGGGACAGGAAAGCCGCTTTGAAAAAGGAAGTCACAGGAATTTGGGTTTGAACCAAGCCTTGAGCAGAATCTTGGTGATGTGAGTGGTGGAGAGAGGAGTTTCAGGTAAAAAAATAAGTACACAGTGACCGAACATGGATAACTGTTTAGAGAGTGAATGATGCCCTATATCTAGAAACCAGAGAGAACTTGTTTGAGATTGGAAAGACACTTGGAGCTAGATTGCGGCCTGGAATGGAAGTCCAAGGAGTTTCTGTGACACTCTGATAGGCTGTGGTGTTCCCTGCAGGTTTAGGAATCTGCTCTGTTCCAGGTTTGGGAAGTTAATCTAAGACGGATTATTATTATTATTATTATTATTATTATTATTGAGACAGAGTTTTGCTCTTTTGCCCAGGCTGGAGAGCAGTGGCACGATCTCAGCTCATACAACCACTGCCTCCCAGGCTCAAGTGATTCTCCCGCCTTAGCGGCAGCTGAGATTACAGGTGCTCACCAGCATGCCTGGCTAATTTTTGTGCTTTTTGTAGAGACGAGGGTTTCACCATGTTGCCCAGACTGGTCTTGAACTCCTGAGTTCAAGCAATCCACCTGCCTTGGCCTCCCAAAGTGTTGGGATTACAGACGTGAGCCACTGTGCCCAGCCTTTAACATGGATTAAGGAACACAAAAGATTGAAGATTTTTTAAATCAAAAGACTGGGGATGGGGGAGCAATGATGTGCTCTGAGAAGCAGATATGTCTGTTCATGTTGGGGTTGTATTTTAAATACTCTCTCTTGACAAAAAGGGTCAGAGGCCAGTGACACAGCCCTCAGGAGGTCCTGAGAACATGGGCCCAAGGTGACTGGGGTGCAGCATCGTTTCATACATTTTAGCCAGGCATGAGACCTCAATAAAGTAATCAATCAAATACACTTAAAAAATACACTGGCCAGACGCTGTGGCTCATGTCTGTAATCCCAACACTTTGGGAGGCCAAGGCGGGCAGATCACCTGAGGTCAGGAGTTCGAGACCAGACTTACCAACATGGTGGAACTCTGTCTCTGCTACAAATACAAAAATTAGCTGGGCATAGTGACGAGCACCTGTAATCCCAGTTACTTGGTTGGCTGAGGCAGAAGAATTGCTTGAACCCGGGAGGTGGAGGCTGCAGTGACCTGCGATCATGCCATTGCACTCCAGCCTGGGCAACAGAGCGAGACTCCGTCTCAAAAAAAAAAAAAAAAAAAAAAGAATACATTGGTTTGCTCCAAAAAGATAGGACAACTCAAAAGGGAGGTGGTGGGGGAGCTTCCAGGCTACAAGTAAATTTAAACATTTTCTAGTTGACAATTGATTGAGTTTGTCTAAAGACCTGGGATCGATAGAAAGGGAATGTTCAGGTTAAGACAGAAGATTGTGGAGACCAAAGTTCTTTCTAAGTCTTATAGTGGCTGCCCTTAGAGACAGCAGATGACAAATATTTCCTTTTCAGATCTGAGTTAATTTCTTTAGAACTGGGAGGGCCTGGAAGAAAAAGATCTAGCTATGTTAATAGAGATTGTTTACAGATGCAAATTTCCCTCACAAAGAACAGATTTGCAGGGCCATTTCAGAATATGGCAAAGAAACATGTTTTGGTGTAAAATAGTTTGATTTTCTTCCTTGTCTTGTAATGTTATACCAGAGTCAGGATGAGTTAAATAAAACCCATCTGATGAGAATTTATGATTTGTAGGACATGACTTCTCAGACCCCTTAGATAGGAATTTGGGCAAGAAAAAAAATCAGAGTTTAGTCCTAACCTCTTAAAAACAAAATTGGTCTTGTGCAGCATCTTCCAAACACGGAAGACATAAGGAATGTCTGGCGCTGCCACCAATGAAATGAAAACATGGCATAATTTGGAGAGTGTTTGCTTATAGAAGGTGTGTGAACTGGGAAAAAAAAGACATTTTTGGTCTGTTTTCATATTGTTAAATGCCTAATCTTTGCAGTGTCTCCATTCCTCTTTACATGCTGTAGTGACTTTCCTAGAATTTCATAATAATGATCTTTGAAATTGTTACGTATGTTTTACGGTTACATGCCAATAGGTAAGAATCTCCCTATAATTTCTTGTTGTCTTATCCCAAATTCAGCCAGAAGCAAACTATATCTGCAGTCTCAGTCCTCTTACTCTTCAATACTGAGTGCTAACAAGCATTTTATATGCATTGTCTAATTTTAATCCCCACAACAGTGTTACAAGGAAGGTACCATTCATTCATTCAGTCATCAAATATTTGAGTTCTACTAACAGGCAAGTGCTGTTCTAGGTACTGGAGATGCAATGATTTAAGAAATGACAGGCCAGGTGGCATAGCTCATTCCTGTAATCTCAGCACTTTGGGAGGCCATGGCGGGCAGATCACCTGAGGTCAGGAGTTCAAGACTAGCCTGGCCAACATGGTGAAACCCCGTCTCTATGAAAAATACAAAAAAGTAGCCGAGCATGGTGGCAGGCACCTGTAATCCCAGCTACTTGGGAGGATGAGGCAGGAGAATTGCTTGAACTCAGGAGGCAGAGGTTGCAGTGAACTGAGATCACGCCATTGCACTCCAGCCTAGGCAACAACAGCAAAACTCCACCTCAAATAATAATAATAAAATAAATAAAAAGTAAAAAATAGGCTGGGCATGGTGGCTCACGCCTGTATATCCCAGCACTCTGAAAAGCTGAGGTGGGCAGATCACCGAGGTCAAGAGTTGGAGACCAGCCTGACCAACATGGAGAAACCCCTTCTCTACTAAAAATACAAAAATTAGCCTGTGTGGTGGCATACCCATAGTCCTAGCTACTCAGGAGGCTGAGGGAGGAGAATCGCTTGGACCCGGGAGGCGGAGGTTGCAGTGAGCAGAGATGGCACCACTGCACTCCAGCCTGGCGACAGAATGAGACTCTCTCTCAAAAAATAAATAAATAAGTAAAGAATAAAAAATTTGGCCGGGCGCGGTGGCTCACGCCTGTAATCCCAGCACTTTGGGAGGCCGAGGCGGGTGGATCACGAGGTCAAGAGATCGAGACCATCCTGGTCAACATGGTGAAACCCTGTCTCTACTAAAAATACAAAAAATTAGCTGGGCATGGTGGCGCGTGCCTGTAATCCCAGCTACTCAGGAGGCTGAGGCAGGAGAATTGCCTGAGCCCAGGAGGCGGAGGTTGCGGTGAGCCGAGATCGCACCATGGCACTCCAGCCTGGGTAACAAGAGCAAAACTCCGTCTCAAAAAAAATAAAAATAAAAATAAATAAAAAAAGAATAAAAAATTTAAAAACGACAAAGTCACTGTTCTTGTGAAGCTGAGCTGACATTCAAGACAGTAATGTATAAATGCATAGCTGTGTGACATAATGCCAGGTAGTGGTAAGGACTAGGTTGGGGAAATAAAAGCCCAGGAAGGGGACTAAGAGGATAAAGGGTGACGCGGAAAGGGGAGTGGGGTTGGGGAAGGCCTTCCGGACAGGGACCTGAATCAAGCGAAGGAATGAACCGCACAAATCTGGAGCCAAACGCATTCCAGGCAGAGGCTAGACTACCTGACTGTCTGCTGAGGGGAGCATGAGCAAGTGTAGGAGAAGAAGCCAGGAGGCCAGTCTGGCTGGAGCAGCGTGAGCAAGAAGTGGAATGAGAGGCGAAGTAGGATCCGGGGCCAGATCATATGGGCCTTGCAGGTTTTTGGATTTTGTTCTAGGTGTGATCGGACACCGCTGGAGGGTTTTGAGTAGAGTGATGTGACCTGGTTCACAATGAGGATCCCTGATTCATAGATGGGAAGCCGAAGGCTCACAGAAGTAGTAAGTTGCCCAAAGCCGTGCAGCAGGTGAGTCCCAGAACCTGGGCTGAAGTCCCGTCAGCACGACTCCTTTCCTATGCTCCTGACCACCCAGCTTTACTGTCTCCTTCACACAACGGCGGGTTGGCATAGCTCACATCCACCATCATGGTCCCAGCAGGAAACACAAATAAGTCTATGAAACAAACATTCTCTGCCTTAAGAGAAGGGCAATTTGTGCACCCTGCCACTGAAGTCATTCTCCTGACTTCTGAGCTCTGGGATCTCTTCCTGTCTTTTGTTTTATTTTATTTTATTTTATTTTATTTTATTTATTTATTTATTTTTTTGTTTGAGACGGAGTTTCTCTCTTGTTACCCAGGCTGGAGTGCAATGGCACGATCTCGGCTCACCGCAACCTCCGACTCCTGGGTTCAGGCAATTCTCCTGCCTCAGCCTCCTGAGTAGCTGGGATTACAGGCACACGCCACCATGCCCAGCTAATTTTTGTATTTTTGGTAGAGACGGGGTTTCACCATGTTGACCAGGATGGTCTTGATCTCTTGACCTCGTGATCCACCCGCCTTGGCCTCCCAAAGTGTTGGGATTACAGGCTTGAGCCACCGCACCCGGCCTATTTTATTTTATTTTAAGACGGGGTTTCACCATGTTGGTCAGGCTGGTCTTGAACTCCCAACCTCAGGTGATCCGCCCGCCTTGGCCTCCAAAGTGCTTGGATTACAGGTGTGAGCCACCACGCCTGGCCTATCTCTTCCTGTCTTGACCCTTCCCATCTGGACTGACTTTTATACCCTGTCTTACTTCTGACCGCCAGTGGCCAGACACCCAGCCCCTGGAATCACTTCCTGGTTTCTCAGTCTTAGGCTGCTTAACCTCAGCAACCACTTTGAGGCCTTGAGGACAGTGGCGACGGTGTTGGCTGTTACATTAAAACGCCTGGTTCAAGACCTGGCTCTACTACTCGCAGCTGTGTGGCCTTGGGCAAGTCACTTGGCTGCCCTCAGCTTCAGTCTTCTCATCTACCAAACTGGGACAAGATTAACAGTACCTCACGGGGATGTTGTGAAAGTGAGTGGAGAGTGACAGCTGGCACAGGGCTATCTGCACTGTGGCTGGTGTGCAGACAGCATGCAGGAGAAGTGGCCAGTGAGCCGTTCTTTCAGATGTCCGCAATAGCTCTGTCTTTGATGTAGGATCTGGCTCTCTGCCATGTTCTCCTGGTGGTCCCAGCTCCCTCTCCAACTAGCCCTTTTGCAATGTTGCACACTTCAGGTTGACCACTTTGTGATAACCTGAAAATTATTAGAAGAGAAAGAGAAGTGATTTTACGAGGAAAAAAGTCAAGTTGTATGTCTCTTTTCATTTTTATTTAAAATGATTCTAACAACCGCTTTGGAGCCGCATCCTCTTTCTAAGGTTATATCAAATCTTCAATATTTAGTGAAAAAAAATGACATGTTTCATAGATCTATAAAAAATAGAATTAATCATTCAATTCCTTAAAGTTATTGATAGTAAGATGCGGTGGCTCACACCTGAAATCTCAGCACTTTGGGAGGCTGAGGCAGGTGGATCACTAGAGGTCAGGAGTTCAAGACCAGCCTGGCCAACAGAGTGAAACCATGTCTCTAATAAGAATATAAAAATTGGTCCGGTGTGGTGGCTGTGATCCCAGTTACTTGGGAGGCTGAGGCAGGAGAATCACTTGAACCCCAGGGTTAGAGGGTGCAGTGAGCCAAGACTGTGCCATGCAATTGCACTCCAGCCTGCATGACCAAGCGAGACCCTGTCTAAAAAAAAAAAAAAGGCTGGGCGAGGTGGATCACACCTGTAATTCCAGAACTTTGGGAGGCTGAGGCAGGTGGGGTCACCTGAGGTCAGGAGTTCAAGACCAGCCTGACCAATATGGTGAAACCCCATCTTTAAAAAAACAAACAACAAAAAAGTTATTGACACTAAAGAATATACAGTGGACAGAAATTCTTTGTGTTGCTTAATTACCACCATGTACCTTTGGTGGCAATTTCTAGAAAATTTACTAATTTTTTTGGGTTAGTGTCTAGCATTTGGAATGTACCTTATGTGTTGTGATTGGACTGAGGCTGTTATACAGAGGAACACTTCCATGTTACTTATCTATTTTAAAACTATTTACTTTTGTATAATTTTAGACTTACAAAAAGATTGCAAAAATACTCCAGAGAGTTCCCATATAGTCTTCACCAAGTTTCCCTAAATGTTAACATCCTGTATAACCATGATGGAATTAGTAAAATTAAGAAATTAACATTGATTCAATACTGTTAACTAAACTATGGATTCTCATTGGGTTTTCCCTATTTTTTTTTTTGCTAATGTCCTTTTTCTATTTCAGCACCCCACATTACGATCAGCTGATGTGGGTCCTTAGTCTCTTCCAGTCTATTATAGTTTCTTGGTCTTTCCTTGTATTTGGTGACCTTGACAGTTTTGAAGACTACAAATCAGGGATGTTGGAGAATGTCCCTCAATTTGGGTTGGTTTGATATATTCTCCTGGTTAGTTTGAGGCTATAGACTTAGGGGAAGAATACCACAGGTGGGGTGCCCTTCTCAGGGGATAGTATTTGGAAATATGTAATATCAGTAGGATTTACTACCAAAGATGCCAACAGTGATTATTTGATAAAGGTGATATCTGCCAGGTTTCTCTAACATCCTGTTTCTTAAACTGTCACTCACCTGTTTTGCATCCATAAGTGGTTCTTGTCTGTTGCAATGATTACCATGGTATTCTAATAGTTTTAACGATTTCCTTTGTTCCTTCTACATTGAGTAATTTGAATTCTTCTGGAAGGAACAATTGTCCTTCTCATCCATTTATTCATTTACATCACTATAGACTCATGGATATTGATGCTCAAATTGTTCTAGCTTTGGTTAGTCCAAGTTCTTATAAATGTCAACAAGCCCTCATCCTGTTTTTTTTTGAGCACTTCCTTATTTTTATTGTACCACAAGATGCTTCAGACTTATTTTGTGTTTTTCCTGTCTTGGAATCAACCACTTCTTTAAGGAACCCTACTTCCTTTTATTGGAGAATGGTATTTAGAAACCAAGATCTGGCTGGGAGGTGGCTCACCGGTGCTGGAGTGTCACCATTTCTAGGTCCTCTCAGGGAACAGAGCTAGGAAATATTGTATATATACTAACCCAGGCATACATGCACATCTATATTTAGTTTCTATATATCTCTACCTTAGTAGTTCTTAACCTGGGGCAATTTTACCCACCCCCAGAGGATATCTGGCAATCTCCGGAGACATTTTGGGGCATCACAATTCAAAGGGAAGATACTACTAGCATCTAATGTACAGAGGCCAGGGATGCTGCTAAGCATCCTGCAGTGCACAGGAGAAGCCCCACCAACAAAGAATAATCCAGCCCAAAGGTCCAGAGTGCTAAAGTTGAAAAGCCCTGATTTATCTCTATATTTATTAAAAACACACAAAGCACATAGGAGTTCATACTGATACCTTGTACCCAACCCAGCACAACAGGGTGGTTTATTCTAGTGTTCTTCTTTTGCTTTTTTGTAACTTCTTTCTCCAATAGTCATAAACCTGGCCATCAATATCTACAATATAGTTCCTTATTTGTTCCACCCTACTATACAGATGGTTTCAAAATTTCTACTTCATACTCTGAGAGAGACAAATGAACTTACTAGAATATAGTGTTTCTGTCTAGCTCTTTTTTGTCTTTAGGCTTATGGTATCCACTCAAAACAGTTTTCAGGCCAGTTGCAGTGGCTTACACCTGTAATCCCAGCACTTCAGAAGGGCCAAGGCAGGTGGATCACCTGAGGCCAGGAGTTCAAGACCAGCCTGGCCAACATGGTGAAACCCTGTCTCTACTAAAAATACAAAAAAGTAGCTAGGCAGGGTGGCAAGCACCTGTAATCCCAGCTACTCGGGAGGCTGAAGCAAGAGAGTCGCTTGAGTCTGGGATGCAGTGGTTGTAGTGAGCCAAGATTGCATCACTGCACTCCAGCTTGGGTGATAGAGTGAGGCTCTGTCTCAAAAAACAAAACAAACAACAAAAAAAAAGACTCTGTTTTCCGAAGTTCCTCAGGTTGGCTCCTTTCTTCCCCGACTCCTTCAGCATGGTCTGTCATTCATCTGTGATACCATTGGATTCATTTGCCACAGTCTGCATTCCATCCTAGGCCTCTGACAACCTGTTGATTTTTTTTTTTTTTTTTTTTTTAGATGGAGTTTCACTCTTGTTACGCAGGCTGGAGTGCAATGGCATGATCTCGGCTCACCGCAACCCCCGCCTCCTGGGTTCAGGCAATTCTCCTGCCTCAGCCTCCTGAGTAGCTGGGATTACAGGCACGCACCACCATGCCCAGCTAATTTTTTGTATTTTTAGTAGAGATGGGGTTTCACCATGTTGACCAGGATGGTCTTGATCTCTTGACCTCGTGATCCACCTGCCTCGGCCTCCCAAAGTGCTGGGATTACAGGCTTGAGCCACCGTGCCCAGCTTGTTGATTTTTTTTTAATTTGCATGGAGTAAAATTCATTCTTTGGCCTATACCATTCTATGGATTTTGACAAATGCATCGAGTTGTATATCCACCATTATAGTAACATACAGGACAGTTCCATCACTTCCAAAATTCCTTTATGCCTTTTGTAGTCAATTTCTCTCCTCTCCCCACACCCCCAGCAACTGTCCTTAATAGCTTTTGCAGTTTTGATAATTTAATATAAATGGAATCATACAATATGTAGCCTTTTGGTTCTGAATTCATCTTTGTTGTTGCATGGATCAATTGCCTATTCTTTTTTAGTGCTCAGTAACATTTCATTGTATGGATATATTTTATCCATTCTCCAGTTGAAGGACATCTAGGCTGTTTCCAGTTTAGGTTGATTATAAATTAAGCATGCCGGGCGCGGTGGCTCAAGCCTGTAATCCCAGCACTTTGGGAGGCCGAGGCGGGTGGATCACGAGGTCGAGAGATCAAGACCATCCTGGTCCACATGGTGAAACCCCGTCTCTACTAAAAATACAAAAAATTAGCTGGGCATGGTGGTGCGTGCCTGTAATCCCAGCTACTCAGGAGGCTGAGGCAGGAGAATTGCCTGAACCCAGGAGGCGGAGGTTGCGGTGAGCCGAGATCGTGCCATTGCACTCCAGCCTGGGTAACAAGAGCGAAACTCCGTCTCAAAAAAAAAATAAAAATAAAAAATAAATTAAGCTAACAGAAACATTTATGTATATGTTTTGTGAAAACATAAGTTTCCAGTTCACACAGTAAATACTTAAGAGTGGGTTGCTGGGTTGTATGGTAGGTATACTGTTTTCCAAAATGACTGGGCCATTTTGAATCCCCACCAGCAAAGCGTGAGGTATCATCCTCACCAGCACTTCGTGTTTTTAGTTTGTTCTTCTTTCCTAAGCCATGGTAAAAGTTGTATCATGATATCTTCTCGTGATTTTAATTTGTTTGTCCCCAATAACGATTAGATGACGTTGAGCATCTATTTACATGCTTTTTTGCCACCTGAATGTCTTCTTTGGTGAAGTGTCTCTTTAAATCTTTTTTCTGCCATCTTGCTAATTATTTTTTAAGACTTGTCCCCATTTTATAGACATGAAACTCTCACACTCACCCCTGTTTCTGAAATTCCCACTTAGAGGAGCTCCCCTAACTCTGCCGCCTCCACCTCCCACCACTGCAGTCACAGGTTCTTCTGGATAGCCTCACTAGTTAAGATGGCTTGTTGAGTTTTACTTTTAGTCGTTTTATATTATGCAAGTATTTTTGTCTAATTTCAAAATTATACCTTTTTAGATGCTGAGTTAAAAAATACAACAAATTAAAAAAATAAAATTATACCTTTTATTTATTTATTTATTGATTTATTTTGAGATGGAGTTTCGCTCTTGGTACCCAGGCTGGAGTGCAATGGCACGATCTCGGCTCACCGCAATCTCCACCTCCTGGGCTCAGGCAATTCTCCTGCCTCAGCCTCCTAAGTAGCTGGGATTACAGGCACGCACCACCATGCCCAGCTAGTTTTTTGTATTTTTAGTAGAGACGGGGTTTCACCATGTTGACCAGGATGGTCTCGATCTCTCGACCTCGTGATCCACCCGCCTCGGCCTCCCAAAGTGCTGGGATTACAGGCTTGAGCCACCGCGCCCGGCTCTTTTTTTTTTTTTTTTTTTTTTTTTTGAGATGGAGTTTCGCTCTTGTTACCCAGGCTGGAGTGCAATGGCATGATCTTGGCTCACCGCAACCTCCGCCTCCTGGGCTCAGGCAATTCTCCTGCCTCAGCCTCCTAAGTAGCTGGGATTACAGGCACGCACCACCATGCCCAGCTAGTTTTTTTTTTTGTATTTTTAGTAGAGACGGGGTTTCACCAAGTTGACCAGGATGGTCTCGATCTTTCGTCCTTGTGATCCACCCGCCTCAGCCTCCCAAAGTGCTGGGATTACAGGCTTGAGCCACCGCGCCCGGCTTATACCTTTATATTGATCTACATTGCCAAACCACCACCCCTAAGACTCTGATATGACTCCCTAGGGAACACGGCTTCCATATCTAGCTTCCTACTGACACTGTCCATTAGTATTGCCAAGAGAATTATAGAAACTGGATATTCTTGAGGCCGGGCATGCCAGCTCACGCCTGTAATCCCAACACTCTGGGAGGCTGAGACAGGCAGATCACCAGGTCAGGAGATCGAGACCAGCCTGGCCAACATGGTGAAACCCCATCTCTACTAAAAATACAAAAATTAGCTGGGCATGGTGGGGTGTGCCTATAATCCCAGCTACTTGGGAGGCTGAAGCAGGAGAATCACTTGAACCTGGGAGGTGGAGGTTGCAGTGAGCCAAGATCCCACCACTGAGCTCCAGTGTTGGCAAGGAGCAAGACTCCATCTAGAAAAAAGAAATGAAAAGAAACTGAACATTCTCTTTGGCAGAGTTAAGCATGCTAGAGAGGCTCAGTGTTGAGTGCTGGGAGCATTGCAGTGCAGATGTCATAGGTTGGGGAGAATTGAAGTGCCAGTGGCTCAGGCTGATGTGGAGGTGATGGTGTCCACATGAGTAGATTGGGGATGGAGGGAACGATTCATTTCCATAGGACTCCTGACTCATGCAAGGATTTGGACCAAACTCACTTTCTACAGTTACATTTCATGAATTAGAATTAAACTATAATGGCCACAAGGGCTAGAGAGGATGGAAACTTTGTATTTATTCATTCATTTAATCCTCATAACAAGTCTATGAGGTCATTTGTCTGCATTTGACAGAGGAGAAAACGAAACCTATGGGAGTTACCGAGCTGATAGGTTGCAGGGCCTGGACAACATTCCCGCAGCGAATCCCAGAATTCTCATTCTTTCCACAGCATGATTTTACCACATCTTGGGTTTAATTCACATACTGTATAATATTGAAAAAAAAATGTTTTAAGAAGGTGGGAGTTTGGCAATCAAAGAGTCCCTGCGAGGTGTAAGCTGGCTGTGGTTGGGACTCTAGTATGCCAGAACTTATTTCTGGCTCTCACTCTTTTTTTTTTTTTAGATGGAGTTTCACTCTTCTTGCCCAGGCTGGAGTGCAATGGCATGATCTTGGCTCACTGTAGCCTCTGCCTCCAGGGTTCAAGCGGTTCTCCTGTCTCAGCCTCCTGAGGAGCTTGGATTACAGGTGCACACCATCATACCTGGCTAATTTTTGTATTTTTAGTAGAGATGGGGTTCCTTATATTGGTCAGGATGATCTTGAACTCCTAACCTCAGGTGATCTGCCCACCTTGGCCTCCCAAAGTGCTGGAATTACAGGTGTGAGCCACCTCACCCAGTTGTTGTTTTTTTTGTTTTTTGTTTTTTTGTTTTTGTTTTTGTTTTTTTTTTTTTTTTTTGATAGGGTCTTGCTCTGTTGCCCAGGATAGAATGCAGTGGCATGATCATGATCACAGCTTACTGCAGCCTCGACCTCCCAGGCTCAACTGATCCTCCTACCTTCGCCTCTCAAGTAGCTTGGACTACAGGCATGTGCCACCACGCCCAGCTAATTTTAAAGTTTTTTGTAGAGACAGGGTCTCCCTATGCTGTCCAGGCTCGTCTAGAACTCCTGGGCTCAAGCAATCCTCCCACCTTGGTCCCCCAAAGTGCTGAGATCACAGGTGTGAGCCATGGCAGCCAACCAGTTGAATATTCTTTTGCTTTAGTCTGCTTCTCTTTCGCAGTGGCCTCTGAACTGTTTTGATTGCACATCCCGCCAGTAAAAAAAAAGTTTGAGAACACTTCTTCATGACATGTTTATCTCTTTATAAAGTTATGTACGTATAAAGCCATTTTAACATATTATGTATGTTAAAAAATTTACACAAATAGAAAATTTAAAAGGATAAGATAAAAATAAAATAACCGTAACTCTGCTCTAATATTTTTAGTTGGGACCATGTGACTGAACTAGATTCTTCTTATTTTTACCTCATGTGACAAATACAGAAGGTGTCTGCTGTGCCAGATTCTTGTGGTTTACTTATGCTTGCACTTTGTTCTCAGCTTTACTCTCTGATTCCATTAGATAAAATATTTCCATGTCACTGACCTATTTTTGTCAAGTTTAGCTTTATTAAAACTAAATTGTGAAACCTGTAAATCGATGTCGCCTGCCATACATAAATGCACTGTGTCCCAATACACTAAAACAATCGAATTACAATGATGCTGTTATTCCAGCCAAATCGTGGGATGCCCTCAGGCTTCCTCCTTCACCATCCAGAATACTCCACCTTCTGACATGTGAGCTTAGAGAGACCAGTGCCAATTCATTGATTAAATACTAGTAAAGCTTAACTTCTGTTTTTTTTTTTTGTTTTTTGTTTTTTGTTTTTGAGACACAGTCTCACTTTGTCGCCAGGCGCCAGGCTGGAGTGCAGTGGCAGGATCTTGGCTCACTGCAACCTCCACCTCCCGGGTTCAAGCAATTCTCCTGCCTCAGTCTCCCAGGTAGCTGGGACTACAGGCGCACGCCACCACGCCCAGCTAATTTTTTTTGTATATTTAGTAGAGACGGGGTTTCCCTATGTTGGTCAGGATGGTCTCGATCTCCTGACCTCGTAATTCGTCTGCCTCGGCCTCCCAAAGTGCTGGGATCACAGGCTTGAGCCACCGTGCCTGGCCCCAACTTCTATCATATTTTATTTATGTATTTTGAGACAGAGTTTCATTCTTGTTGCCCAGGCTGGAGTGCAATGGTGTGATCTCGGCTTATGCAACCTCTGCTTTCTGGAGTCAAGCAATTCTCTCAGCCTCCAGAGTAGCTGGGATTACAGGCACCTGCCGACATGCCCGGCTAATTTTTTGTATTTTTAGTAGAGACAGGGTTTCATCATGTTGCCCAGGTTGGCCTTGAACTCCTGACCTCAGGTGATCCACCCACCTCGGCCTCCCAAAGTGCTGGGATTATGGGCGTGAGCCACCTCGCCCAGCCAACTTGTCATATTTTCAATCAAAATAAATTTACATTTAAATATTTTCTCACTGTGCTCCAAAAGATTGTCTTTTATATCCACTAGGTACAAATACTTTATTTTAGAGACAGTTGACCCTTGAACAACATGGGTGTAAATTATGTGGGTCCACTTATACCCAGATTTTCTTCCACCTCTGCCATCCCTGAGACAGCAAGATTAACCCCTCTTCTTCCTCTTCCTCTACCTCCTTAATGTGAAGACGATGAGCATGAAGACCTTTATGACAATCCACTACTACTTAACGAAGAGTAAACAGGCCGGGTGCAGTAGCTCATGCCTGTAATCCCAGCACTTTGGGAGGCCAAGACAAGTGGATGGCTTTGAACTCAGGAGTTTGAGACCAGCCTGGGCAACATGGAGAAACCTCATCTTTACTAAAAAACACAAAAATTAGCCAGGCATTGGTGGCTTTAGCCTGTAGTCCCAGCTACATGGAAGCATGAGGCATGAGAACAGCTTGAACCTGGGAGGTAGAGATTGCAGTGAGCTGAGATTGCGCCACTGCACTCCAGCCTGGGTGACAGAGTAAAGCCCTGTCTAAAAAAACAACAACAAAAAAAGGAAGAGTAAACATGTTTTCTTTTCCTTATGACTTTCTTTTTTTTTTTTTTTTTGAGACAGAATTTTGCTCTTGTTACCCAGGCTGGAGTGCAATGGTGCGATCTCGGCTCACCGCAACCTCCGCCTCCTGGGTTCAGGCAATTCTCCTGCCTCAGCCTCCTGAGTAGCTGGGATTACAGGCACACGCCACCATGCCCAGCTAATTTTTTGTATTTTTAGTAGAGACGGGGTTTCACCATGTTGACCAGGATGGTCTTGATCTCTTGACCTCGTGATCCACCTGCCTCGGCCTCCCAAAGTGCTGGGATTACAGGCTTGAGCCACTGTGCCTGGCCTTCCTTATGCTTTCTTAAAAGCATTTTCTTTTATCTAGCTTACTTTGTTGTAAGAATAGAGTATATAATACATACAACATACAAAATATTTGTTAATTGACTTTATGTTACACGTAAGGCTTCCAGGCAACAGTAGGCTGTTGGTAAGGTTTTGGGGGAGTCAAACGTTATTTTCCACTGCACATGGGGTTGGGGTGCCTAACCCCTCCATTGTTGAAAGGTCAACTTTATAAATTTCTCCAAAACAGGAGAAACGTAGGAGTTATAGTATGCGTTCCATCTCACATTGTTGAATTATTCAATAAAAAGGCTAAAATGCTTTTAAGAAAAATATTTTTCCATCTCTAAACTATTTTTGCTGCAAGAATTGAGAAAATCTACAAGTGTGGTTGATGATAAACAAAGCAGGGATTCAAATTAAGTGTGAGCTCCCTGAACTTCTGAAGACAGCCTGTTTTCTGCTGTAGCTTTGACAAGGAGCTTGGTCCCAGGACAGATGGAAGAGGCGACTTTGTTGAGCTACTACTGATCAAGTAACCCAGATGAGTCTCAGATCCACTCAGAACCTTCCTCTCTGCATTCTCTTTCAAATCTCAGGACATCTAAACCATTTCTATCAACTTGCTTCAGATCCAGGTGGAACCAGGACCCCAAGATGGAGAACAATCCTGGGCTGCCTCACACAGGGTTATCCTAGACCACAGCTCACAGGAGCAGCTCCTTGGAGAGCTTGAGCTGAATTCCAACCCCAGCCAGAGGGTTTTGGATGGAAGTGAGTCAACTTTTGGAATGCAGTGAATTCGACATTTAGCCTCAAGTTAGTCACCATGGTAAATAGCGGTGAGGGCTGTGGCTCTCGTTCCATCTCCTTTCAGCTGCAATGAAGTGACCACTGTAAACAGAGGCCTGGGGAAAGAGAAGGCCAGCCTAAGTTAAGCAGGGAGCCCTGGGACTATGGACACGGCCAACACTTCAGATCTGGCTTCCTTTAATGCTACTGAAGCTGAAGACCATGTGGCTTTAATGGGAGTCTCTTGAAGCTGTCACTTTAAAAAAGCAGTCCTGAAGTAGAATTCAAAGCAATATGAGATGAAAGGACCTGCCATTTATTTATTTTTGGTTTTTGATCTTTTTTTTGAGATGGAGTTTCACTCTTGTTGCCCAAGCTGGCGTGCAGTGGCACGATCTTGGCTCACTGCAACTTCTGCCTCCTGGGTTCTAGTGATTCTTCTGCCTCAGCCTCCCGAGTAGCTGAGATTACAGGTGCATACCACCATGACTGGCTAATTTTTGTATTTTTAGTAGAGACAAGGCTTTGCCATGTTGGCCAGGCTGCTCTCAAACTCATGACCTCAGGTGATTCACCCACCTCAGGCTCCCAAAGTGCTGTGATTACAGGCATGAGCCACTGTGCCCAGCCAGGACCTGCCATTTAAAATACTCTGTGAAATTCATAATTCAAAAACAACGAAAAGCATGATTGAAATGACCTGGAGAAAAAGAAGTCTCCAATTCTCTACGTAATTAATGTCAACTACAATTTCTGCAGCAAAGGCAAAAAGAAAAAAAAAAAGAGAGAAACACTACTTACTTTTTGGAATAGGAAACTCTTGCGCATCGTTTCACTGAAATTCAAAAGTTATAACAGAGCATATAGTAAAAGTCTCCCTCTCTTCCCATCACCCAGCCCCCCAGTTTCTCTCCAATTCAGAAACCGGATGGCACAGTTCATTTTAATTTATCTGAATTGCGAGTGAGTTGGTTTGGCCCATGGTAGGGGCAGTGATCCAAGAACAAATCCCAGCAGAATGGAAAAGTTGTTAATGGAGCTTTTAAAAAACATTCTTCCATGTACATACAATGTAGCATTAGTAGAATTATCTTCAGATATGAAGCATGAGCGAAGACCATAGAGGTTGACAGTACCCAGGAGAAAAAACATTTTGGCAGACTGGGAAGAGTTGGAATAATTTATCTTCTCTTGATTTTCTGCAAGACGTTTGAGGTGCTTGGCGATGAGGGTCTTCCTGTAAGTGTTTGAGTTAGGGTTTGGCATCTGGCTTGACCTGATTCACTCAGACACAGCTGGCCCTAATTATTATGAAATCACATGTGACAAGAAGGCCTTCTCTTGGCACTGAAACATTCCAAACCATTGGGTGGATGCAAAATCTGGTTGTTATCCATTAATTCTTTCTTTCTTCTCATATACTTCTAGATCTTCCAGTCATCGGACTCTGTGCTGTATTAAAGGTGCTCTTCACATCCCAACTATCACTTCAGTTCTGTGTTCCTGGAACCCAAAAAACGATCAGTTGTAATTGTCAGCTAATCTCCTTTCCCATGGGGGTGGGTAAGAGACAAGGTAGCAGTTGTTCATTTAGTATCCGGTATTTTACACTCCTTATTACATTTAATAACAGATACATATCTATGCCTACTATATTTTCAATGAACAAATAGCAGGAAATGAAACTGTTAAAGTCTTGTATCCTAGTCCTAGTTATTCTAGAGATTATCTTTAAAATAGGAGGAGGAAGGTAATGTTTTACTAGGCAAAAATATATAAATATATCTTTATGAGTTCTTACCGTTTTTTTTTTTTTTTTTGAGACAGAATCTTGCTCTGTCACCGAGGCTGGAGCGCAATGGCGAGGTCTGGGCTCGGCTCACTGCAACCTCTGCCTCCTGGGTTTAAGCAATTCTCCTGCCTCAGCCTCCCAAGTAGCTGGGATTACAGGTACCCACCACCATGCCCAGCTTATTTTTGTATTTTTAGTAGAGATGGGGTTTCGCTACTTTGGCCAGGCTGGCTGGTCTGAATCTCCTAACCTCGTGATCCACTCGCCTTGGCCTTCCAAAGTGCTGGGATTACAAGCATGAGCCACCACGCCCTGCCTAAATTCCTATTTTTTAAGTGTCCCAGGTAGCTTCTAGCCCTGGTTTATGAAACCCTGCAATGTCTCCATTTTACAGTTTTCCACCATCTTCCCCCAAATAATCCACTGTGATTTAAATAGTAAATGTGCTGTGCACTGTGGCTCAAGTCTGTAATCCCAGCACTTTGGGAGGCAGAGGCGATGGATCACTGGAGGCCAGGTGTTCAAGGCCAGCCTGGCCAACAAGGTGAACCCCTCCTCTCTACTACAAATACAAAAATTGACCGGGTGCCATGGCACACGCCTGTAGTTCCAGCTACCCGGCAAGCTGAGGCAGTAGAATTGCTTGAGGTGGAGGCTGCAGTTAGCTGAGATCACGCCACTGTATGCCAGCCTGGGTGACAGAGTGAGACCCTGTCTCAAAAACAACAGCAACAACAACAAACTAGATTAAAAATAAATCATAAATGCACATGGCATGCATGTGACTTAACCTGTTCTGGGCATCATGACAACAAACAAATGGCAATTTCCGGAAGGCTGGGCACGGTGGCTCATGCCTATAATCCCAGCACTCTGGGAGTCTGAGGTGGGTGGATCAGGAGGTCAAGAGATCGAGACCATCCTGGTCAACATGGTGAAACCCCTTCTCTACTAAAAATACAAAAATTAGCTGGGCATGGTGGCGCACGCCTGTAGTCCCAGCTACTTGGGAAGCTGAGGCAAGAGAATTGCCTGAACCCAGGAGGTGGAGGTTGAGGTGAGCTGAGATCGCGCCATTGTACTCCAGCCTGGGTAGCAAGAGCGAAACTCCATCTCAGAAACAAAACAAAACAAAACAAAACAAAAAAAACAAATGACAATGGAGAGTGGTAACTCAGTGTTTCTTTAGATCAATTCACTGGCTGTCAGAACTTAAAAGTCTTCCTGGCTAGTATTTTCCCAAGTTCAGTTATTTGCATACCACCTTCATAACTTCTTTAATGGAATTTTTTAAAAATGCATCAATTGCATTTGGTTAATGATGAAATAGTTTTATAATATTTGTTACAAAAAAATAAAACTTGTCCTCCATTCCTTGAAGTTACAGCTTGCAATGGTGTAACATTATTATTTGCTGTACATTATTATTTTCTTTTCTTTTTTTTTTTATCTGAGACTGAATCTTGCTCTGTTGCCCAGGCTGGAGTGCAGTGGCACGATCTCAGCTCACTGCAACTTCCACTTCCCAGGTTCAAGCGATTCTCCTGCTTCAGTTCCTGAGTAGCTGGGATTACAGGTGTGCACCACCACGATCGGCTAATTTTTGTATTTTTAGTAGGTATGGGGGTTTCACCGTGTTGGTCAGGCTGGTCTTGAACTCCTGACTTCAGGTGATCCTCCCACCCCAGCTTTCCAAAGTGCTGGGATTACAGGCATGACTCACCATGCCTGGCCACTAAATTATTTATTTTCATATTTACCTCCAATTCTTCCCTTTAAAAACAACGTTCACCTGTCAATAATGTCTTTATCATTAAAGTACAGAATGTTAACAAAACACTGATTCTACCAAAACATCTATTTTGGAAGAATGGGGAAGGGTAGGAAATAATAGGGGGGAATTAAGGGAATTCGGGAATTAATTAATTTTTTTTTTTTTTTTTTTTTTTTTTTTTGAGATGGAGTTTCACTCTTGTTGCTCAATCTGGGCTCACTGCAACCTCTGCCTCTTGGGTTCAAGTGATTCTCCTGCCTTAGGCTCTCGAGTAGCTGAGATTACAGATGACTACCACCACGCCCAGCTATTTTTTTGTATTTTTAGTAGAGATGGGGTTTCACCTTGGTGGCCAGGCTGGTCTTAAACTCCTGACCTCAGGTGATCTGCCTGCCTCAGCCTCCCAAAGTGCTGGGATTACAGATGTGAGCCACTGTGCCCGGCCTGTACTTGATTTTTAAAGTTTTAGCATTATCTAAAATCTTCCTGCTGTGGAAGATTCAGATTCAACTTTATTTCAATATTTCTGACCTAACTCCCTAATTCCTCCCTATTATTTCCTACCCTTCCCCATTCTTCCAACATAGATATTTTGGTAAAATCAGTATTTTGTTAACATTCTGTACTTTAATGATAAAGACATTATTGACTGCTGAACCACATAGTGAACTGATTTCTTCTTCTGCACAGCGATTTGCTTTTCTTGGAAAACTCTTTACAGAATAAGTAATGGTTTATGCCTAGGCAGTGGCTCACGCCTGTAATCCCAGTACTTTGGGAGGCCGAGTCAGGTGGATCACAAGGTTGGAAGTTTGAGACCGGCCTGGTCAATACAGTGAAACTCCGTCTCTACTAAAATTGCAGAAACTAGCCAGGCGTGGTAGCGGGTGCCTGTAATCGCAGCTACTTGGGAGGCTGAGGTAGGAGAATCGCTTGAACCCAGGAGGTGGAGGTTGCAGTGAGCTGAGATTGCGCCACCGCACTTCAGCCTGGGTGACAGAGCAAGACTCTGTCTCAAAAAAACAAACAAATAAACAAAAAAATCCTTCTCAACCCACATTTCAGTGTTTTAAATGGAAAATTTTTTCAGTTTTTTCCCTCCTATGCTATTATTGTCTGGCCTTTAGATAATACAGGTTGAATATTGCTTATATAAAATGTTTGGAGTCAGGCACAGTGGCTCACACCTGTAATCCCAGCACTTTGGGAGGCTGAGGTGGGTGGATCACCTGAGGTCAGGAGTTCAGGACCAGCCTGACCAACACGGTGAAACCCTGTTTCTACTAAAACTAGAAAATTAGGTGGGAATAGTGGCATATGCCTATAGTCCTAGCTACTTGGGAGGCTGAAGCAGAAGAATTGCTTGAACCTGGGAGGCAGAGGTTACAATGAGCTGAGATCGCACCATTGCACTCCAGCCCGGGCAACAAGAGAGAAACTCCATCTCAAAAAAAATTTTGTTTTAATTAAAAAATAAAATGCTTGGGATCAAAAATGTTTCAGATTTTGGATTTTTTTTCAAATTTTGGAATATTTACTCACCAATTAAGTATCCCTAATTTAAAAATCTGAAATGTGAAATGCTCCAGTGAGCATTTCCTTTGAATATAATGTCAGTACTAAAAAGTTTTAGCTGGGTACAGTAATGCATCCAGCTACTTTAGAGGCTCAGGTGGGAGAACTGCTTCAGGCCAGGAGTTTGAGATCAGCCCGGGCAACACAGCAAGATTCCATCTAAAAAAAAAAAAGGTTTGGCTGGGTGCAGTGGCTCACGCCTGTAATCCCAACACTTTGGGAAGCTGAGGTGGGTGCATCATGAAATCAGGAGTTCAAAACCAACCTGGCCAACATGGTGAAACCCCGTCTCTACTAAAAATACAAAAATCAGCTGGGCATGGTGGTACACATCTGTAGTCTTAGCTGCTGGGGAGGCTAAGGCAGGAGAATGGCTTGACCTGGGAGGTGGAGGTTGCAATGGGCTGAGATTGTGCCACTGTGTTCCAGCCTGGGCCACAGAGAAAGGCTCCATCTCAAATAAGAAAAAAAAAAAAGTTTTGGATTTTCGAGCATTTCAGATTTTGTATTTGGGACTAGGGATATTCAAATCATAGTTGACTTTATATTGACTTGATTTTTATATTTTAAACTTATCCTAATCAATAACATTAATAAAATTATGGGTGGAAATAGTTAAATTTTCTTATATAGTTATATTTTCTAAAATACGTTAATATATATTAAAAAGAAAAAATATTGATTTGCCACCAGTGCTATGACTCTACTTAGGGAAACACTGCCCTGGCCCAATGCAGACATGAAGGTCCAGGGAGATTAAATCGCCTTGCTTGAGGTCTGGCAATGGTAGAACTGGGATATTCCTTGGATCTCCTGAATTCTCTACTTGTTTTTACCACTAAACCAGCCAGCTTGGGCCTCTATCTAGAGGTACTCATTAACGATATGCCTTACTTCTCTAAGCTATTCACTACTGCTTTGCTTGTTATAACACCATCAAATTATTTACCCGCTAAGTTACAGAGCTTGTTTGAAGCTAACAATTCCAAATATGCCCCACTTTAGCCCTGAATAGAGTGATGCACTGGTGGAAAAATAAATGAGGTCAGTTTTCTTTTCTACTCATCTGACAAGAATGGCAGCTTATTAAGTAAATTTTCCAATGTGGTTTCCAAAAATCTTATTCCAAAATGAATAAGGAGATACTCCATTCTTTTCTTTGCTATATCTACGTATAGGACCTCCAAGTCGCAGACCTTTAATATTTCCCCAAATAGAAAGTAGTACTGTTTGTGAGTGGCAGAATCAGTTTGTAAACACAATTTGTTCCAAACCCATCATTTAAATAGAAATGGCCCAAAGCCAGCATTGCTTCAGCCATAGGAATTCTCACATCATTTGTCCTCACCGACAAATTTCACAGTACCAAATTTAGCTTGGTGAGACAAGCATGGTGCTGAAAATACTTCCTCTGCTGTTATTTAGCAACATTTAATAAAAGAGGAGCAGATGTTGAACTATAGGGACAGGTTAAATTTTGAAATTACAAATGCCATTATAACTAATTAAATCCAGAATAAAAGACACAAATTTGAGAATGATAAAATTCCTGAAATAAGACTTTAGAGTTTAACAAGATTTGATCTGTGTAACATATTTTGTAATACAGACTTGTATTTGTACATAATTGCACTTTAATTTATAACAGTTTAACTTCAAATATTTTTCCATTTTAAGTACAGTACAGTATAAAAATTTTAGAACACTACACTTTTATTTCTTCCTTCTTGTCTTTATGCTCTTGTGATACATTTTGCTTCAATATATGTTATGAATCCTTCAGTATACTGTGATTATTTTTGCTTTAATTAGTTAACGATGTCTTAAAGAAGTTGTTTGTATATTGACGGTTTCTGGTACTCTTCAGTCATTTGTATAGATCCTTTTCTTGTGGCATATCCTGCCTGAAAACTTCTTTCTTGTTGTGCAGTTGGCTAGTGATGAGTTCTTTCAGTTTTTGTTTCAAAGTTGTTTTTTTTTTTTTTTTTTTTTTCTTTTTGAGACGGAGTTTTGCTCTTGTTGCCCAGGCTGGAGTGCAATAGCTCAATATCGGCTCACTGCAACCTCCGCCTCCTGGGTTCAAGCGCTTCTCCTGCCTCAGCCTCCTGAGTAGCTTGGATTACAGGCACCTGCCACCATGCCTGGCTAATTTTTCTGTATATTCAGTAGAGATGAAATTTCTCTATGTTGGTCAGGCTGGTCTTGAATTTTTTTTTTTTTTTTTTTTTTTTTTTTTTTTTTGAGACAGAGTCTCACTCCATCACCGGGCACCAGGCTGGAGTGCAGTGGTATAACCTCAGCTCACTGCAACCTCCACCTCCCGGGTTCAAGCAATTCTCCTGCTTCAGCCTCCCAAGTAGCTGGGACTACAAGCGTGCCACCATGCCCAGCTAACTTTTTTTGTATTTTTAGTAAAGACGGGGTTTCACCATGTTGGCCAGACCTCAGGTTATCCTCCTGCCTTGGCCTCCCAAAGTGCTGGGATTATAGGCATGACCCGTTTGAAAAGTTTAAATTTTACTTTTATTTTTGAAACATTTTTTTGCTGGATATAAAATCCTAGATTGACAAGATGTGCCCTTTTCACTGGCTGCTTTAAAAAATTTTTTGACCCTGGTTTTCAACAATTGGGCTGTGGTGTTCATTGGCATGATTTTCTTTTTTTTCTTTTTTTTTCTTATACTCAGGTCTATACTGCAGATCTTGCATGGCATGATTTTCTTAATGTTTATTCTGCTTGGCCTTTGTTGAGCCCCTTGAATCTTCAATTTATAGTTTTCATCCAAATTGGAACATTTTAATTTATTACTTCTTCAAATATTTTCTCTACCCCCAACATAATTTTCCTGGCACTTTAATTATACACATGTAGCTCACTTAGAATATATATGTAAAGTCCACAAGTCACTAATGCTCTGTTAATTTTTTTAGTCTTTTCTGTCTGTGCTTCATTTTAGAGTTTCTATTGCTCTGTCCTCAACTTTACTTACCTTTCCTTCTGCAATATCTGATTAACTATTAATCCCATGCAGTATTTTTCCATTAAGATATCACATTTTTTGGCCAGGTATGGTGGTTCACGCCTGTAATCCTAGCACTTTGGGAGGCCAAGGTGGGTGGATCTCAAGGTCAAGAGATTGAGACCAACCTGGCCAACATGGTGAAACCTTGTCTCTACTAAAATACAAAAAGTAAAAAGAATAAAAAAAAAAAAAAAAAACAAAAAGTATCCTCCCAGCTACTTGGGAGGCTGAGGCACGAGAATTGCTTCAACCCGGGAGGCGGAGGTTGCAGTGAGCCGAGATCGCGCCATTGCACTCTAGCCTGGTGCCTGGCAACAGAGCAAGACTGTCTCAAAAAAAAAAAAAAAAAAAAAAAAAAAAAAAAAAAAAAAAATCGCATTTTTTATCTTAATGTGTTTTATCTGGGTCTTTTTTTTTTTTTTTTTTTTTTTTTTTGAGACAGAGTTTCACTCTTGTTACCCAGGCTGGAGTGCAATGGCGCGATCTCAGCTCACCGCAACCTCCGCCTCCTGGGTTCAGGCAATTCTCTACCATTATTTTGTATTTAAATATCAACTTAATGTACATTTGTAGGATCTTTATCCCAAGTCTCTATTCCTCCATTTTTTTAAAGTGGTGATCCTCTAAGAAAGAGGAACATTTTTTATTTTCTTCTCTTTCCTTAGTATCTAGTACAGAATTTGGCACACACAATGAATGTTTAGATAAATGGGTTATTCCTCCATTTTTTTTAAAACAGACTTTATGCTTTCAGGTAATCATTTCAAGTTTCATCAGCTTTTCAATATATCCCACAAGTGATTTGTGATTTGACTCTACCAGCTTGAAGTAATTAGAAATTCACTTGTCCTACTGAGGACTTGTATCTATAAAAGAGAGAAATATTTTCTGTAAAAATGAATTTGCAAAATGAAGTCCCTTTAGCTTGGTGAGTATATGGGCCTCACACAGGTTGAGACAGCCACAACTTGAGACAGTGAGATAGGCGAGAAGGCCCTTGAACCAGAACACTAGAATCAAATGAGTCTTTTCTCCCATGTTGCTCTGTGGTAGACAGAAGGTGGGGTTGGTGACCAGGCCAAGGTAAGAAAAACTCAAGTGGATGGGCATGAGCAGGTTTGTTCTTAGATTTGAAAAGCATTTCAGTACCTTCAAAACCATTTTCACCTGTTCATCACCTTAATTTTCAACACCAATGAAATGTGGCCCTTCCATCCACCTCTGGACACTTTAGGGCTTATATTTCGTCTTTGTTTTCCTCCTTGTACCATTCTCCCTCTCTCTCTCTCTCTCTCTCTCTCTCTCTTTCTCTCTCTCTTTTTTTTTTTTTTGAGACGGAGTTTCGCTCTTGTTACCCAGGCTGGAGTGCAATGGCGCAATCTCGGCTCACCGCAACCTCCACCTCCTGGGTTCAGGCAATTCTCCTGCCTCAGCCTCCTGAGTAGCTGGGATTACAGGCACGCGCCACCATGCCCAGCTAATTTTTTGTATATTTAGTAGAGACAGGGTTTCACTATATTGACCAGGATGGTCTCGATCTCTTGACCTCGTGATCCACCCGCCTCGGCCTCCCAAAGTGCTGGGATTACAGGCTTGAGCCACCGCGCCCGGCCTCTTTCTCTCTTTTTAAAGACAGAGTCTCCTTTTGTCACCCAGGTTGAAGTGCAGTGGCCCAATCTCAGTTCACTGCAACTCCTGCTTTCCAGATTCCAGGGATTCTCCTGCCTCAGCCTCCCAAGTAGCTGGGATTACAGGTGCACACCTCTGTGCCAGGCTAAATTTTGTATTTTTAGTAGAGATGGGGTTTTGCTATGTTGGCCAGGCTGGTCTCGAACTCCTGAACTCAAGTGATCCTCCTGCCTTGGTCTCCTACGGTGCTGGGATTATAGGCGTGAGCCACAGCGCCAGCCAAAAGCTAAGTTTATATATGGCATAAGTCATAGTACAAATAGGTGGGCGTGGTGGCTCATGCTGGTAATCGCAGCACTTGGGAGGCTCAGGCAGGCAGATCACTTGAGTTCAGGAGTTTGAGACCAGCCTAGCCAACATGGTGAAACCCCATGTCTACTAAAGATACAAAAGATTAGCTGGGTGCGGTGGCATGCACCTGTAATCCCAGCCACTCAGGAGGCTGAGGCAGGGGAATTGCTTAAACCTGGGAGGTGGAGGTTTCAGAGAGCCGAGATTGTGCCATTGCACTCCCAGCCTAGGTGACAGGGGAAGACTCCATCTCAATAATAATAAAAAACATAGGCCGGGCGCGGTGGCTCAAGCCTGTAATCCCAGCACTTTGAGAGGCCAAGGCGGGTGGATCACGAGGTCAAGAGATCAAGACCATCCTGGTCAACATGGTGAAACCCCATCTCTACTAAAAATACAAAAAATTAGCTGGGCATGGTGGCGCATGCCTGTAATCCCAGATACTCAGGAGGCTGAGGCAGGAGAATTGCCTGAACCCAGGAGGCGGAGGTTGCGGTGAGCCGAGATTGCACCGAGCCGAGATTGCACCATTGCACTCCAGCCTGGGTAACAAGAGCGAAATTCCATCTCAAAAATAATAATAATAATAATAAACATGGACATCTCTACCAGATTATCAGTAGATGGTTTTTGTCTGCTCACAATCTCCTTAGAGAAGAGTTCTCCCCTTCCTAGACCGTATGGTCAGATGTGCTTCAACAGATGCTTTGACTTAAAAACTGGACACATGGTTCAGGTTGGGAAATCAGAGAGATTGTTTCAAGGATGGGCAGAGCTCTCTCCATGATTCTTCTCAATGATTAAAAAACAGACTCCCTCCATGTTTTATTTGCCTGTTGTGAAGATGACATAGCACTGGAGATCTTGGTGGCCATCTTTGCTACTGAGTTAAAAGAGAAATAATGAAGGCAGCATAGGAAATATGAAAACATAACGAAACCGCCTTTTCAAAATTATAACTGAGAAATTTATTACAGTAAAAGAGAGCTGACCTAACCAACTCCATCTTGCTTCAAACCTCCAAGCTGTCCTTCTTCATTCCCAGGCACAGGCTGAACTAACTTTGGGAGGAACTTAGTTTATAGTTTAACTTTGAAACAAAGATGATAACAGCACTTTTCCAAAACAAACCCCCCTCCTGTGTGGGGACTAGACTACCCACGTAGGACTGACAAATTAGCCACAAGTTTAGAAATTACGGTTTAGGAGCCATGCAGCTGGAGGCTACAAAATTCTGACCCTCCCCAAATAGCTCCTGGGGATAACGTCACTATTGTAAAGCCTAAGATCAGTGCTCGACATGTTTTGCAGACCCTGAACTTGCTGCATCAGCGGGCACCACCCAGATTGATAAACTGGCTCATCTAGTCTTGTGGCCCCCACCCAGGAACTGACTCAGCACCAGAAGACAGCTTCTCCTCCCTATGGTTTCATCTCTGACCCGATCAGTTGGCACTCCCCACTCACTGGTCCCCTACCCACAAAATTACCCTTAAAAATTCTGATCCCCAAATGCTTAGGGAGACTGATCTGAGTAATAATAAAACTTCCATCTCATGTACAGCCAGCTCGGCATGAATTAAAAACTCTTTTTCTGTTGCAGTTCTCCTGTCTTGATAGACTGGTTGCCTAGGCAGCGGGCAAGGAGAATCCTCTGGATAGTTATAAATTTACAGTAAACTATTATGTAGGAAAAGACTATATTTTTGCTATGTTCTCACACCAGAACAACCATCTGAAACTGCCTTAACTGTGACTGAGACAGGGAAAGAGATCTAACTTAACCAACTCCATCTTGCTTCTAACCTCCAAGCTGTCTTTGTTCTTTCCTGGGCGTAGGCTGAACTAACGTTGGAAGAAACTTAGTTTTGTTTAAACAAACATGGTGACAGCGCTTTCCCAAAGCTGACCTCCTTCTTGCCTGGGGCCTGGATTGCCTTTATAGGACTAACATTAGCCACAAGATTAGAAATTATGCTTTAGGAGTCATGCAACTGGAGGCTACAAGATTCTGACCCTCTTAAACTGCTCCTAAGATCAGTGCTTGAGATATTTTGCAGACCCTGCACTTGATGGATCAGCTGGCACCACCCAGATCAATAAACTGGCTCATCTGATCTTGTGGCTCCCACCCGGGGAACTGACTGAGCAGAAGACAGCTTCAACTCCCTGTGATTTTATCTCTGACCATTCGGCATTCCTGACTCACCGGCTTCCCTCCAAATGCTCAGGGACACCAATTTAAGTAATAATAAAACCCAATCTCCCACACAGCTGGCTCTGCATGAATTACTCTTTCTCTATTGCAATTCCCCTGTCTTGATGAATTGGCTCTGTCTGGGCAGCAGGCAAGGTAAACACCTTAGGCAGTTACACATAAACACAGAAAAGTACTTCTATGACCAAATAGTGTTTTTTTCCCCCCCACACTGTGCTAACCTACCCTGTGTTAGCCAGACAGACTCCATCCTGCTGAGGGTCAGACAGACCTCATCTTAACCTCTGCCTCACCCCTCCCACCATTTCTCCCTTGAGTGCATACCTGGGTCATGCTCCTGTGCTGGGTCACGCTGTACTTAGAATTGTAGAAGCATATAACCATTTTAGCCAATATCCTGCTTGGCAAGCCCACTTGCTATTGTGAATACCCCCCTTGATTGATTGTATGGCAAGTACGGAATACCCACCCCTTGGTAACCAGCAATCATGGGAACCGCTTGTGTGTACCCTCCTTAGTAATCAACAATCATGGGAACCTCCTGCCTCCTGGTTACCAGCCTCCTTATCTAACTTGCTTGTTCTGCTTCTGTAAATTCTGCTTCAGCTAGGCTCCCCCTCCCCTTTCTTAAGCAAGGTATAAAAAGGAATCAAACCCCTTCCTTGGGCCGAGAGAATTTTGAGCATTAGCCATCTCTCTGTCATGGGCAATAAAGGACTCGCAATTGAAACTCAGAGTGTGGCACTTTCCTTACCACTTGCTCAGTTATAACAACACCAAGCAGCCTGAATTTCAACACTATCTACCTGGAGATAGTGTCAGATCCCACAAATTGGGGGCCCAATCACCAAGGCTGCTGCTCCCCATGCCCCCAGGTACCAGTTGCAAGTCTGGGCCTCTGGAACTTCTGACAACTGGCTTCAAATTGGGGTTCCCATGACTCCCTCTTTGCCTTCTAATAATTTGCTGGACTGGCTCACAGAACTCAGGGAAACACTTACTTTTGGTTACTGGTTTCTTACAAAGGATATTACAAAGTTTACAGATAGGGTGAGGTATGCGGGAAGGCGCATGGAGATTCCATGCCTTCCCTCGGTGTACCGCCCTCCAAGAACCTCACATTGTTGTGCGACCATCATGACTGTTGGTCTCACCCAGGCTGGAGTGCAGAGGTGCAATCACAGTTTGCTGCAGCCTCAATCTCCTGGATTCAAGAGCTCCTCCCTCCTCACTCTCCAAAAGTGCTGGGATTATAGGAATGAACCACTGTGCCCAGCCCCTCTTGAGTTTTTATGGAAGCTGCATGATGTCAATATTCCTTCCTGCAATGTTTTTATGGAAGCTTCATGATGTTAACTTTTTTCCCCCAAACAGGGTAGGACCATGTCTGGGAAGGATCCTAAGACCCACAATCAGAAAGGTGGGGAAAGATTAGAGTCTTGCATTGGGGTAGATGAAATGAGGGCAGGAGAAAGTTGAGAGATTCTGTTTCCTGGGGCCCGTCCCTGAGGCCCAACACACTCACGTTCATAACAAAAGACTGTGAAGAGGGGCTATGGAAGCCACGAACCAGGAACTGTGGAGGAAAACCAATGTACGTCATAATACCACAACTATTAACATAATAATATTTGGGCATAATAAGATTTGGGGTCCTGTATCCAGCTCCCTAAATTCACCCTTAGATTTCCCAAGAGCCTGTAATTTCCCATTTTTGCTTAAATAAGTTTGAATTGGGTTCCTGTTGTCAGTCGATTTAGGTAGAACTTTAATATGAAACACTAAGTTGTGGGCAATGTATGAGGAATATGGTGAGGCGCATGTCCAGACGATCGGAGACTTACAGTGGAGTGCCTTCTCCCCAAACCTTGCTACTACCCGCCTCTGAGAGGAGGCAGGCAGTGAGAACAAGCTGAGCTTAACCTTGAGCAGTGAGGACCAGGCTAAATCCAAGCCAGGAACACTGTGGGCCAAGGCTGGACAGCCCTAGCCTATGGGCTCTTGTCACTTCCAGGTACTGCCAATGCGCCTCGGTGGGGGTGAGGAAGTGGGCGGCGGCACTTCATGCTGACTCAAAAACAGACCCAAATTGCCCTTTCTGTGCCCAGGGGCATGAACCTCCATGGCCCCAAACTCCAGTTGCCGAGGTAGAGTGGCAGGTTGGCATTTTGCAGTGTTTCTGTTCCTCAAGTCCTTGTGGAAGTTTCACTGAGCTCTCCCAGCTTATCGATTCTGCCCTGAGCACCGACAGGGTGTGCAGCGATGACTGGGAGGGGGAGCACCCTGCCAGCTTCGGAGTGCTGATAGATTAGTCAGGGAATAGCATTGCTGCCTTCGACTCCCCTTGCCAGCCTTGGCCTCTTTCTCCCAATTGTCCTTTGGCGGAGGTGTGGAACGCTGATGAGATACCCCTTGGACTCCTTCCAGAAGAGTCTCCGAGTGAGGCAATTAGGTGACGCTGGAGGACAATTTATTGAGCATGCGGTGATGCCAAGGGTCTCCCGGGTCAAGGGGTAAGTCTCAGCTCTGCTGCTGGTATGCTTCTGACAGGGTGGTTTCAATGAAACTAGAAGAGGAAATCACCATTCCTTCTGTAAAACACTCCAGGACGTCCAAAAGAGTGCAGCGTTCTAGTGACGGGTCAACGCAGAATGTGGAAAGCGCGCTTTGCAGCATCCACTCCATTTCCTGGTTGCTAAGACAGGTTTGGCAGGAACCACATCATGGACAAATCATGGTAAAATATGTTTTAAAAAGAAAAGAAAAGAAATTAATATTATGAGAGAACAATAATAGGGAGCTTTTTTATGGGTGACCACTATGTGGTCGGTGCTTTCATTGACCACTCCTCTTTTCTGCAAAGTAGGTATTATTCCCATTTTATTGATGCGGAAAGTGAGGCTCCAAGCAAAATGCAAATAAGATTGTTTCTCTTGGCAGGTGGTGACTCTACCTTCTTATGAGAGTTTGTCCTCCTTCTGCCTCTATTTTCTTTCCCTTTTTTTTTTTTTTTTTTTTTTTTTTTTTTTTTTTAAGACAGTTTTGCTCTTGTTGCCCAGGCTGGAGTGCAATGGCATAATCTCGACTCACTTCCCGGGTTCAAGTGATTCTCCTGCCTCAGCCTCCTGAGTAGCTGGGATTGCAGGCATGCACCACCATACCTGGCTAATTTTGTATTTTTTGTAAAGACGGGATTTCTCCCTGTTGGCCAAGCTGGTCTCAAACTCCCAACCCCAGATCATCCACCCGCCTTGGCCTCCCAAAGTGCTGGGATTACAGGCATGAGCCACTGCACCTGGCCTCTGCCTCTATTTTCTAACTGTCCTTAAAACTTTGAGTAAGGAGGCTCTTCCTCTCCATATTGGATTGTGGTAGCTGGCACTCTTTTTACAAAATGAAACCAACAGTAACTACTAGAGAGTCACATTCATGCTAAGGTGATCAGCTGGCTAATTGTCACTTTTCTTTCACTGCCCCAGGGACCTTGAATGCTCAATCACATGGTTTTTTTGTTGTTGTTTTTAAATCACGGTTATATATATATATATATATTTTGTAACCATTTTTTCATTTATCTTCTTTCATTATTTTTTTTCTATATTATTTTAGCTCACAGCTCAGCAGCAGCCAAACCTTTTAACCATTTATTAAGCTAGAATACAGTGGTATAACCATAGCTCACTGTGGCCTCAAATTCCCGGCTCAAGCAACCCTCCTGCCTTAGCCTCCCAGGTAGCTGGGACTACAGGTGTGCTCCACCACACCTGGTTTATTTTTAAATTAATTTTTTTTTTTTTTTTTGTAGAGATGAGGTCTCACTATGTTACCCAGGCTGGTTTCCAACTCCTGAACTTAATGATCCTCCTGCCTCAGTCTCCCAAAATGCTGGGATTACAGACAGGAGCCACCGTGCCTGGCCCCATACCATTTTAAAACGTACAGTTCAGTGGCATTAAGTGCCTTCACATTGTTGTGCAACCATCATGACTGTTGGCCTCTCCAAATTTTTCTCTTCCCAGAAACTCTCTACCCATTAAATACTAACTCCCCTTTCCATCTTCCTTCAGCCCTTGGCAACTACCATTCTATTTCTGTGTCTATGAGTTTGACTACTCCAGATGTCTCATGTATTTTCTGTACGTTAATGGAATTGCACAATATTTGTATTTTGTGACTGGTTTACTTCACTTCGCATAATGTCTTCAAAGTTCATCCATGTCACGCATGTGTCAGAATGTCCTTTCTTTTTAAGGCAGAATATTATTCCACTGTGTGTGTATGTCACATTTTGTTTATCTAGTTAGGTATCTGTGGAACCAACCTACTTTTTAACTTGAAGGGATAGAAAAGCCTTCCTTATTTTGAATTCAATTCTGTTTCCCTCTAACTTGTGTTCACAGGCCCTAGTTCTGTCCTTCAAAAGTTACACAAAAGCAAATTGAATCCCTTCCCCCATGTCAGTGCTCCATTTATTTTAGGACAATTTCCAGGTTGTCTCTAGGACTTTCCCTTTCTGGGCTCTGAAATGAGGCCTGAGGACACGTGCCCCGAGCCTACGGGCTGCTTGAGATGGGAGATACCTTTTGTCCATTCATTCTTCATCTCATGCTGACCGAAGCCTTAATGCCACTCACTCCACACAACGGCCCCTGCCTGCAGAACCGGGTGAGAGGGTCGCCCCTCTTCGCAGTCTCACCCCTTTGCAGGGGGGACCCGCGGAGCATCCTAGACACCACCTCTCCCAGGCGCAGCTTCAGCCCGCATCCCCCAAGACAAGGGTAGCCACTGGCTATGTGACATCTTGCTGGGAGATTTCCCAAACACACATTCCTTTCTTAGCAAATTAACTCCCAGAACACAGTGAAGAAGAAGGTAAGCTAAAGGAGAGATGTCTAAATGAGAAACCAAACTCGGTCCTCCTGAAATGGCCAGTGCCAATGGCTTGCTCTGGGTGGAAAGGTGAGATTTCATCACTACTTCTCCCCAGGGCTGGGAGGGGCAGATCAAGTTGCCTCTCACTCCCGCCCCACCCTGAGGAATGGACTCATCGACACTACAGGCCTTTCTCTCCTCCGCTATCTTTGAGTCAAGGCGCCGTGTTGACCAAGTGGGTCAGATAAAGGACTGCAAAGCCATTGTCCGAATTGCCCAGGGAGGATGTGGCCAACATTCCTAGGTGTGTTTGCAAATATGGCTGTGAGAGTAGGCGCCAAGTGAGAGACGCTGGCAAAGTAAGCCTACATTTGGAGACCAGTGGTTCCCTCCTGCCACAAGGGACTTCAGAATAAATCCCTTCCAACCCACTAGCGCAGGCACCGCCACATTTGACTGTAGGGGGTGGATCCTGCACTCCCCACTCTCTCCTGGTGGCTTCTACAACGGGATGTTGTTTATTACAGTATCATTACTCTGCTTTTCCAGAATTTAGTAATCCATCAATTGACAAACTTCCCTGGTATGTACTTTTAAGATTCTAGAAAAATTCAGTTCATTATGATACATCGTCCACTTCCCAAATCAGTGAAAAGGGCATGTGATACATAGCCATGAAATGATTACATCAAGGACTTCTAGAGAAGTCAAGTCACAAAATAGGTGGACAGAAGAAAGCAATTACATTAGAAGACTTAACCTAAGGAAGTATGAAATGTAGCTCTGAGCTTCAGCAATAAAATAGAAAAGAGGCGGGCAGCTCACTTGAGGTCAGGAGTTCGAGACCAGCCTGGCCAACATGGTGAACCCCATTTCTGCTAAAAACACAAAAATGAGCCGAGTGTACTGGTACATGCTTGTAATTCCAGCTAGTCTGGAGGCTGAGACATGAGACTCCCTTGAACCCAGCAGGCAGAGGCAAAGTTGCAGTGAGCGGAGATCTTGCCACTGCACTCAGCCTGGGTGACAGAGTAAGACTCTGTCTCAAAAAATCATAACAATAAATAAATAAAATAGAAAAGGGGGAAAAAAGCCTACATATGTGCCATTATTTAATTCAAGAGAGCATACAAATTCATCTGAAGAAGTTACCTTAATACATTTCAAGTAAGGATTGTTTATAAAAAATAGAATTTAAATACAACTTTTTAGGGGTTAATCTACGATGCATAGGAGTTCTATTGGTATGTATGAGTATATCTCTGTGTATGCATAGAAGTACACATCTACTGTCTATAATCTCTTTTAGTATATACATTTCAGAGATTTAAAACAAAATAAAACCACGAGGAACCTTTGCAAGACCTCATCTGTTTCGCGTTATGGAAATGGCTGCCTATAACAGGAAAGAATCTGGCAGGAGGCTGGGGTAAAGGTAATCCCATATTCCCCATGGCATCTGCACACTCGCTGTGTCTTGCTAGGTAGCTGAGCTGATGCTACACAAGCCTGGCTGTTTCATCATCAAGGGCCCTTGCCTGCCAGTGGGGTGAATGGGGGCTCAGTCTTGCTACTCTAAGGCCAGGATCCAGGTGCTTAAGGAAAGCTCTTTGGCACCCAGATGTCCTGCCCCAGAGCGTCGCTGTCTAAACTTACCTGTGGGCCAAGCCTGGCATATGACTGGGCGCCTGCTCAGCTCCCATTTGGCTCTTCAGCTCCCTGCTAGCCCTGGAACCCTGCCCCAAACCACAGCTGCCTGGCTTGGGGCCTGACAATCTGCCTCCTCCTTGCTGGAATAACCTCTCTCTCTCTGGAGGGCAGGAACTGGTCACCATACCCTTCCCTGGCTGCTGGGAGAGGTCCTGCTTCCACCCCGATGGCAGAGGCAGGTCCCGCCCCCACGAAGCCACCTGCCTGTTGTGAATGTTCCTCTGTCCAGAAATCCTAACTATCCCATGCCTCCTGGATATTCTGCCTCTCTGATTAACTCCCCTAGAAGGTTAGACCCAAGTTCACCAAACCCCTGAGCAGTCATGATGTAGATTCCAGGCTGTCCTTAGAGGCAGTGCAGGCCAATCCTGGGCCCTCCCCTCTTCCTGCTGACCCACTGTCTAAAACGGTCATGAAAGCAGATGGATGTCTCACCTTTCCCAGCAGATGGCCCATGTGGAGGGTTCATCCAGGACCCCTAATAGGAGGAGCGTGTTGTTTGTAGGATGGTGACTGTGGGTGGGGGGCCTGCTCCTCTCTCCCTCAAGTTGAATCAGGGGGGATTCAAAAGGGCCAAAAGTGAGCACAATGCATTGAAGTGAACAAGGCTTGCTGCCCCGCCTGGCCATGCTGCGGTAGAGTCATGGAATGTTGCACCTTGACTACCGCCTTGGAAAGGACAGGAAAGGTCTCCTCTCATCCTGTCCTTTAAGGTGGGGAATGCCTGAGGAAGAGCTGAAATCTTTCCTGACTCTCAGGGGCATTCTGTAAGAGTAGAACACTCTGAGGTCAGTTCTCAGATAAATCCAAGGTTGGGGGCAGGGAACAGTGGGGCTGTAACAGCCGACCATGTCCCATGGAACCAGGGTTTCCTGGTGCCCCCAGCAATGGGCACTGCTGGCCAGAAGGAGCTGTGATTATCAGGTCTCCATATGCAAGCCTGGAGCCTGAAAGGCTGAAGTCCTGCTTGCCCCGGCTGATCGTCTCCCACCCACCGCCTGCGATCGCCATTGCCCAGCGGAGCTTCCCGGACAAGCCTCTCACCCAACCCTGCCATCTTAACTGTTCTTATGATCATGTGAAAACCTCTCACCCAACCCTGCCATCTTAACTGTTCTTATGATCATGTGAATACCTCTCACCCATCCTGCCATCTCAAATGCTCTTCTGCCTCACCCCCAGCCACCATTGTAACTGAACTTTGGTCATGTATACTCCTTACCCTTACCCCCCACCACTGTAACTGACCTTACTCTGCAATACCCCTGCCCCCCAAAAACGACCCCAACCTATAAAGCCAATTCCCACCTTACCCCCTTTGCCCGTCCTTTCTTGGATTTGGCCTGCTCGCACCCAAGCAAGAAATAAAACGGCCTTGTTGCCCACACAAAGCCTGTTTGGAAGATTTCTTTATTAAATGTTTTTAATATTCGGTACTATTGAACGTGAATGATGGTGACCGTTGGGGGACCATCAGAAAACCCTGCCCAGCCCAGCTTGTGAGGTATTGTTGTGGGAACTGAGGACAGGAGAGACTGAAGGGTGAAACAGGAGGATTTTATTGAGGTGGCTACTGGCTTAAGGGATTAACATCTAAAGGCTGAGCATTGAGGAGGGGGAGACTCTGGAGCCTGTCCTTTGAGGGCTCTGGCTTTGTAGATTGTGCTATCAGAGCGCTGCCTCGCTCTAGGCCTCGAAGTGAGTCAGCCTGGAGAAATTGTTATGCCTTCTGCTTCAATATAGGGTCCCTGAGGCTGAGGGATCCCAGACAGTACCAACCACCAAGGCAGCCACAGCTGGTGACTGCCATGTGTAGCCCCATCTGCTTGAAAGAAAGTGATGTCTGTGGCTGAGGAACATCAGGCTGTGTGAAGCAGTTCTGAAGTGTCTGGTTCATAGCGGGCACTCAGTAGTCATTCATCACTTCCACCCACAGGAGACCCATGAAGCTGACATGAAGAGAGGAGCGTGCCCCTGAGGGGGTTGGCAGATACCACATGGGGGCAGCCCAGGGCTCCTTTGGGTGAAATGGCAATTTGCCCCCTCCCTGATACCTTCTGCTGAGCCATGTCTCTGGGAAGGACTTTGAGGAGCCATCACCAGTTTTCTCTGGGTTCTTGACTCTACCTTCCAGGAAAATATTCCTGTCACACAAGTGAAGAGACAAGAACTTTAGGGTGTGCCATGCAGGCGGAGGCAAACCATGAGAAGAAAGCTTTGCTGGATCACTGCAGTTTTGCTCTTCAAAGCACTGAAGCCACTTTCGCCAAGGCCTCTCTTTTCTAACTTAGGTGGTAAGTGCCTGGATATTTATTTTCATTTTGTGATTAAAAAGTAGATAAAATGAATAAATAGTGAACCACATGTCTCAAGTGACCTTCAAGTAGATTAGTAACAAAAAACAATTATACAGAGATATACATTTCATTTTAAGTGTGCCAGAAAGATAAGCAAAACAGAAAGAAAATTCATTATTCAGGCCAAATAAGACAAGGAGTAATTATGGACAACTTCGTTATTTTCTTGAAGGAAAAATGACAGATGCACTGAAGCCCCCACCTGCAGTTTGTTTGGCCAGGGTGCTTTAAGATGGGGAAATACAAAAACCAGACCCTCCTGGCCCCTTTTCTCTGGAGCTACTAACACTCGAGCACGGACTCTGTGGATCAGCCGAGGTTTCTGCTGTGAAGAAGCAGCTGTGTGGCAGGCACTGCTGGGCTGAGGGCTGGGGAGTACTGGAAGCCACTGCCTGCGTCATGGCTCAGAGGCCAGCTGCTGGGGAGCCACAGGGAGGGGGCGCCCAGGGTGTGTGGACAGTGGTCACAGGAGAGGCTTCTGGCAAGACAGGAGTAAAAGGGACAAGGCAGTTATTAAACTGCAATCATTTCTTTTTCTTTTTGAGACAAAGTTTCATTCTTGTTGCCCAAGCTGGAATACAAGGGTGCCATTTTGGCTCACTGCACCTCTGCCTCCCAGGTTCAAGTGATTCTCCTGACTCAGCCTCCCAAGTAGCTGGGATTACAGGAGCACACCACCATGCCGACTAATTCTTTGTAATTTTTTTTTAGTAAAGATGGGGATTCACCATGTTAGCTAGGCTGGTGTTGAACTCCTGACCTCAGGTGATCCTCCCACCTCAGCCTCCCAAAGTGCTGGGATTACGGGTGTGAGCCACTGTGCCCAGCCATAAAAAGAGTTTCAAAGCAACTATGCTAATTGTCTTAGTCTGTTTGGGCCATTATAAGAAAATGCCTTAGGTTGGGTGGCTTATAAACAACAGATATTTATTGCTTACAATTCTGGAGACTAGAAAGTCCAAGATCAAGACATCAGCTGATTTGGTGTCTGATGAGGGCTCGCTTCCTGGTTCATGGTCCATAGACGGCACCCTCTGGTTGCGCCCTCATACGTGGAAGGGAGAGGCTAGCTGTCTAGGGAGAGTTCCACTCTCATGCTCTAATCACCTCCCAAAGTTCCCACCTCCTTACACCATCACCTTGGGGGTTAGGATTTCAACATATAGAACTGGTGGGGAGAGAACATAAGCATTCTGTCCATTCCACTAATGCCATCCAGACTAGAAAAGGTGACTACTAAAATTATAGTTTTTAAAAACCTATATTCCTTTTTATTTTTTATTTTTTGAGATGGAGTCTTGCTCTGTCGCCCAGGCTGGAGTGCAGTGGCATGATCTCGGCCTACTACAACCTCCACTTCCGAAGCTCAGGTGATTTTCCTGCCTCAGCCTCCCGTGTAGCTGGGATTACAGGTACATGCCACCAAGCCTGGCTAATTTTTGTATTTTTAGTAGAGACGGGGTTTCATCATGTTGGTCAGGCTGGTATTGAACTCCTAACCTTGTGATCCACCCGCCTCGGCCTCCCAAAGTGCTGGGATTATAGGCGTCAGCCACTGTACCCGGCGCTACATTAATTTTTAAATCATTATGATATGCACCTAGAGAATGATTCCCCAGGTTTAGTATTTACCCGCGCATGCAAATTGGGAAAGCAAGCAAAGACCCCTAGCAGTGCTGGTTTTGGGATTGTGGTCCATGGGCCCTTTCCTTGCATCCTCCAGCTGGCTGCAGAGTTCCAGACGCTTCCTAACCCCAGAATTACTCAGTCAGAATCTCTGAGAGTGGTGCTCAAGAAATCTGTGTTTTTAAACTTGTAAGTGTAGTTCTTTTGAAAACCATTAACCCAAAGGGCAAAAGATCAAACTGTTAACATGTATCTCACCTTAATCTGGCTGCCAGGGCACTGGAAAGAGCCTTGAATTGCAATCAAAATGCTTGAGTTAAAATTATGCTTTCTAGCCTTGAGCAATTCACTTAATTTTCTATGGCTCCAGTTTTTCTCATCTGCAACATAGAAATTCTCCCCAGAGTTGTAAACATTAATTAGCAAAGAATGTAAAAGTGTTTGCACTGAAAACTCTAAAAGGCAACATAAATGTTTATTATTATCATCATTATTAAAAGTTGGTATTAGAAGTTCATACCCATAGTGTCAGCATCCTAGCCTAAACCACCATCATCGCTTGCCTAGACTATTCTAATGATCTCCCTAAAGCAGGTGTCCCAAACTATGGCCCGAGGGCCGCATGCGACCCCCTGAGGCCATTTATCCGCCCCCTCGCCACCCCCACCGCCCCACTTCAGGAAGGGGCACCTCTTTCATTGGTGGTCAGCCCTCCAAAGGTCTGACAGTGAACTGGCCCCTTGTGTAAAAAGTTTGGGGACGCCTGCCCTAAAGTCATTTTCCTACCTTTTCCTTCTATTTCATACTCCTCTCATTATACATCTCCCTAACTAAGCCCTTCAAAAGCTTTTTGTTGCCCTTAGAATATAGTCTAAAATCCTTAAGACTAGCTCTAATCATTACGAAGAACTGATTGAATGAGAGAAGGTAGAATCGAAATGCAAAGGATTCCGAGTATCATTGGCTTCCTGGCAAAATATACCTAGGCTTAATTACAGTATTTGGGAGCCCCAGGTAGCCAAGACACAGCTCAGAGGATGGAGCCCCTGGCAACAGCAGAAGCCTTGGTGGAAATGGGACAGGTTTATAGATAAAGCCAAGATCTCTCAGGCACAGCTGTGGGCAGCCCTATTGAAGAAGGAGAAAGATACAATATTAAAAATTTAGGTTTTGGACTGTGTGGGCCTAAAGAAATTATTCTAATTTGTAGTGTTTCTAAAAACATGATTAAATATAATTTAAAAGACTAAAAGTACATTTAATTTGTTTTTAATACACAAAGATACTTACTGATGGCATTTTTCATAATGGAAGCATTTTTCCTTTTTTAAAATAAGCCTTTTATTTTAAAACAGTTTTATATTTACAGAAAAGTTGCAAATACAGTGCAGAGGGTTCCCACCCATTCACTAACTAGTTTTCCCTGAGGTTATCACATTACATTACTACAGTGCATTTCTCAAAAGTAAGAACCCAACAGTGGTACAGTACTGCTAATTAAACCCCAGCCAAGGCAAGGCACCACTAATGCCCTTTTCTGTTCAGGATCTAATTTGGGATCCCACCTTATATTTGGTGGTCCTGTCTCTTTACTCTCTCCTCGGGGATGAGACAGCTTCTCATATTTTCCTTGTTTTTGATGAGCTTGACAGTTTTGAGGAGTGCTGGACAAGCGTTTTGTAGAAACGCTTGTCTCCATTGGGATTTGTCTAGTGTTTTCTCACGACTCGGCTGGATAACGGTTTTGGGAAAGAAGAAAGACCACAGAGGCGAAGTGCCATTTTCATCAAGGGTACCTACTGTTAACATGACTCGGCCGGGCGCAGTGGCTCACGCCTGTAATCCTAGCACTTTGGAAGGTCGAGGTGGGTGGATCATCTGAGGTCAGGAGTTCAAGACCAGCCTGGCCATCATGGTGAAACCCCATCTTAAAAACAAAAACAAAAACAAAACAAAACATGACTCATCACTGTGGGTGCTGACCTTGATCAAGCACACTTCCCAGGTAGTGCTTGCAAGTCCCTAAGCCAAGCTTCCATGCTCAAGGTGCGTGTGTGATGGCAAGCATGGGAGGGGGCTGAGCTTTGCCTCCTGGAAGGGGAGTATCTATGGAGATTATTTGGAATTCGTCTGCACAGAAGAATTGTCTCTTCCCCCTCCTTTCCCTGCCACATGTATTTATTTCTTCTATCACTTATTTACATTAAGATGGACTCGTTCGTGGACATTTATTTTATACTTTGGGTTTGTAATCCAATACTATTTACAGATGGTCCTCAAATTACAATAGGGTTATGTCCCAACAAACCCATTGTAAATTGAAAATCTTAAATCAAAAATGCATTTAATACCCCGATAAACCCATCATAAAGTTGAAATCGTAAGTGGTACCATTGTAAGTGGGGAAATGCCTGTATTTTGCTGCTTATATTGTTCCAGCTTTGGGCCAGACATGGTGGCTCATGCCTGTAATCCAAGCACTTTGGAGGCCAAGGCTGGCGGATCACCTGAGGTCGTGAGCTCAAGATCAGCCTGACCAACATGGTGAAACCCTGTCTTTAAAAAAAAAACACACACATATATATATATATATATAGTTCCAGCTTTGGCCACTGGGAGCTCTTCCAGGATGTCTCTTGTGCCCCTTTGAAGCATCCCTTCCTTACTTTTGCACCTTGAGCCCTCCTTTCCTTCTGGCACCATGAGATGCTCCAGGCTCATCTTGCATTTTTCCTGCCCCAATCCTAGAATTGGCCACTTTTCCAAGGAGCCCTGGTTCCTTTTATTGGAGAATCTTGTTAGAAACCAAGGCCTTGGCGCTGGACATGAATTAGCATATTAGGCTGTTTTTGTGTTGCTGAAAAGGCATACCCAAGGCTGGGCAATTTATAAAGAAAAGAGATTTTATTTTGGCTCGTGGTTCTGCAGCCTGTACAGGAAGCTTGGTGCTGGCATCTACTTCTGGTGAGGGCTTCAGGAAGCTGTCAATCATGATGAAGGTAACAGGCAGCCAGCACATCACTTGGAGAGAGCGGGAGTGAGAGAGGAGGAGGTGCCATATACTTTTAAATAACCAGCTCTCGAAGAACTCACTATCCGGAGGACAGCACCAAGCCATTCATGAGGAATCCGCCCTCATGACCCAGACATCTCCCACCAGGCCCCACCTCCAACATTAGGGATCTCATTTCAGTGTGATTTAGTGGAGACAGACATGCCAGCTACATTATTTAGATTTTTAAAACACTTCTTAGCATTTATTTTTAATTATAAAATTAATATACACTCTTGGTAAAATTGTCTTTCTTTTTGTTTTTTATTATTATTTATTTGTATTTATTTATTTATTTATTTTGAGACAGAGTCTCACTCTGTTGCCCAGGCTGGAGTGCAATGGCATGATCTCAGCTCACTGCAAACTCTACTTCCAGGTTCAAGCAATTCTCCTGCCTTAGCCTCCCAAGTAGCTGGGATTACGGGAATGCGCCACTAAACCTGGCAAATTTTTGTAGTTTTAGTAGATACAGGATTTCACCATGTTGGCTAGGCTGGTCTTGAACTCCTGACCTCAGGTGATCCACCTGCCTCGGCCTCCCAAAGGGCTTACAGGTATGAGCCACCACGCCTGGTCTTTTCTTTTTTTTTTTTTTTTTGTAGAGACGGATCTCACTTTGCTGCCTAGGCTGATCTCAAACTATTGGCCTGAAGCAATTTTCCCAAGTTGGCCCCCCAAAGTGCTAGGATTATAGGCATGAGTCACCATACCAGGCCAAAATTTCCAAACAACACAGAAATGTACCAAGTTAGACATGAAAACGTCCTACCTGCTTCTCCAATCTGCTTTCTGAAACTAAACTGTAGGGTGTTCTTAGGGTTTTACACAATTATAAATGAATGCATCTTTACAGCACAGCATTTGAAAATGATTAAAAAGCATCCATTGATAAGATTTCAGAATTTTTTGCACTGTTTATAATGGGGAAAATGAGAAACAATGTCCTTTACCAAGAATGGAAGAATTGCTCAAAATATTATAGTTCATCTGTAAAGCGTGACTCTGAGAAACTGGTAAAAAGTATATTAAATAAAGAGATTTAATTACATGAGAAAGTGTTCACAATATAGCTATTAAATGAAAAACAGCAGATTACAAAACATTATGTACAATATTTACACCTTTTTAATAAAAATAATAAAATTAAAATTATTTGCACAAAAAAGATTGGAAGAACAAATATCAGCATGTCACAGTGATTGATTCTGAATGATGCCGTAATTACATGTGATTTTACCTTTCTTCCTTTTCTTTACATGCATTTTCCAAGTTCTCTACACTCAGCATGCATTACTTTTGAACTACGGAAATGAAGCAAGACAGGCAGTGCTTGCTTTACACAATATTGTGTTAACTGAAACCCTGCATGTTGAAACTGAGACCTGAATTTACACAGTTCTGTAATAGGTATAGTTATTTATGTTTTCTTAAATTATTTATTTATTTATTTTTGAGACAAGGTCTCAGTCTATCCCCTAGGCTGGAATGCAGTGGTGCCATCCCAGCTCACTGCAATCTATGCTTCGTGGGCTCAAGCGATTCTCTGGTCTCAAGCCTCAGCCTCCCTAGTAGCTGGGATTACAGGCACACACCACCATACCAGGCTAATTTTTGTATTTTTTGTAGAGATGAGTTTTCACCACATTGCCCATGCTGGTCTCAAAACTCAAGTGATCCACCTGCCTCAGCCTGCCAAAGTACTGAGATTACAAATGTGAGCTGCCATGTCCTGCCTTATATTTTCTTTTAAAAAATATTTGTTGGGAGATCTAGGTTTTAAAAAAAAATTTAAAAAAATTTTTAATATTTGGACTTAATGCAGAATGTGAAAAGAAACACTAGCATATGGAATAGAAACTGAGTTGACGTATTTACTCATTCACTCAACGAATATTTTATTGAGCATTTACTATGCCAGCCACTGATATGGGTGCCAGGGTCATAGGGTGCCTGTATATGGGCCCAAGGATGTTATCCAGAGAATTATTTATCATAGTGAAACATTGAAAACAACCTAAATGTCAAAACCACATTAAGAAAATTATGATATAGTCATAGGATAGAATAATATGTACCCATTTTTTAAAAATCATGTCTTGGACCACACTTGTTGACACTGGAGATCTTTAAAATTCTTTGTTATAATGAATAAAAGCAAGCAACAAAATAATCCATAGACCACAATGCCATTTTTCACTAACAATGTTTCTGTGTTTGAATTTCTGTGTAAATATTTTTATATTCACGCCCGAAGTCTATATTAGAGTAAAATCACCTCTCTCTCCACGTAGAGACTGGGGAAGAAGATGGCCTTTGTCTAAGAACTCCTTAAAGTGAAACCTCAACGCATCTGCTAAATCCCTGAATGTGTAAACAGAGGCCTAGAACTGGGTTTGAACTTCAAGAGAGTGGTATTGCTTTGCATAAGAAAAATGGTGTATCTTTGAGGCTGTTCTAAGTTGGCAGAGAAGGGATGACTGAAGTAGATTTCATCTGCTTCTCTCAACTTTCCGTCAAGCCATCACGCAAAGGCCTTGACTTAATATTGTGTGTGAGTGTGTGTTTATGAATCAAGAAAAAGGACTGAGGCCAGGCATGGAGGCTCACGCCTGTATTCCCAGCACTTTGGAAGGCGGAGGCAAGTGGATCATGAGGTCAGGAATTTGAGACCAGCCTGACCAACATGGTGAAACCCCGTCTTTACTAAAAATATAAAAATTAACCGGGTGTGGTGGCAGGCATCTGTAATGACAGCTACTCAGGAGGCTGAGGCAGGAGAATCGCTTGAACCTGGGAGGCAGAGGTTGCAGTGAGCCAAGGTTGTGCCACTGCACTCCAGCCTGGGCGATAGGGTGAGACTCTGTCTCAAAAAAAAAAAAAAAAGAAAAAGAAAGAAAAAAGAAAAAAAGAAAAAGGACTGAGGTCTGTATGTGGGTTAATGCTCGTCTATCAGTGAAGGAAGAGCTATGAGGGCAAAGAACCAGAGCTCCAGGGAAGCCAGGCACGGTGGCTGTAATCCCAGCTACTTGGGAAGCTACGGCAGGAGAATCGCTTGAACCCAGGAAGCAGAGGTTGCGGTGAGCTGAGATTGTACCACTGCACTCCAGCCTGGCAACAAGAGTGAAACTCCGTCTCGGAAAAAAAAAAAAAAAAAAGTGCTCCATGGAGGCAGGAACTTGGAGCTGATGGTAACCATGAAGACATAAACCTCAGTGAGGAAAAAGGCCATGGCACATTTCTATTTGCATTCCTGGCATCTAGCGAAGTGGTGCATTCATTTACATTTAATTTAACAGCAGCTGAAGTATTCGTAAGCCAAATGAGTTTTCTTTTCTTTTTATTAATAGAGACAGGGTCTCAGTATATTGCCCAGGCTGAGGTGGGAGCACCTCCGCCTCCGAAACTGCTGTGATTACAGGCATGAGCCACCGTGCCTGGCAAGTTTGCTTTCCTTAACACTTGCCTATATCGTTTCAAGTGTTGCAATAGTACATACTAAAAGTTCAGTTGTATATTCTTTTTTATTTCATCCCATATGTCGAGAATTCTTGTCTCTGGGATAAGCACAATCTTACCTCCAGGTTATGCATTAACCCCGATGTCTGTCACCTGTCCCAGTTTCTTCGCGCTTCACAATGTCCTCATTACCAACATCATCAGCATCCTCACACTCATCATAGTGAAGGCCTACAGTTGTCTCATTATTTACCAGGGAGTGTTCTGAATGCTTTACGTGTATTAATTCACTTACTTTTCACTACAACCCTATGGGGTAATTACAGCTGAGGGAACCAAGGCATAGAAGTTAAGTCCTTTTTTATTCTTACCCTATAAACAAGCCCTGGGTACCCTCATTCACTCACACGGCCTCAAAGATCACCATCCACAGATAACTCAGGCTTAAATATAAGCTCCATGAGTCCACCAACTTTCCATGACTGTTGGGTTCTCCCATACATCCACATTACCTAGCCTAGGACTTCAATAAATATTTGTTGAAAGACTGAATGAACCTAGCCCGGAACTCTGCTCACCTGCAGTCTCAGCCTCTCTATTTGCCTGCGGCACAGGTATCCCATACTCAAAACCTCCGGACCACAGCTCACTCCCTCCAACTCTTCTCTACCCGCGAACTTGATCTCTGTTTGGTATTTCCTCTTCTTCCGTGAATGGCACCAGCATCTCTCTATCACTTCAGTCATTTTCCCCCTATTCGCCCTCTTCAGCCTGTCCCCAATTTCCAGAGCTTCTGCTGCTGAATAGCCTCTGAAATCCGCTCGCCCCTCTCCAGTCCTACCCTAACCTAAGAGGTGAATTAGAGCAGACGGTGGAGATAGATTTCCTGGGTTTAAACACTGCTACTTAACTAGCTGTGCGCCTTGGGCAAGTCATTCAAGTGTGCCTCGGGCTATTCATTTATATTATTTAGGAATTTTTGGATTACAAACCAAACTCAAATTGCTTTCAACGACAAAAGGAAAGAAATTTTTTTGGTTCATCTAACGGTGCCAGGGTGTCCAGCTGGATTTAGGAGCCCGAGGTGGCGCACACACTTCCTATCTCTTAGGGCTGGTTTCCTCTGTGCTGGGTGGGGTTCCACTTTCACACAGGCTCTTTCCTCATGGTAGCAACATTGTTGCCAGAGCACCAGTTTTGAATTCTATCCTCTCGAGAGCTTCAGAGGAAACTGAGCACTTTCTCCCTCTTCTTTTTTTTTTTTTTTTTTCCTGACAAAAAGCTCAGGATTACTTGGTGTTGATTGGCCAGGACCTATCACATGACCCTTAGACCGAAAGATAGGGATTAACGTCATGCAACCACATGGGACAAGAGTGAAATGAGAGGGTGGGGGTAACCAATGAAGACTGGGGTGTTCTTTCCAGGGAAAACAAGTAGCGATGGATGCTAGTCCTGCGGAAATCCCGTTCGTGCACATGGATGTGTAATAACGGCTTCCCTACAGCCTGTCTGGTTGTCCCATGTTGTTGCTGAAAAGAGCTGTCTGAAATGCAAGTTAATTATAAGGACATGAAAGCTCACAGGAGTGACCAACTTTTTGTTCATCTTGAGGTCCTAAGCCCTAGCACAAGATTCATTCCACAGAGTTCCCTAGCATCAATCAGTGCCTGGCACAAGATTGATGCTTGGGAAATCCGTGGGATGAATGACCTTTTCTGAGTCTCGCAAGTGCTAGGAGGAGCCAGGGCAGGTGTGAGGACCCATGTTTCATGTGGCAAAGCGAGCCAGGAAGAAGCAAATGCACTAGGAATCCACTAGCGTCACCAAGATCGGCCAAGCAGAGGTGGGGTTTTTGCTGTATTTTGAAGGATAAAGAAGATGCTAATGGGTATGCTAGAGTTTCCCAGCTGAGCCAGGAGGATGCTGGGTATGGAAAGGTTACCAGCTAGGAAAAGGCCGACCTCCCAGGCTGGAGTGCAGTGGCGCCATCTCAGCTCACTGCAACCTCCACCTCCCAGGTTTAAGCAGTTCTCCTGCCTCAGCGTCCTGAGTAGCTGGGATTACAATCCATGCCACCATGCCTAGTTAACTTTTGTATTTTAGCAGAGATGGGGTTTCACCATGTTAGCCACACTGGTCTCTAACTCCTGACCTCAGGTAATCCACCCCCCTAGGCCTCCCAAAGTGCAGAGATTACAGGCATGAGCCACCACACCTGGACTTCAGTAGACATTTTTTAAACAAATTAGCAAAGGGAATGATTCATCTGGCTTGAGGCTAGGTAAATAAAAAACACGTTCTAAATATGGCTAGCGTATTATCTGGTACATAGCAGACACTCAATAAAAGGTAGACATATAATAGTTATTATTTATAGATGTCTTAAAATATCAGACGCCCTGAATTCAACACCCAGAGCCCAGGGCAGTAGAGGCTGAGAAGATAAGACAGTTAGAGGGAAGGAGGGAAGGAAGGTGCGCGGTGGCAGTTGCTACTTGCCCAGAAAGAGTTAACGGGGGAGAGCAGCTGGCCGGTTTGAGAAGGTGAAGAGCAGGGGTCCCTAGAGGCTGAGGGCTCCTGGAACGTCCATAAGAAGCTGGGACTTGAGTCATGGGGACTGAGATTGGGAAGGAAAAATAAAAATCCTAATCCAAACTCTGTGGGGTTTTCTGTTTTGTTTTGAGACGAAGTCTCGCTCTGTCGTCCAGGCTGGAGTGTGATGGTATGATCTCAGCTCACTGCCACCTCCGCCTTGCAGATTCAAGGGATTCTTCTGCCTCAGCCTCTTGGGTAGCTGGGATTACAGGCATGCGCCACCACGCCTGGCTAATTTTTGTATTTTTAGTAGAGAATGGGTTTCACCATGTTGGCCAGGATGGTCTCAAACTCCTGACCTAAGGTGATCTGCCCACCTTGGCCTTTCAAAGTGCTGGGATTACAGGAGTGAGCCTGCACATTGGGCCCGACTTTTGTTTTAAGTATAAATTGACAATGGTAAGGTCTAGTTTCGTTCAACTTCAAAACTCCAGGCCAGATCTACTGAGCATTTACTATATTTGAAGCATTTGCTGGCCCCAGTACAGGACAGAGAGTTGAGTCACACACATGTGGTTCAGGCACTGTAGGAAACACATTTTCTTGGGGCAGATGGAGAGTTAGGTCACAGCTAACTTTAATCATGTGGTAACATGCTCCAATAGTGATACCCAGCAGAGGTGGCGTGGTGATCATAGGAAGGACATCTTGGGAAGAGAGAGCAAGGCTGGAGAAAGGGGGTCAAGACCATGTTGGTAACCAACAACATGAAATTCAGGGAAAATATCTATTTCTTGGTTTTGCTCTATTTTGTCCTTTTTTTTTTTTTCGCTGAAACTATGTCAACAAGTTCAGTATTACCTTTAGCTGGCTAAATAATATGGCTAAAAAGGATCATTTAATTAAGATAGACTGCATATCTGAGCTCAGTAGGCTATCAATAATTGGTTTTTGTCTTTTGAAAAGCAAAATATGCTGAAATTCAAGAACTGAGCATGAATGATGTCTGTGTCACTCACCAAAGCTGAGCCACCTCCACGTAGTGAGCCAGCCTGACCATGTGAGGCCCTGCTGCCTTCAGACAGCATCTTGGCCCCCTTCACCAGGAACAGAGGACAGCATGTCGCCTCTCAGCTCCCTGACTGCCCTCAGACTTTTGCAGACTCTTTACAGAGTTTTACAGATTTACAGAGCTTTTCTGACTCTGTAACAGTGAAATAAAAATGCTCTATTCCCGTAACCAGAAAATGTTCTTCATCTGGACTTTTCCCAGGGCCTCAAATTTAAATTGTTGAAATTCTTTATCCCATGCTGCCCTCCTCACCAGCCTTTTAGAAGTGGAAAATTTACCATTAAGGGAAATCTGCACTTTATTATATAAAGAGTAAAGGTAAATGTACTTAGGTAACTCTCAAAAGAAATCTTTTTTTTTTTTTTTTTTTTTTTTTGCCTTGTAAGATAGATAGATTCGATAGACAGATTAGACAGATAGATAGAGCAGCAAATGTATTCCAAGCAAAGGAAGACTTGAGCCACACGAATGTATGAATCATGTACCTTTAAAGATGTCTCTCCTGTTATGATCCCGAGTGTCATATGCCGAAGTTAATTGACGATGAGTTACAAACAAAGAAAATGAAAGAAAAGAACATGAGTACACTTTTATAGAATAACTAATCACCAAGCATAAAGTGGTTATCAGGCACTTGCCATATGTTCAAAACCGTTCTGGCTGGGCGCGGTGGCTCATGCCTGTAATTTCAACACTTTGGGAGGCTGAGGCGAGCAAGCAGATTGCCTGAGCTCAGGAGTTCAAGACCAGCCTGGGCAACATGGTGAAACCCCGTCTCTACTAAAATACAAAAAATTAGCCAGGCGTGGCGGCTTGCACCTGTAGTCCCAGCTACTCAGGAGGCTGAGGCAGGAAAATTGCTTGAACCTGGGAGGCAGAGGTTGCAGTGAGCCGAGATCCTTGAGTTTTGTAGGTAGACTAGGGCGTGGCCAGCATTTATTGTTTATAGGGAAAGTGTTATCCAGGTTTCAGACCTCACCACCTGCTCGCTCTCCCCATCACAGGAACAATGACAGGACAGAGGTGGCAGGCGCAGGATCCCCATCTTGGCCGCTGGCTCTCTTCCATGATCTCTAACTTTGCCTCAGTTCCTCAGGCACTCAATCAGCTCCTAAGGAGAGCTCTGGCCTGCCGTGAGCCAGATCCTCATGAGACTCCTGGTTTGAGAATCAACCTCTCCTGATCAAGGTTGCCTGGGGGAATTCTGGATTCTTCTGGTGGATACACTTTCTCTCCACTGGCCCTCAGAGGTGCAAGAATTCCACAGGCCCGTTATGTTCAGAACAGGAGATGATCTCCGGCCATCAGGAGACAAGAAAATCTTGACTGGTTCAGTGGTCTGGGGTCGGTGGTTTCGCCAGAGTCCTCTGGGGACAGGTCAACCTAGTTCTGGGAGCGCTGTCTTCAGCCCCCACATCTAAGCAGGGACTCCAGCCCTCATCCCTTCGGGTGACAGGAGGCTCAGGCACCAACTTGAAAATAAGAGAGGAATGGTCCAACCAAGGGACCCAAATGTTCCAGCTTTACCAACAGTTCCAAAGTCGTCTTGGTTAGCACCCAACATCGACTTCTAAGGCAAGTTCAGGGACAGTTCCAGGGATGGAGGCTCCAGTCACACCTGCCTTCAGTGGGCATTCTCCACTTTTTCTGCTTTTGAAGGGTCACAATGAGGATGTCCAAATGACGGGGCAGGCCTTGTCTTGTTGGAGTCACATGTTCCCCAACCGCCTCGGCAGAAATGGTTCGGGACCATTCCACTGCCCAGATTCCCTTTGGCAGGTTTCCAAAGTAGAGTCTGACCAGAGAACTCCAGGGTGAGTTCGGATCTCAGAACTGCAGGTTGATGATAGGCACTAAGTACATATGGGGAGTTGAGAACCCTGTTTGTGTGTTTGTTTTGAGATGGAGTCTCATTTTGTCAACCAGGCTGGAGTGCAATGGCATGATCTTGGTTCACTGCCACCTCCACCTCCTGGGTTCAAGCAATTCTTCTGTCTCAGCCTCCCGATTAGCTGGGACCATAGGCATGTGCCACCACGTCCAGCTAATTTTTTGTATTTTTAGTAGAGACGGGGTTTTGCCCTGTTGTCCAGGCTGGTCTTGAACTCCTGACCTCAGGTTATTCATCTGTCTCGGCCTCCCAAAGTGCTGGGATTATAGGCGTGAGCCACCGCGCCCGGCTGAGAACCTTATTTAGTTCCACAAGGTACATTCAAGGTCCCAATATAGATTCAATATGTCTGTATGTAATACATGAAATTGCTTTCACCCACCCAAAGTACGATAGAGAGGAAGCAAGAATTGCCCAAGTAGAAGCCAGGGAAAACTAACTGAGAAGGAAAGCCTGGCCCTATGAAGGGTGGAGGAGGATGGTGAACAGGACTTCATATTCAGTGTTATCTTCAGGAGAAATTCAGAGCGTGGGGCAAGCTCAGATTCAGTCCAAGCAATGACCAGAGTCTGAGGGAGTCCGTGGGATTGGGGCTGGTTCCGAGCAATATCTAAAGCTTCTGCAGGCAATCTCAAATGGGTCAGGGAGGAGGAGTTGAGACATCAGAAAAGATTTTATGAGGACTTACTAAAAGCTTATCCCAGCACTAGGGTTAAAAGCTGGTGTCAATCTGACCCGAGGGCAGCTGAGGTTTAGGTAAGCTGCAGTGTGGACAGAGAAGCTGGGCTCTGAAGACTCAGACCCCAAACCCATTGCTTATTTTACTCTCGGCACAACAGCATTATTTCCAGGGGAAATATGTTTTAGAATATTGCAGATGTTCTGGCTCCTTCTATGTGAAGTAATGGGCACCGTCACCTAATGGGACAATGCCTTTGAAGGAATGGTTCAAGGATAAGCTTGCTCATCCAGACAACCACATGGTTATGGATAGGTGTAATGTTAAGCCAGTGTTTACAATCTGATAAAAATAATGGGGATATTTTATGAGCTCTTAACTGTTATTTTTTTTACATCTATGTGCATTTATTAGTTACAAAGAATACGTACTTGGTAAAAACACCAAAAACTCCATCACAAAATTATTGAGGGAGAAAAAAAATTGAGTATTTATAAAAGTGTAGCTTTGAAGGAAATGGGAATTTTAAAAAGTCATCCAATTAATAATTAATGCTAATAATCAAAACAGTTAGTAGATGTTGCTTTTATATTGGGAATGAGATGTCAGGCAAAAAAATAACTTTGAATAAATTTAAAACACACTGGTTTCTGTGGATTACTAAGTAGGCTATGCTACTATACTCACATAACAATAGACAGGTGGCTCAAATACTTTCCACAGCTGGTGAAGAGTTTCAGAGTTTCACAATTAATACATAGAGAAGAGAACTTCTCGAAGGAGCCCAGTCTGGGCCCAGTCAGCACCTCTGCCAAGGACAAAGATAGGATCATAGCTGGTTCTATCTCCTGACACGTTCCCAGTACTCCAGGAAGAGCACTGTGCGCACCTGTTAATTGCGGAGGTGTTCATGCCTCTATTGTCAACTCCAGCAGAGCGTTTACCCGGACTCTGCTCTCCTGTGTTTATTATAGTCACGAGTGTATAATGTTGCATTTGAAATTCCACAACTATATCGCAATTTTTACAGCCTAGTATAACCCACCAGGTCCCCAAGTTTAACAGGCAGTTTCACAGTAATTACTATTAAAGGTATAAAATATTATTTAAATTATCAAATGAGTCTTTTGACAATATAGTTGCAAGTTAAGGCCTTATTAATTTATGTGTTTATTTTTCTTCATAAACGGGGGTGTCCAATCTTTTGGCTTCCCTGGACCACATTGGGAGAAGAATTGTCTTGGGCCACACATAAAATACACTAACAATAGCTGATAGCTGATGAGCCAAAACAAACACAAAAACAAAAACAAAAAAAAAAAAAAAAACCTCATAATGTTTTAAGAAAGTTTACAAATTTGTGTTGGGCCACATTCAAAGCCGTCCTGGGCCACATGTGGCTCACAGGCCACAGGTGGAACAAGCTTGTCTGAAGGCATTAGTCTCTTTTGAACAAGGGGCTTAAGACTGTAGAACGTTCTAGAATAGAGCTCTTCATAGGGTTCTTCTACAACATTTAAATTAGATTCTTCCTGAGGCAAACTGGTCATCTGGTCACCTTGAAGCACCTCTGGGACTCTCAGTACCCACAATTCTTATGCTCTGAGTTTTGAATTTCTTTCTTTCTTTCCTTCTTTCTTTCTTTCTTTCTTTCTTTTTCTCTCTCTCTCTCTCTTTCTTTCTTTCTTTCTTTTTTAAGACGAAGTCTTGCTCTGTCACCCAGGCTGGAGTGCAGTGGTGTGATCTCGGCTCACTGCAACCTCTGCCTCCTGGGTTCAAGTGATTCTCCTGCCTCAGCCTCCCAAGTAGCTGATATTATAGGTGCATGCCACCACGCCCAGTTAATTTTTTATATTTTTAGTAGAGACGGGGTTTCACCATGTTGGTCAGGCTGTTCTCAAACTCCTGATCTCAGGCAGTCCATCCGCCTCAGCCTCCCAAAGTGCTGGGATTACAGGCGTGAGCCACCGTGCCTGGCCTTTGGGTTCTGAATTTCATATGGATATTTTAAGAAGCTGTGCCTTTATAATGATATAAATGCCACATTCCTTACAATGGCTAGGTTTTCAGCATAGCAAATATCAATTTCTAATTTTCTTTTTCTAATAGAGAACATTTCCACATGAAAATTGCCTCCCTTGGGCTATGCTTTTTGCTAAGTTCAGACCTTATATGTAATAGGGGTAGGCTTTTACTTATATCATCTAACTTTTCAGGGCTCTAAAAAACTCATAAAACCTCCATTGACTGGTAATGAAAGATGAATTCTAAGACCAAATCCAGGTTGTGCAGGAAAAAGTGCTATTGGGAAAGCACTGAACTGTGCCATGATACAATTACACCAGGAAGAAAAATCTTCTGAACTGTTGACAATCATTTGTACCTCCCTGAGAATGAAACTCTAAAAGCAGATGAAAAGCAGGAGAGGAGAGAGAATCAACAGGACATGCACACTCTGTGAGGAAGAGTTATGCAGTAGGGGGAGGTCAAAGACCTTCACTGTTGTGGCTAGCGATGAAAATAAAACAACATGTTACCAGAACGGAATTGTCCAAGAGTATTTCAAGGTTGGATCTGAGTCATTGCAGGACAATGACTGCTCATTCTTCCTGGGCCCAGCACTTATTGCAGCGCTTGGAACATAGTGACAGCTTAGCAAATGTTGGCATTTTTAATGAATAACTATTTGTTGTGGACTTTTTGTTTTTGTTTTTTGAGACGGAGTCTCTCGTTGTGCAGGCTGGAGTGCAGCGGCGCAATCTGCTCACTGCAATCTCCGCCTCCTGGGTTTAAGCAATTCTCCTGCCTCAGCCTCCCAAGTAGCTGGGACTACAGGCGTGTAGCACCACACCCAGCCATCTTTTTGTGTTTTTAGTAGAGACGGGGTTTCACCATGTTGGCCAGGATGGTCTCAATCGCCTGACCTTGTGATTTGCCTGCCTCTGCCTCCCAAAGTGCCGGGATTTCGGGCGTGAGCCACCGCTCCTGGCTGTGTTGTGTTTGTGTGTGTGTGTGTGTGTGTGTGTGTGTGCGCGTGTGTTTAAACAATTAACAAAAACTTCTTTACACTAACAAGATATAATTCACTGCACCAATAATTGCAGGAACAGAGACATCTGAATCAAAGGTGTGAAGGAATGAACATTATAGTTTTATGCTTTCCCTTGATGACAGCCTAAGTTCCAAACATGCTTCCCTTGATTGAACAAGCTGAACCAATCCAGATGGCCTAGAGGGTAGGAGATGAAAATAGCAGCAACCAGAGCTCACGTTAGAATATTGTCTCCTTGTGTTTAACATTCAAAAGAAAGCTCATAGTCACTTCCCTTACAGAACACCCCCATCACACAAAGACATACACACGCATACATGGTCCGTGGATGTCTCCCTTTAATAACATTTTGCAGCTAACAGAGAGATTGTGTATGCCAGGAAATTGAGGCCCAGAGAGGTGAGGTGAAATGCCTTTACAGTCTCATCTAGAACATGACAATATTTCCTAAATGCAAGCCCTTTTCCCTCTATGTACAAATAATAAAATTCTAGAAATATGATTTGTATGCACAGTCCCAATCTATCTGGGTTTCTATGCACCTCATAATAACAATAATGTTAGAAATCTTGAAGTAAAAGTTTTATTTTTATTTTTAAATTTTTTGTAGAGATGGGGTCTTGATATTCCTGGCCTCAATCAATCCTCCCATCTCAGCCTCCCACAGTGTTGGGGTTACAGGTGTGAGCCACAGTACCTGGCAGAAAATATTTAAGTGGAATTGATGTAGACTCTACTGGGCCCTTAATTTAAGGGGCATATTAGGATGTCAGCAGGAATTTCAAACCATCTACCATGGTTTGCCTAGTTTTCTTTATTGTTGCTTCCTTCTGTTCAGTGACAGAGTCACAGTTGTTTCACCACCTCATAACATATTAAATTCCCTTTCATCTAGGCCAGGTGTGGTGACTCATACTTGTAATCCTAACACTTTGGGAGGACAAGAAGGGTAGATCACCTGAGGTTGGGAATTCGAGACCAGCCTGACCAACATGGAGAAACCTGGTCTCTACTAAAAATACAAAAAAATTAGCTGGGCATGGTGGCACATGCTTGTAATTCCAGCTACTCGGGAGGCTGAGGCAGGAGAATCACTTGAACCCGGGAGGTGGAGGTGAGCTGAGGGCAGCACTGCACTCCAGCCTGGGCAACAAGAGCAAAATTCTGTTTCAAAAAAAAAAAAAAATTCCCTTTCACCTTAGGAGTACTTTGCAGTTTCTATTTGAGATTATGGCTTAATTAATCAGAGCCAGAATTTGTAATCCATCATTTGCTATGTGGTCCTTACCTGTTAATACTAGACTCTGGGAATATAGGAGACTTCAGGGCTCTCCATGGTACTGAGATGTGAGGGTTCATGTAAGAACTTCTCCATTACTGAAGGGTACCTACCGTGTATTATAAGATACCAAGAACCAACAAAAAGGAGATAAAGTCATGGGTAAGGCTGAAGATAAAACCTTGTAACTGCTTGTAAAGGTAACATAAGCAGGTTTTCTCTTCTTCTCTCTTTAGATCAGAGGTTAGCAAACTTTTTCTACAAAAGGGCCCGATGTTAAGTATTTTAGCTTTGCAGGTCACACCACCTATGTCACAAGTCTTCGATTCTGCCATTGCAGCAGAAAACTACTTAGACAATACATAAATGAATGGATGCGGCTGGATTTGGCCCATGAGCCATAGTTAGGCAACCCCTGCTCAGGTGATAAACACAAATAACATTTTGAGTGTTATATGTCAGGTACATGATCTTACTTAATCTTCTCAGCAATTCAGTGAAGTGACTACTCTTATTTTCTTTTTGATTTTTTGAGACAAAGTCTTGCTCTGTCGCTCAGACTGGAGTGCAGTGGCACAATCTTGGCTCACTGCCACCTCTGCCTCCTGGGTTCAAGCGTTACTCCTGCCTCAGCCTCCCGAGTAGCTGGGACTACAGGCGTGGGCCACCACGCTCTGCTAATTCTTTTGTATTTTTAGTAGAGACGGGGTTTCACCGTGTTAGCCAGGAAGGTCTCGATCTCCTGACCTCGTGATCGGCCCACCTCAGCCTCCTAAAGTGCTGGGATTACAGGTGTGAGCCACTACACCCGACGACTACTCTTATTTTCATTCGGAAGTATATATGTAAAGTTTAAGTTTTATATACATTAAACAAAGCTGCTTCCTATCATATAGCTAGAAATCTGCATCACCAGGATTTTGATTCCTGGTTGGCTGTAATAAAAATCAAGGGCTATCCTTGATTCTTTTAAGGGAAGAGAGTTCCAGTGGTAATGCACAGAAAGGCTAACTGAGGGGGAGTTTGAAAAGATGTTGGAAGGCAGAAAGAGAATTTAATTGCTAACCTTTGGTTGATGTTTATTTTTCTGACATAGACTTGTGATTTCTCATCACCTCCTTTGAGATCAGGAGATGCCACAAGGTCAGTCATGCCTACTCCCAAATTCTGTAGGCTGCTAAGCAGCTTTATCTCTGAATCATGGTTATCTTACTACCTAGTGAGGCCATGGCTGCTGGGAAGAGTGAGTAGTAGCCCCAGTAGAGGTAACGGGTAGTATTTTATAAGTGAAGAGTGCTTTACAGTTCAGACTTCCACTGAGTTTCCATGGTTTCCTGTCTCTGCACTTGGCTCTTGTTGTAGCTCTGTTTGGAAAGCTCCCTTCTAAAGAATGCTCCTTCAAGGTCTCACTCAAATGCTTCCACTTCCAATGATGCCTTCCCCAATGGCACCAGCCAGGATTCATTCATGTTCCCTTTACTTATGTCTGGATCACCCTGCTTCCTTGTCACCTAGATGGTGTGAAATTTTTTTTTCTTTTTTCTTTCTTCCTTCCTTCTTTCCTTCCCTCCTTTCTTCTTTCCTTCTTCTTCTTCTTCTTCTTTTTTTTTTTTTTTTGACAGAGTCTTGCTTTGTTACCCAGGGTGGAGTGCAGTGGTGCAATCTCTGCTCACTGCAACCTCCGCCTCCCAGGTTCAAGGGATTTTCCTGCCTCAGCCTCCAGAGTAGCTGGGATTACAGGTGCATACCACCATGCTGGGCTAATTTTTGTGTTTTTAGTAGAGACAGGGTTTCACCATGTTGGCCTGGCTAGTCTCGGACTCCTGACCTCAGGTGATGCACCTACCTAGGCCTCCCAAAATGTTAGAATTAAGAGGTGTGAGCCATTGTGTTTAGTGGATATGACACTTTATTGTGAACTATATCGACTTTCCTCCTATGCCGGTCCCTAAATTCCATGAAGGGTAGTAGGTGCCCACTAAATATTTGTTTACTTGGGTTCAGTTCAGTTATCCGCATAGTAACAATCTGGTGAAGTAAGCAGGACAGATATTACTCTCTCTCTCTTTTTTTTTTTTTTTTTTTTTTTGAGATAGAGTCTCACTCTGTTACCCAGACTGGAGTGCAATGGCGCAATCTCGGCCCATTGCAACCTCTGCCTCCCAGGTTCAAGCAAGTCTCCTGCTTCAGCCTCCTGAGTAGCTGGGACTACAGGCACACACCACCACACCCAGCCAATTTTTGTATTTTTAGTAGAGATGGGTTTTCAACATGTTGGCCAGGGTGGTCTTGATCTCCTGACCTCGTGATCTGCCTGCCTTGGCCTCCCAAAGTGCTGGGATTACATTCATGAGCCACCGCGCCTGGTCTTGTTACTCTCTTTTTTAGATAAGAAGCCTGAGGATGAGAGCAACAGAATTAGTTGTCTTGGGTGTCCCATGAGAAGGTGTTGGCTAGACTCCTTGTGCAGGTTTTGACTCCTCATTGCAATAAAACCACTCTGAAGTTTTCAATTTCTTGGTGGCAATAGGCTTCCAATGCTTTTAATTATGTATGGAGAAATTACAAAAATGAAAACTCCAACCCTTATAATCTATGAAAATGGTTGCTTATGGTATTTCTCACAACAGACATTGTCTTGATTTGCTTCCTTTGCCCAGTGATAGTACCAATGAAGACGTTGTTGGGGACAGTAATCAATACAGAAATCCACTCAAGAGATTCTTGAGCACTCCTTAAATTTACTTCAAATCTGTACATACAAAACTTATTTTTAATTTAATTTAATTTTTATTTATTTATTTATTTATTTATTTATTTATTAGGAGACTTGGTCTTGCTCTGTTGTCCAGGGTGTAATGCCATGACATGATCAGAGTTCACTGCAGTCTGAAACCCTGGGGTTCAAGTGGTCCTCTTGCCTCAGCCTCTTGAGTAGCTGGGACTACCACCACACACCACCATGCCCAGCTATTCTTTTTTTAGTTGAGGTATAATTTATATATAATAAATTGTACAGATTTTCAGTGTTCCGTTTGGTGAGTTTTGACGGTTGTACATACCCTTTGTAAATACGTAACTTCTTGTAAATTTAAACGTGTGCATGTGTGCCAGAGAATGTGTGGTGTATCTGAGACAGAGAAAGGAGCAGGCAAAATGTGTGCATGTGTGCAAGAGAATGTGTGGTGTATCTGAGACAGAAAAAGGGGCAGGCAAAAAACCCAGGAAGAAGCATAAAGACAGACGTGTGAAAGGACCGGGTATTGCTCACCAATTCTGACATGGTATGTGGTCAAAAAATAACAAAACAAATGCCAAACCACCTAAATAGACTCTTCAGAAAAAGAGGTTAAAGATTGCTGAGTGACTCAGGGATATGTGGGCAGAAAGGAAAAGCTGAAGTTTCTGAGATCAAAAGCAAGTTCCTTTCTTTCTTTGACAACTCTGTGCACATACAGACAAGGATAAAGCCATTCTTATCAAGGAAAAAGCAAACTATTGACAGCTATATTGCTGAAAAATAATCAGTAAAAAGGAGAGAACCATCAAAATGGCCTCAGGAGAGAGAGTCATCTCACTGGCTGAAATAATTTCTGTGCAGATTCATAGGAGATATAGTGAGAGGCAGCACATCAGGAATGAATTTGTCTAAGGCATGATGCATGGACTCATCCGGTGGAGGATTGTTAAGTTTTTAATTCAGCTGAAAAACTCATAAGAGGAAACCATGTTTCCATATTCCATATTTCATATACCTAGTAATCAGACTGAGTTTCTAAAATGTCAGTTGTAAGGAATATTCCAGGAACACTGGCTATAAATTATATTACAGGATCTGAAAGTGTTTTATGACTCAAGATTTTCTTATCTTATTTGGATTGAAACTTCCTTGCATTGGCACAATGCTTCTTATCACCAAAAGTCCTTAAATACCAGTTGCTCGATGATCTCTGTTTTATAAAATCAGTAGTATTTCGAACTGCAATATCTAATTGGATTACTTTTCTGAAATCTTTGAACAGAATACTATTGAACCAAATACAAGCTGTAAATCAAACTGGTGCACTCTCGTCACAGCTATTTCCATTTTGCAGATACCCTTGCCATGCAAGTTGCCAGAGTCACACTGCCTGGGTTTGGATCCTCATTCTACCACTCCACTGGCTGCGTGACTTTGGGAAAGTTACCCAACTTCTTGTTGCCAATTTGCTCATCTTTAAAATAGGAAAATAGTATCTATTTCATTAGGATGCTGTGAAGACTAACTGAATAATATCTGTGCATTCATTTAACAAATATTTATTTCTTGAGTGCCAAGTATGTGCCAGGTAGTGTCTTCAGCTCTGGGGAAAACAGTAATGAACAAAACAGGCTAAGTACCTGCCCTCATGGAGGCTACATTCTAATCATAGAGATAGACGATAAATAAGCATATAACATATAACATGTCAAATGGGCCGGGCTCAGTGGCTTACGCCTGTAATCCCAGCACTTTGGGAGGCCAAGACAGGTGGATCACTTGAGGTCAGGAGTTTGAGACCAGCCTGACCAACACGTGGTGAAACCCCCTCTCTATTAAAAATGCAAAAATTAGCCAGGCATGGTGGTAGGTGCCTGGAATCACAGCCACTCAGGAGGCAGAGGCACGAGAATTACTTGAACCCAGGAGGTGAAGGTTGCAGTGAGCTGAGATTGCGCCATTGCACTCCAGCTTAGGTGACAGAGTGAGACCCTATCAAAAAAAAAAAAAAAAAAGGAGCTAGAAGCTGGGGGATTGCCATCTAGAGTACTCAGGGACTAGAATCATGAAGGTGACAGTTGACACCTCTGATATATAAGTAAGTATTTAATGAGTGTTAGTGTTGTCATTATGATTGTTATTAATTAGACCCAAATTTACTTATCATAAACTACCAAAAGGAATTGAAGGCTGTTAAATTTCTGCCAGGATGATTATAATTTGTAATCACTATAAAATACAACCTCCACCGTCACTATTTGTGCTGGCAACCTGTAGGCTGTGCTCTCTCTTCTTCCCACTCTATTCCCCATCTTCCCCCGGCTCCACACCTTTGCCATCTCTTGCATAATTAGCATCTTCCCTAATGCGCCAGCCTGGGGATGTATTGTACACCATCACAGAGCCTTGTAACAAAGCATCTATCACTCATGGAATTGCAGTCTTATATAATATTTATTCTTGTTTATTGAAGTCTGTCTCCTCACTAGATCCTCCTTTCCATAAGGGTAGAGAGGGTCTCTGCCCAGTTTCTTTCTTTCTTTTTTTTTTTCTGAGACTGAGTTTCGCTCTTATTGCCCAGATTGGAGGGCAATGGCGTGATGTCGGCTCACCACAACCTCAGTTCAAGCGATTCTCCTGCCTCAGCCTCCCGAGTAGCTGAGATCACAGGCATGCGCCACCACACCAGGCTAATTTTGTATTTTTAGTAGAGATGGGGTTTCTCCATGTTGGTCAGGCTGGTCTTGAACTCCCAACCTCAGGTGATCATCCACCTACTTCAGCCTCCTAAAGTGCTGGGATTACAGGCATGAGCCACCACGCCTGGCCTTTCTCATCATTTTAACTGTAGATAAAGAGCAAAGTTAATCTATAAGGCATACAGTCTTTGAAAAATAGTAACTGGCCAGAGTAAAGAACCAGACTTTCTATGTTAGAGGAACAGAAAAAAAAAAAAAAAATCCCCTAAGGGGTAATAGATGTCTCATTTGTGTAGGCTGGTGTTTAGATCTTTTTGGTATATTCTTATTTGTTAACATTCTGAACTAGCTGTAAGCATCTTGACGAGACACACTATCACACACTCTTAACTCATAGCCTATGGAGAAAAGCGATCATTACATTCAGATTTTAAGTTACTAACCAGAGGGCGGCACAGAGATGGGAGGTCAGAACATTGGATGTGTGAGTGGGTGTGTGTACACAAAGGAGAGGCTCAGAGCAAAGTTAACGCTGATTGGAATAGGTCGGATTGGGGGGGAAAACGCGTGTGTTTTGACTTTTCTCTAGAAAGCAGGGTTGCTAAGGAGCAGTACTAGCCATATCATTACCTCCTAGGTCTCACAACACATACATCACAGAAGTGATAAGGCCAAGAGAGCCAAACATTGAACAGAGCAGAGGCAGAGAACAATTTTCTGATTTCAGATTTTCTGGCTCACCCTGCATGGCTGTGGCCGTGGGATGATTCAGCAGGGCCAGGAAATGAGCAAAGCACCACACAGTGAAGGCCTGTCTGTCTGGTTTATAGATTCTCTGCCCCCTTTGCCTTTATGTTCACCTCTGCCTTCATCTCCTCAACCCCAGCCCTGCTCATACTCCACCAGTGAGTATAAAAGTAAACTCCAATATTCAGCGGCCAACTGTGTCTGTGCGTGAAAGGTGGGGTGTCGTTAGCTTAGCTGTTGGCTTGTTTACTTATTTAGATACAGGTTTCACTTTTCCAAGCTATTTCTGCTTTACTCCTGGACCCACCCTCTAATGGAATAGATCAGCAAGAACAGACTGCCCCAAGCTTTCTGTGTTTCTCACTGTTGCTCAGGGCACTGGAAGGGAGAAGGGGAGTGCCACTTAGTGAAGGCAAGCAGGGATCTGCATTAAGCCGGGCCCATGCTTCAGCAGAAGAATGAATTTCAAGGGTGGACAGGTGGCAAGGAGGGCAGGTAAAATAGCCAGCGTTCCGGAACAGAGACACCCTGAGGAATGAACTCGAGGAAATGCCAGTGGCACTAGCAGACACGGAAGATAAGGCGCAGGTACAGGTTGATGCTGGAGAGGAGGATGGACTGCTAACGGTTTAGTCATGGGTTTTCTTTTTTTCTTTTTAAAGTTTCTAGTTTATTAAGCTTCTCGGGAAAAATCCACCACGGCCACAGATAACATCTTTGCAGCACCTTTACCCCTTCGGCTGTGATCCAATCTCCAGCTCACTTTCTGCCAGCACCAACATTGGCCTTTGCGGTCCCCTGACTTCCTTCGTTCTGTTTTTGCGTTCCTTTCAGTGCTTTCTTGAGGTCTTTTCCTTCTCACACAGGCCACATATTGCAAGTCCATCTTGGGTTCATTTTTCTTTGCATAATCCAGGGAATCATCGGTCATGCCAAAGCCAGCTGTCTTGCCACCGCCAAAATGAGTGCTGAATCCAAATACGAAGATGACATCCGGGGTGGTCCTGTAGATTTTGGCTAGTTTTTCCTGAATTTCTGTCTTAGGCACTGCTGCCTTCCCGTGGTGAAGGACGTCAGTGACCATTTGTTTCCTCTGAAGTAGTCGGTTGGTCATGAACTTTCTAGTGCAGATAGTTACCGTGTCATTCATGATGGCGGCCTATCCCTAGTCATGGTTTCTTTATGGAAAGCAAAGGAGAATCAGAGAGAAAGCTGCCAAATTAAAAGTGAAAGGCTACTGGAGAAGGGCCAACTGGGAAGCTGTGGGGTGAAGGGCTAGGGTCAGGGAGGTGGGGGAGGGATAGGGAAGGAGGAGGAATCAAGTCACTGGCCGTATTTCTGGAGTAAGATGAGATGTGTGTCTCTACCATGCTGTAGGAGGCCCAGCCATGACATGAGTGATTTCACACCCTGTAAAGGAGCATTGAAAAAGAAGCCAGGCAGGTTTTGAAATATGAGGCCATGGTGTGGCTGATTGTATATCTTTGGCTGTTGTTTTTTTTTCCCCCTCAGGCAATTACATTAAGTGCTTAATATCAATCCAGAAAGGAAAAAAATGAGGGGGCCATGATTTTGGTGAGAGGATTTGGTGGAGGGCAGAGGGGGAAGGCTAAACTGTCTCCCTGCCAAATACAAACACCACACATACAAAAAATAAGCCCTGTAGATCCTGAGTTCTGACTACAGTGGCAAGGGAACACACAAGCCTAGGAGAATGAGGTAATATTAGTTATGTCAACAATTGCGTGTTACAAATGCTGAAGGGGAGTGAAACTTGCCAAGTGTTAATGGAACTGCTGGAAAGAAAGCCTACTGGGCACCTGCCACCAGCTGCCTGACCTGGCCAACCCCACCTGACGGCCCACAGCAAGCCGTCTTTTTTGTTTCTTCTTTCCCGTTGGGTCAAAAATAAAGGTTGTTCTCAATTTCTTTTAGAACCTGACCTGGTTGCAGGGCAATCAACCAATGTCTGAGGGAATGCTGGGCATCAGATGCTGGGGGAAATGTGCCCCTTGCAGGTACAAATGCCCCAAGAGATTCCTGAGCTCTCACTCCAGTTGTTCTTTGGGGTGGTGTCATCCCATCACAAAAGGGTCAACCTCAGAGGGTCAACAGAGCAACCACAGAAACAAGAGTTGCTGGCACATTCTGTGGAACCCTATGCAATGAACCAGTGGGGAGGGTAATACACAGGCAAGTACCCAAAACAGTCAGGGCTATGAGCTCACCTGGAAGGAAGAGACATTGCCCAACCCATGAGAGCACCACAGTGCATACTTGTAAGACTGATGGAGTCATTCCGGCCTTCAGGAAACATCAAATAATGGAGACAACAAGGAGAGTAGGAAATCACCAAAGATAATCCACACAGAAAAACAGATTCATTTTTAAAAGACCCAGTGAAGAGGCTTAGTTAAGCAGAATAATTCCTTTGTATTTTTGTAACTTTTGAATAAACATTTTCTTTTTTTTCGTTTTTGAGACAGAGTCTTGCTCTGTTGCCCAGGCAGGAATGCAGTGGCCCCATCTAGCTCGCTGCAACCTCCACCTCCTGGGTTCAAGAGATGTTCCTGCCTCAGCCTCCTGAGTAGCTGGGATTGTAGGCATGCGCCATCACACCCGACTAGTTTTTGTATTTTTAGTAGAGACAAGGTTTCACCATGTTGACCAGGCTGGTCTTAAACTCCTGATCTCAAGTGATCCGGCTGCCTTAGCCTCCCAAAGTGCTGGGATTATAAGCATGAGCCACCGCATCTGGCTAACATTTTCAAAAATAGAGAAAAGTAGAGAAGAGTAAAACGAGTCCCCAGGGACATTCTTCTCCAACAAACATTAACATTTGCCCTTATTTTATCTGCTCCTACCCCTCTTTTTCCCTGGAATATTTCAAAGAAAAATTTCAGACATTTTACCATTTTACTCATAAATATTTCAGAATGCATTTGTCATTTACATGTCAAATACATGTTACTCACGTATCTGGAAGACAGGGAATTGAAAGGGAATGTGTTATTTTTCTTCCACCAGTTATCAAATGATCCTTTATTGAAATATTTTCCTTTGTACTTCTGAACTAGCTGGGCTTTCCACAGCACCACTGTTGATGTTGTCTATGATGTTATGAGGTTGGGGGCCATCAACGTCACAGACGGGGCAGTCCCAGGATCTCTTTAATGGTTCCAGAGAGTTCTCTAGCTACAGATCAGTGCCGCATCTGTCAAGCAATGTTGATGATCTCATCAGAAGTGATATTCCCATTGTGTTTAATGTTTTTCTGTTTCTGTCTCTTGGTGGTTCCTTGAGGGTTTTGATGATGAGGGCAGGAGCAGAAGGCACCACCTCCAGCTGGGCCTGTCTCTTCTGAATGGTCATTTTCACTATAATCCTCAGGTCCTTCCGGTCACCCATTGCCTTGGCAATGTCATCACCAACTTTTTTGGAGACAGACCCAGCAGTCGATCTTGGGGACCAGCGCAGAAGTGGCACCGACTTCACCGCCGGTGCACCTCAGGTATACGACTTTGATTTTGTTGTGGTCAAATTTTAGTGACATGGTGGAGGTGGCTGGTGTCGATGAACCTGTATTCAGGACTACCAAAGAAGGTTGCACCTTGGCCTTCTCTGAGGTGTCAGGGAAGCATGACAGAATTTTTGGCTTTCATTCTTGCCTACCTGCTTTATGCTGCAGCATCACCTAAAGTCTTCGGTAGGCATATTGTACTAAACATATTTTTCTTTCTTTCTTTTTTTTTTAAAATTCGGGGTTTCACCATGTTGGTCAGGCTGGTCTTGAACTCCCTACCTCAGGTGATCTGCCTGCCTTGGCCTCCAAAGTGCTTGGATTACAGGTGTGAGCCATATGTTTTTCTGTGGCTTCCGCAGAACCCAGAGATTTCTGTTTCCTGAAAATTGATTAGTAGTAATGTCTGCTCTCCGTGATCCTGCCCTGTGTCCTTGAGGGAATCTCTTCCAAAGGTAGGGACTTTGGGTCAAGGTGGGCCAATGGGATTCTCTCTGCTGGGATTTGAACTTGAGAGCAGGGCATGGTCAGGAAAAACTCTAGAAGAAAGAGAAGGTCTCCTCACTTCTGCTGCTGAGAGCCTGGAAACTGCCCTACCCGAAGCCAGGAAACTTAGGTTCTTGGCTTTCCCAAAGCTTGGGGCGAAATGCCATTTCCTTAAATTCCATGACATACTGTCTTAGTTCATTTATGTTGCTACAAAAGAATACCTTAGGCTGGATAATTAATAAAGAAAGGAAGTTTATTTGACTCACAGTTCTGCAGGCTCATGAGAAGCATCATGCCAGCATCCACTTTTGGTGACCTCAGGAAGCTTCCAATCATGAAGGTAGGTGAAGCGGCAGAGGACGTTTCATATGGCAGGAGAGGAGAAAGAGGGAGTGGGTGCCACACACTCTTTTAAACAACCAACTGTTTTTTTTGTTTGTTTGTTTGTTTTTGAGACAGAGACTCACTCTGTTGCCCAGGATGGAGTAGAGTGGCGCAATCTCAGCTCACTGCAACCTCCATCTCTTGAGTTCAAGTGATTTTTCTGCCTCGGCCTCCCAAGTAGCTGGGACTACAGGGGCGCACCACTATGCCTGGCTAATTTTTGTATTTTTAGTAAAGACAGGGTTTTGCCATGTTGGCCGGGGTGGTCTCGGACTCCTGACCTCAGGTGATCTACCCACCTCGGCCTCCCAAAGACCCAAGATTACATGTGTGAGCCGCCATGAGCCACCGGGCCTGGCCTTAAACAACCAACTCTGACAGGAACCAAGGGTGCTAGAAGTCATTCATTACAGCAAGGAGAGCACCAAGCCATTCATGAGGGATCTACCCCCATGACCCAAACACCTCCCACCAGGCCTCACCTCCAACACTGGTGATTACATTTCGACATGAGACTTGGAGGGTATATCAGCTACTCTATGATCTTTCAAATAAAATCCCTCTCTGTGCATTAGCTAGCCAAAACTGACTTTTACTGTTTGGACAAAATAACAATTTACACATCTCTGTAGAAGGAACCCATGGCCTAAAGAGTCAAGGAAGGACAAAACTAATACAGCGATGAAAATGTTATGAAAACCTTCTACGTTATGTTCACTGCTCTCTCCCCAACACCTAGGGTAGTGATGAACACAGAGGGGGCATTCATTACCTACTTATTGAATAAATTGACTACTGATCTTCCCAGTAGAGAAGAGATTGTGGAATCTGCCCATTATGGAGCAAGTCTTATTGCCTTACTGGGAACATGAGTTTGGTTCTGACTCTGCCACTCTGTGTGAGTGAGTCACTTAGCCTCTTTGGACCTAGTTTCCTCATCTATAAACTGGGAATGATAAACTCAGCCAACTTTACAGAGATATTGTGAGGCTCAGGCGAGGTCATGCTATATGGAAGCACTTTGTAAGCTATAAACTGTTTGCAACTAAAAAATACTATCATCTTTTCTAGCTGTGGATTCCATCTGTCTGTCCATTAGTCAGTCTGTCACTAAAAATACAATACAGATTCCATCAGTCTGTCCATCTCAGCTCTTTGGCCTGAGAAGGCTTTAGGGCAAAAGTGGATGATAAACTGTGTCTTTCATAATTTTTTCCTGTTTCCATTCTAACCACTTCTTTTAAGCTTGGTGTCTGCTTTGGGGACTCTGTTTTATGGATTAAACTCTGTGAAGCCTAAGAACCAAAATGATTCTTTTTTGTAAAGCCTATGGCATCTTCATTCATCTCATCGAGTACTCGAGATGCCTCCTGAAGTGTGTTGACCGGTGTCCAAATATCCCTCTGATAATCAATAGTGTGGAGGCAGCAGCCTGATCCATTTGTATCTTCCTGGGGAGACACATTAACTCATCTTTTTGGGCGAATGGTCTATGGAAGGACAGGGAGGCAGAGAACAGGAGAAATAAGTAACTGTCAGTCTTAGGACTTAGAAACAAGTAACTGTCAGGAGAAACAAGTAACTGTCAGCTTCTGGGTGCAGCTGTCTTGCCCAAGAGGCTGCCAGGTTGACAAGAAGCAAATGGGTATCCTGGTACCTGAGTCTTGAAACAGCTTGAGTGTTCCCATTCCCTGAACAGCCCGACACTTGCAGAACGTTGCTGCATTGTTCTGTGCCCTGAGGTGTCCCGGTGGCGGGCCAACCCTAGGTTGTGCCAGCAAGCACATGGCTGCAATGATTTGCCTGCACCTAGAGCCATTCACCTAACTGAGTGTGCTGGGACATTATCCCAGGGTGTTACCCACACGAGGAAACAGGAGAGGGGCTGTGGGGGAGGGGGATTACATCAGCATTATTATTGTTATTCACTTATCAGATGGTTATTAATTATACTTCAATTAAAGGCTTGCAGTCTTTACAAGCATGAGCTCACCAGCCCTCACAATGCCCAAAGGAGGTCAAGAACCAGGAGACTGCTGATTTGCTCATGAATGCAGCTGACTTGAGTTTCAGAAATCCTGTGATCTGGTTTTCCCCTCTCTGTCTGGCCACTGGCCACTTCCCCTTCAGGGGCCCTCAATAACCCCGGTGTATAGTGGACAGATACGTTGTTCACTCGGCTGACTGGAGTCTGTAAAAGTGGCAAGGATCAAATTTTCCTTTCTAAACCCTTCCATGGGTTTAAAAAAAAAAAAAAAAAAAAGGAGACATTTAACCAGACGCTTCAATGCAGCCAGCTTGCCCCCAAGATCTATACACCAGGGAGGTAACTTCATGGGAATCCAAGGAGCAGCAGTGGGGGTGGTGAATTTTAATGAAGCCTCGAGCAGTTCTAGGTTGGCTTTCTAGCCAAGGGAGGCGGCAACGGCTTTGGTAATCAGGAAGTCATTTTGTGACTGGAGGTCAAAGAACAGAAGGCAGCACGAAGGAATGATAAATGGTGAGCCAGAACCAGAGCCTTTCAGAAAGGGACTGAGAGATGTGAAGGACGCAGGGCCTGCCCCTGCCAGCACCTCCCCAGGACCCACTCTCCTCCTCAGGCTCCCAAGAGCCACCAAAGGCACTCAGCCAGCCAGGCCACACCCAAAGAATTGTGCTCCTTTAAAATAAGGATTATGCCAGGCGCGGTGGCTCACCTCTGTAATCCCAGTGCTTTGGGAGGCTGAGGCAGGCGGATCACCTGAGGTCAGGAGTTCAAGACCAGCCTGACAAATATGGTGAAACCCTGTCTTTAAAAAAAATAATAAAATGAGGATTGTGAGGAACAACTGCAGAGTGGGTTGTTTTGTTGTGCTGGTTTTTCTACCCCCGCCACCTTTTTTTTTTTTTTTTTTTTTAGAGGGGGTGGAATCTGTTGGGAGGCAGGAAAGGTGACAAGTTCCCAAGTGGCCCAGATGCCCTGTCCCCAGCCCCCACCTCCTGCCTAGCTGCAGAGTAAATAAAACTTGAAGGAAATGGAAAATGAGAGAAGCAGAAACCTGAGGCAAAAAAGGGCCTTATCTTTAAAGAGATCACTGTTTTGGTTAGGGAAAAGGTTTGCCAATTAAAAGCCTCCTGAAAGGAGTAAATAAATAAATCACCACTTAGTTATCCCACCCGGACTTGGGAGGAAACATCCTGGCACTTTGTTCTAGAAAGGGTCTGGGCTTTGTGGATTCTGAGTAAAGGGAGTCAGGCCTTATCCTCCCCACCCCTCCTTCCTCTATCCTTACCCAATGAGGCTTGTAGTGATCTAATCTGAAAGAGATAAAGCCCAATTTCCTCAGCTCTGGAGCTGATAAACAAGCCAAAGACCAGCTCTGTTCACAGGGCAATAATTAAAGCTCTCAGGAATCCAACCAATAAGGTGGTCAAAAGGGCAAGGACAAATTCATATTTCCCAGTGCCATTCTGGGCAGCTGTGAGCACCTCGTGTTGGAATTTAACCGCATGGAATTAGCATTATTATCATCATCTTTTTTTTTTAGATGGAGTTTTGCTCTTATTGCCCAGACTGGAGTGCAATGGGTTCAAGTGATTCTCTTGCCTCAGTCTCCCTAGTAGCTGGGATCACGGGCACCTGCCACCACACCTGGCTAATTTTTTTTTTTTTTTTTTTTTTTTTTTGTATTTTTAGTAGAGACAGGGTTTCTCTGTGTTGGCCAGGATAGATTTTTTGTGTTTTTAGTAGAGATGGGGTTTCACCATGTTGGCCAGGTTGGTCTTGAACTCCGGACCTCAGGTGATCCACCCGCCTCGGCCTTCCAAAATGCTGGGATTATAGCCATGAGCCACCTCGCTCACCTCATCATCTATATCTTTATGGATTCAGCGAGACCCTTATCAGCCCATGACCAGCTAGACCCTTATCAGCACGTGACAAGTACTATGGAACTCTGCTGATCGCAAGCACAAAATGTGCTGTTAATTTAGCACTCCGTAGGAGGCAAGATTTGGCAAATACATACATATTTCTTGCTGATCAAGGAAGGATCTAAATCTTAGAAGTTATGTAATCCCATGTTGAAGTAGGGTGCCTTCTTTATTTAAAAATCATGCATAGCAAGGTACTGTCTGTCATCATTGCAATCTTGTTAGTTCTGCTAAGTAAGTTCTGTTCTTGGGAGTCTTTGAAATTAATAGACTAATGTGAGTGCATTGTGAGATGAGATGGGACAGAGGGAGTGCAGCAAAAGGAAAGAATATATGTGGCCATGCTGTCAACACCCAGAGGCATCTTACAGGTTCGACCTGATGACAGGAGTGGAAAGGACAGGGCAGAGATCGTGTGGACATTCTGCTCAGAATCAGCCATACCTTAGCTCTCCTGAGAACATACGGGAAATGCCAGCGGGAAATGCCAAGAGGAAATGGACAGGTCTCCCTTTGGATCAGAGATAATCCTGACTGGGACAGAAAACTTAGACGTGGACATCTGGTGGTTCTCTTCTCTGCACTTGGGTCTCAAATATATAAAACAGACAAGTATGACATTTTGTACTAGTATACATTTATTTTGACCGTTTTTATTTTTAATATTCGCTTATCAATAAATAATAACAGCAAGACAACTTTGATGACCATAAATATTTGAAATTCGGTATCATGCTTTGCTCCACATCAATCCAAATTATCTATCACAGCTGTCTTTGATTATGTTTTGGCTTTTAAAAAATTGTTTATGTATATGAATGTAACTAGAAAACCCTTATTCACATAAGTAGATGCAAATGGAAAGGGTGCGTGTGTGTGCGTGTGTGTATGTTAGATCTCCTTTCAAGTGCAGTATACTCTTCAAATGAAATAATCCAAAAACTTGAACAAGAAGTTGAAGAGATTTTTAGTTTCCAATTTTAGTCACAACAGTATTTAACAATGGCTTGCATTTCTCATCGTAATACAAAAGTCAGCATCAGCCTGTAATCTCAGCACTTTGGGAGGCCGAGGAGGGCAGATTGCCTGAGCTCAGGAGTTTTTAACCAGCCTGGGCAACATGGTGAAACTCTGTCTCCACTAAAACAGTACAAAAAATTAGCTGGGCATGGCAGCATGGGCCTGTAGTCCCAGCTACTTGGGAGGCTAAAGCAAGAGAGTTGCTTGGACCCAGGAGGTGGAGGTTGCATCGAGCCAAGATCGCTCCATTTCACTACAGCCTGGGCAATAGAGGAAGACTCTATCTCAAATAAATAAATAAATAAATAAATAAATAAATAAATAAAAGTCAGCATCAAAACCCCCAACTTTAGAGTAAACGGTAAAAAAGCGCTAATAAAATATGACACTTTGACATGTAGTGATACATGTGTCAAGGCTATGGGCCTTCACCTGGTTTGAGGTTTCACTGACCTCCGTAGTAATACTAAGCAATTTTTACTTGAGCGGATCAGTATTGGCCTAGTTTAAAAAAAAAAAAAAGGTGAGAACCATTGAACTATACAAAACTACCCACTTTTGTAATTAATTACATATTTATAAAAACTTTGAGTATGTCTCAGTCTTTTTTCTCTTGCTTATAGCAGAATACTCGGAACTGGGTAATTTATAAGAAAAGAACTGTATTTCTTACAGTTATGGAAGCTAAGATGTCCAAGGTCAAGGGGCTGCATCTGGTGAGAGCCTTCCTGCTATCGGGGACACTGGAGAGTCCCAAGGCTGCACAAGGCATCACAAGACAAGGGGGCTGGGCATGCTAGCTCAGGTCTCTCTTCTTTTTATAAAGCTACCAGTTCCCCTCCCATGATAACCCATTCATCCATCAATCCATGAATGAATTAATTAATTGTTGAGGGCAGAACCCTCATGATTCAATCACCTCTTAAAGGCCCCACCTCTCAAAACTGCCACATTGGTGATTAAGTTTCACCATGTGTTTTGGAGGAAACATTTAAAGCATGGCAGAGTACATTCACAGGAAAGGTAGAAGTTCCATACTGAAGAATTAACTTGATACCAAGATTAATGATGGTCCCTAATACATAGAACTGTGGTATATCATACATTTACACAAATGCTTTCTTTGTATAATTTTTTAAATAACTAAAATATATTTAAACCATAAATTTGAATCAGACATTGGTAGAAATCTCACAGAAGCCGGGCGCGGTGGCTCAAACCTGTAAGCCCAGCACTTTGGGAGGCTGAGGCTGGTAGATCACGAGGTCAGGAGATCGAGACCATCCTGGTCAACAGGGTGAAACCCCGTCTCTACTAAAAATACAAAAAATTAGCTGGGCATGGTGGCGCATGCCTGTAATCCCAGCTACTCAGGAGGCTGAGGCAGGAGAATTGCCTGAATCCAGGAGGCAGAGGTTGCGGTGAGCCGAGATTGCGCCATTGCACTCCAGCCTGGGTAACAAGAGCGAAACTCCATCTCAAAAAAAAAAGAAATCTCACAGAAACCTCTGAGAAATCTCTGCAACCAGCATGGGTGGATTTTGGATGGGGGAAGATGAGAAGAGAGCTATATGAATGGTAAAGGAATGAGTCAGAATACAAGGGCCTTATACATAAAATTAAAGAGTTTGAACTGGATTTTGAGAATCATAAGCAAGAAAGTGGCATAATCAGGTCTGCATTTTAGAGATCACACTGGCTGCAGTGTGGACGATGGATTTGGGAGGGAGTGGAGGGGAGGAAAAAAGGGCAACAGACTCATCAGTTAGGAGGTGCTAAGACAGTCCAGGGGAGAGCTGGTGATGGCCAGAACTAAAGTCACAGGATTGTGGCAAGAAAAAACAGCGGTGTACATTTAAGAGTTATTAAAGAGGCGAAATTGACAGGACTGTTATTGATCACATGGGGGTTGGGGATTGAGGTACAGAGGAGAAAGAGTGACACAAAATTTTCTGGCATGGGCAGTGAAGTGGATGGGGTTTCCATTAGCATGACAGGAAATTCAAGAGGGAGAGGTTGGGGTGGGAGTGGAGGAAACAGATCATGAGCTCAGACATGTTGAGTTTGCAGTTCAAGCCAATAAGATGTCACTGAGTCCTGGCAAAAACTATGCTAAACAGAGTCCAGCACACAGAAACGGATAAGCAACACATTTGTCGTTCAAGTGGCTTATAACAAATATAAACAAATGATCTGATCATAAGGCAGAGATGGTTGATGCTTTAAGGGAGATAGATATCTCTGGAAAAGTAAGAGAGGGTAACCTAAAAGTTACTAAAAGTAAGAGGTTCGTGGGTCTTAAAAATGAGTATGATCTGGTTTTTTTTTGGAGCTGGGAAAGGAGAAAGGCAATCTAGGCAGGGACAACATGAGCTGTATACAGAGGCCCAAAAAAGTTACGTTTAGGGGGAAACTAGAATCGTTCAGTTTGTCGGCTCAGGGTAAGCAATAGTGACAGGTAAGGTTGGCGGAGCAGACTATGGCAGGTCAGGAAATGACTCAGCCACTATGCTTTACTGTGGAACTGATTCCATACCTGTGGGAAGCCAGTGAAGGGCTCTGACAGGAAAGAGCATGTGGTTTGCTTCCTTCACTTCCAAATGACCAGCCTGGGCAATATGGGGAGACTGTCTACAAAAGATTTCAAAATTAGCTGCGTATGGTGGCATCTGCCTGTAGCCCCAGCTACTGGGGAAGCTGAAGTGGGAGGAAGACTGAGGCTACAGTGAGCCATGATCATGCCTCTGCACTCAAGTCTGGGTGACAGAGGGAGACCTTGTCTCAAAAAAAGAAAAGAAAAATTCAAGAAACTTTTTTTTTTTTTTTGAGACAGAGTCTCGCCCAGGCTGGAGTACAGTGGTGCCATCTCAGCTTACCGCAACCTCTGCCTCCCGGGTTCAAGTGATTCTCCTGCCTCAGCTGGGACTACAGGTGCGTACCACCAAGCCCAGCTAATTTTTTGTATTTTTAGTAGAGAGAGGGTTTCATCGTGTTAGCCAGGATGATCTTGATCTCCTGGCCTCGTGATCTGCCGGCCTCAGCCTCCCAAAGCGCTGGGATTACAGGCTTGAGCCACCGCACCCAGCCAAGACACTTCCAGTAGCAGGGACTCTGGCCGCAGGAGTTGCTGGGAAAGCCAATGATGCTGCCTTTTCTACCATTTTCTGGGTCAATGTTGCTATCAGCAAAGGGAAATAGCAGTGGCAACTGAAAAACCATTGCAGCGGGGCCATGTGGGTGAAGCCATTCTGTCTGAGTCACTAATGCTGCTCTTTAACTCATTTTGGAATCTTTGGTTTGTGGTGTGGGGGTGGATTAACTGGCAGAAACCACAGAAGTAGTCCTTACTCCATCTTTATTTGGGACACTTGTGCAGAGATTTTTTTTTTAAAAGTCTTATTTTACTTTGGGGTTTTTCCTCATTATCATTCCTTTTTGAAAAAATGATCCTGATGTAATGAGGTGAAGTTCACATCCCATATTAGCAGTCCCAAGAATGCTAGTGAAGTGGTTTTGTTTTGTCATCGGGATATAAAAATTGGACTTTCCCCCTCAATAAAACGGGTATTTATCAGACCAGTGTTTTCAGTGTTTCAAATACTTTGAACATAGAACACAGAAAAAGAAAAAGGTTAAGAAATTCATTGCAGGGTACTATTAATGCCATCTCCATTCTAACCATGAGAAATGGAAAAACCATGAGAAACGAGTCTGAAAAGGCCACAGTTTTCCAAATCAAGGAAGTTTCTCCCAGCTTCTCATTTTGTTTGTTTTCTGTCTGGTTACTTCAGACTATGACATACCTGGTACATATATTTATGGTTAGTCTCACATGTAAACACGTATTCACACACTGCAATGTTAGGAAGGTAACAGGAAAGCCACTTGAAGAGAGTTCTGTTTTGAAACTGTTCATTTAAATGTAATTTCAAATTTTCAGATGATTAAAGATCCTATTCCATTTGGGATCTCTCCTAAAATATCTGGAAACTGGCATGGATTACTAAACAATCCTAAATTAGTCTTAACCCAAAAGTATGCACAGTACACTGGAGAAGGACACTAAGAAGCAAATTGCTGAGAATTATCATCAGACTAATCCAATGAGAAATGACCACTGCTGGGACAGTTGTCATGGAGAAGCAGATGACCAGATGGTCTCTTCTGAACTAAGCCAAGTTGGATGGAGCAGTAAACAGGTTTTTTCTCCGTAAGAAGTAGAAGGGGGAATAAATATCAGTACCCTATAAATCATTAACAGTGTTCAAAAAATCAATACACTCATTATCTCCAACAAGTTACACATCTTGAGTCAAAATTTTTAACCAGAAATAGAGGGATCAAAAGCTTTCATTGTTCTGGAGTTCTGAAGTGCTGGAGTTAGAGATGAATGTGGTATACTCAAAGACATTTGACTTAAAAATTTAGGTGAGCTAGCCAGTTAGGCCTCATAGAAAGCCAAAATATGACTAAACAGTGGTAATTAACCATCAGTGTTAATGCTGACAGTAGCAAACTATACTTAGGTTTTGCTGTTGTTGTTGTTGTTGCTGTTGTTGTTGTTGTTGTTTTTGTTTTTTACTGCTCCTTTTGGACCAGTGCTACCCATAAGCAGTGTGCCCAAAATAGCCAAGGTATTTGTTTTTATTTATATCTTGCTCTAAGTTGCATTCTTCTTTTTACACAAGTTAGGAATTAATGATTCAATGGTGGCAGCTACCTGAATTGCAGGCAGAGTTCTTGGAAAATAAATGACATCTGATGGACTGTTTTTAAAACTGAAACTCGGCCAGGCATGGCTGCTCATGCCTGTAATCCCAACAATTTGGGAGGCCAACCCAGGTGGATCACTGGAGCACAGGAGTTCAAGATCAGCCTGGGAAACATGGCAAAACCCCTTCTCTACTGAAAATAAAAATAATTAAAAAGTTAGCTGTGTGTAGTGGCACATACCTGTAGTCCCAGCTGCTCAGGAGGCTGAGACAGGAGAATCGCTTGAACCTGGGAGGTGGAGGCTGCAGTGAGCTAACATATCATGTCATTGCACTCCAGTCTGCGTAACAGAGTGAGACTGTCTCAAAAAAAAGAAGAAAAGAAAAGAAAAGAAAAAAAAAACAAAACTCAAAATTGACCACAAATACAATCTACGTATTTAAGATTTTTTGCCTGAATTACACAGTTTGATCCTGTTGTGAAGTGGGAGAGACTATGTTTTATTTATCTGTAAATACAAGAACTGAGTCATCAAAATCCTTTCTTTTTTTTTTTTTTTTTTTAGCGGGGGGGTCTTGCTCTGTTGCCCAGGCTTGAGAGCAGTGGCACGATCTCTGCTCACTGCAACCTCTGCTTCCCAGGTTCAAGCAATTCTCCTGCTTCTGCCACTTGAGTAGCTGGGACTACAGGCATGCACCACCATGCCCAGCTGATTTTTGTAGTTTTAGTAGTGTTTGGTTTTCAAATGTCCATCTGCAAGGACATATTATCTATTTACTCATGTTTATTTGTTTTATTTTCCTAAGAAACCTACAATCCTCTTGAGGATAGCAATTATATCACTTTTTTTTTTTTTTTTTTTTAATGTGTAAGATACCTAGCTCATTTTTTTTCTCATAGTAATGAAGCAGGAAATTTTCTCTTTGTGGCAAGAACTGGAGTGCAAGGATGCTAGAACTAGCTGGCCACTTTGGTGCCATCAGGGGCAGATTCCACTGCGTTCCACCCTAACACAGGATGGGGAGCACAGGTGAGCGGCTACACAGGTGAGCAGGCGCAGGAGCTGGAGCGCTTTGGAGCACCAGCAGGAACGCAATTTCATGTGGCCCTGTGGCAGCATCTAAGGGGATGCCCGAGACCCCTGAAGCACCAGAAAGAATGTTACAGTCAGTGCTCTTTTAGTTTTACCATCCATGATGGCTTAAGTGTTAACAGCTCAGTGGAGGGTCAGTGTGACAGCCTTTTGCACTCATGCCCAAGTTCTTGTCTGGCATCCAGAAGGAATGAGGTCACACAACAAGTTGGAGCTAGTCACGTGGGAGATTTTATTGCCAATGAAAGTGGCCCTCAGTGGGAAGGGGAGCTGAAAAGGGGCCAGGGCAGGAAGATAATCTTCCCCTGGAGTCCAGCCCTCCCCAGCCAGACTCTTCTCTGAAGCAACACCATCAAGCCGTCCCTCTGAAGTGAACCTGTTTCTTTCTCTCTGACGTCCAGCTGCCTCTCTTCTTCTCCTCTCCTTCGTCTGTCAGCAGAATCTGGGGTTTTCATGGGCACAGGATAGGGGCTGGGGCAGGCCATGAATGGTTTTGGAAAAGGCAATATTCCAGTGGGGAAATGAAAACGCAAGTTCTCACTTTGTGCTGTGGTTCCAGGCATGAGGGTGGGGCCCTTGCTGGGGACTTCTGCCCAGAATTTTCCTGCCTCCTGTCCCTATCACAGTAATAACACTACATATCAATGTAGGTTAATCACTTATAAAAAATGTACCTCTGGTGAAGGACATTGATAATAGGGGAGGCTGTGCACGTGTGGGGTCAGGGTGCTTATGGGTTAGCTTTGCACTTTCCTCTCGATTTTCCCATGAACCTAGACTACTCCAAAAAAAAAAGTCTTTAAAAAAGATTTTTAAAATCCTACATAGCATTTCCTCAACCCTTGCCATATGCTAGCGTGCTCTATACTAAGCGTTTGCTGCAACCATCCCATTTAACCTTTATATAACCAAAAGAGGAACTACTGCTATCACTACTTGGGCACACACTACTTGGCACGTTTTATAACCTTTGTAAGTTTCACTTTCCTCATCTAATAAATTAGATCTATTTATTACATCTAGTAAATTACATTTAATGTATTAGAAGAAGAAAGGTTATAAAACACAGCCAGTAAACGGTGAAGCCAAGATTGAAACTGTGATCAGTGATCCCAAGGATCACGCTTCCAGCACTTTTGGGTATTGCCTCCCAAACACATAAACTAACAAACTTTCTTTGGCTAACTAGATGGAGCTGTCTCCAAGTTCACTTGTAATTTCTAGGACACTTGACAATAACTATATATTTACTACTGTGGATGTTGGAATTTGAATTTTATTCAGTCAGCAAAAAAGTTTTACGAAGCATATGCTCCCAAGGATAGATGAATAAGACAATGTAATGGAAACAGACAATCATAGAACAATATAATAGAGTTTTAAAGACTATTGGAAAAAAAATGCTGTGGAAGCATAGGAGATAAACTTGTTTAAAAATAGTTCACCATATACAGACAGCCTTTCTCAAATTTCTGCTATATTCCCAGTATTGTGCTAGGCAATTAACAAATACAAGTTTGTTCAACTCTCATAACTACCCCATGAAGTATTTATTATCCTTGTTTACAAATAAGTAAACTTGGACATGAAGTTGGTAAGTGGCTTTAACAGGTCACACAAGTAATCAGTGGTGGAGCTGGGATGGAACCTCAGATATGCAAGATGCAAGAGTCCATGGTGGTTCTAGCTTACCAACTAAGCTGTTGTAAGTTTTCTTGCAGACCTTTGCACAATTAGAAAATACCAACAACGGTGGCGTGCATAAACAAGGCTTCAGATCTGTCTCTTTAAGGTACCTCTGACCAACTGTATGAACAAGCAGGCTTATGTGGCTGAGTCATTGTCTAACTTGGGGAATAACTTACTTAAGATATTTGGCTGCTCACTTTTTTTCTCAGCTAGGGTTTATAATTCCTCTTGTTCTTTAGGTTGACACCAATTTTTATGCTTGATAATCGTGTTTAATAAGTTCTTATCTTCTCATATTTAATGTAAGTTTCTTGCAGCCATGGTCCTTTGGGTTGGTGTATTATTCCCTATCCTCTTATCACATCAAACAAGAGAGTCTTGTCAGTTAGTTGGTGTGGTTTTATTTGCCATTCCCATGATGAAGGTTTAGGGCAAAGCCAAAACATGATCAATAACATTTATTGCACATTCTAAGGAAATTAAAACATCAAACAGGCCAGGCACGGTGGCTCACGCCTGTAATCCCAACACTTTAGAAGGCCAAGGCGTGTGGATCACTTGAGCTCAGGAGTTTGAGACCAGCCTGGCCAACATGGTGAAACTCTGTCTCTACTAAAAATACAAAAATTAAGGAAGCTGAGGCAGGAGAATTGCCTGAACCCAGGAGGCGGAGGTTGCGGTGAGCCGAGCTCGCGCCATTGCACTCCAGCCTGGGTTAACAAGAGCAAAACTCCGTCTCAAAAAAAAAAAAAAAAAAAATTGACCAGGCGTGGCAGCACACACCTGTAATCCCAGCTACTCAGGAGGCAGAGGTGGGAGAATCACTTCAACCCAGGAGGTTGAGGCGTCAGTGAGCTGAAATCGTGCCACTGCAGTCCAGCCTGGGTGACAGAGCAAGGCCTTGCCTCAATAAATAAGTAAGTAAATAAATAAATAAAGTGGTAAGAAGGAAGAAAAACAAAAAACAAAAAAACAAAAAAACAAAGCACCAAACAAGCGGGGAACATTTTCAGTAGACTCTTTTCAGGAGATGCTTGGGGACTGCCCTCCCCAAGGATCAGTTCTGGGGCTTGGCTTCTGTTTTACATCACCAATGGGAAATGCAGGAGAGAGCCCAGGAATGTCAGCAAAGAAAAGAGAAAAGGGGTTGTCACTGACGGAGCGCATTTTGGCAGCATGGAACCAAAGCCTTGAATACAAGCCTGCCTCTGGGCTCAGCAGTTTCATTTCTAGGAATCCACTCTAAAGAAACAATTAGAGAGTGTATAGTGATTTGCATATCTTTAACAGCAAGAGAAAAACAACCCTTTAACAGTTCCACAATGAAAAAATTATGTCAATAAGTTATAATACATCCACACAATGGACTGCTACATTAACAACTTCATGTTGTAGAAAAATATTGAATGATACAGAAAAATGTTCTCCATATATTTTGATATTTTTCTAATAAACTGTTTCAAGCATGTACAGAGTAGCAAGCCTATTATTACAAACCCATTATCCAGTTTCAACAGTTATTTACTCATGGCCAATCTTATTTCATCTGCAGTCACACTAGTTTCCCTCCTGCTCCCGCCCTGCATCACACTGAAGCAAATCCCAGAGTTCTTAATGCCTTCATAAATATTTCAACATGTATCTCCAAATAATGAGACTTTTAAAAAAACATAAAACCACAGCACCGTTAATACACCTAAAAATGTATGATAATGCCTTAATATCAAGATCAAGACACTGTTTAAATTTCTTCAATTAGTTTCTCACTTCCTAGATTTTGCTAATAACCTCCCCCATGACACTTTAAACAAGTTCCTCTGTGTCCTGTAGTTCCTTGACTTGATGTTTACTCTTAGCAAAAGTACTATACAGGTTGTTACGGGTTGAGTTGTATCTCCTTAAATTTGTGTGTTGAAGTCATAACCCCTGACACCTCAGAGTGTGACTATATTTGGAGACAGAGCCTTTAAAGAGGTCATTCAGTGAAAATGAGGTCGTAGGCATGGGACCTAATCCAGTATGACTACTGTCTTATAAGAAGAAGAGATTAGAACACATGTGGGTACAGAGGGAAGGCCATCTGCAAGGCAAAAGAGAGGACTCAGAAGAAACTAACCCTGCCTAAACCTTGATCTTGGACTTCCAGCTTCCAGGGCTGTGAGAAAATAAATTTGTTATTTTAGCCACCCAGTCTGGTTCTTTGTTACAGCAGTCCTAGCAAACTAATGCATCAGTAGTATTGTACTCTGATCAGAAGACACATATAATCCATTCTTGAGTATGAAATTCTTTAGCGGCGAAACAAACTAACTTTTAAAAAATCTATGTAACAAGAGTGGTGGCCAGGCATAGTAGTTCACACTTGTAATTCCAGCACTTTGGGAGGTTGAGGTGGTAGGACTGGTTGAGGCCAGGAGTTCGAGACCAGCCTGGGCAACACAGTGAAATCCCTTTTCTGCTCACACAGAAAAAGAATGGCTATCACATTGGACCATATTATGTACTGGGCACTATACTAAACCTTTACACTCATTATACACTTGATCCTTTCATCAGCCCTGCAAGTTAGGGATTATTGTGCTATTTTGAGATAATGAAACAATTCAGAGATATTTAGACATCAACCCCTGGATACACAGCTCGTGAGGAGCAGAGCTGGGACTCAAAGGCAGCTAGCTAACTTGTCTGTCTGCCTGCAAGTCCCAGACTGCCCATGCATATGATCATTGGGAGTTTAGATGACATCAGCTACAGCTGGGGGCCAGCCAACATTGCCAAGCCCAATCTGGAGAAGAAAGCAGATTGAGGCGAGAGCTCTCCCAGTAAGGAAATGAGGAGCGCATCTCTGGGGTACTCAGCTTCTGAGGTCTTGCCCCTGGTTTTTACAGCTCACTCTGCAGTGCTGCTGGCTGCTGGAGTGACCATAGCAGGGGATCCTCTTGGACGATCAGGGACAATCACCATGGCATTATCTTTCACAGACCTCCTGCCTCTTCCCCTCTTTCCCTAGACCCACTAACGACCCTGACCCTGCGCTTCATGTGCACATTCATGACTGCTTCCTTCTGTTTGCATTTCCTTTGGGTCAGATTTCTTTTTCAATTCAGAATGAAGAAGCAGTCGATGGAAGGCAATACAGTGTTGAGGTTGAAAGCACCCGCTTTGGAATAGAACTGCCCCACATTGGCATCCCTGTTTTGTCCCTTTAACTGGGTAGCTTTGGGCGAGGGCTTTACTTCCTCTAGGCCTTGGATTCCTCATCTTTAAAACGGTGTTAACCACGGTCCCTACCTACCTCACAGGGTGGCCGGTGATTAAATGAAGCAATGCGTACAAAGCAGACAGAGGCTGGAATTTAATAAGGCAACTTTGAAACATTAGCCCTGAAAGAAAAGAAGGATGGTAGAGATAAGTGACGGGGTCAGGACAACACCGAATTCCCTGCCTTTGCAGGGAGTGAGAGCCACCACGGAAAATCAGGTCAAATGGTTCTGGGTGACTTAGGCACTAGCAGTCCTTGGCCAGAAAGTTCCAGGCACTCTTGTCTTCTTCATACAGGCCCTCAGGTCACGTTGCCCATGCTTTCCAGGGACTTCTGAGCTCTCTTGTCACTCAGTCAGCTCTGGACAAATGGAGTTGACTCTAGAAGCTACCATCTGGGTACACTTAACTAAATAAATAGTAGCAGATCTAAGAAAGAGCCTAGAGCCGGTTTCAAATTTTCCCATGAAATTTCTGGCCACTAGCTTTGACCGGCAGTGGGAAATTTCAGGTCTGGTATGCGTGTTAAGCTTTAGCTTATTATGTTGGTCTAGGTCAGGTTTATCTCCCTTCTTCCCCAGTGGAAAAAGTGCATTGTATTTAGGACAAGCTTGCTGTGTTGATGTGACCTGTGTTGATGGCACCCAGTGTGCCAGCCTGGTCTGACATCTTCCCTCCATCACCTCCTTTCTACTGCTCTGGCCCAGACCACATCAGTGCCAATGGCTTCTTCAGACCCCGCTTGCTCACCTGCTTGTTGGCTTGATCATACTTGATCAATGTCGGTATGGGTTTCTCTTCTGTCTTCACAGTGGGCTCATGGTTGAGAAAGCGTGATGTTTGCACTGGTGATCAAACATGCCTGTCTAGGGGTACTCTGGCAAGTAAAGCTCAGCCCAGGAATGCCTGGAGCCTTGGGCTGCACGACAGCCTCCAGACTGTCTTCTCGTGGGTGTGCATGTTTTCAGTATGGCCTTTGGGTTTTCAAGACAGACCTTCACTCTGCTGGGGTGGGGGGTAGGAGGTGGAGGCTGGTGCAGAGCTACAGCTTCTTTTTTTACTTTCTCTGCTTTTTCTTGAGAAGGTGTGAAGTTATATGTTTAAAGTAACCAATTCCGGAAAAGAGAACTATGTTGTTTTATTTGATGCCCTACAAATGCCATCAAAACCATGCATTCCTGCTGTTACAGGATGTCTGGGGTGTCAATTTTTCTGGCCGGAAACCTTTGTGGCCACGTGCCTTTGCCCAAGTTCTTGTCCTGCATCCGGGAAGAAGGAGGTACACAGACAAGTGAAGGGTGAGGAAGAAGGATTTTATTTAGCGTTAGAACAGCTGAGAGAAGTGGTAGCTCCTCTCTGAAGGCAGTTCATCCAGTCCAGTTGAGTGTTCAGCTCCTAGCAGAGAGGAGGGCCTGGAGAGGGTGCCTGCTCTCCGCAGCCAAGTCATTTGGAAGTCTCTGCAGGTCTCTGAAGCTCTCGGCAGAGAGGGTAGCTCCTCTCTGCTGGTCAGGCATCTCTGCAGCTCTCAGTGGAGAGGGTACTTTTCTCTGTAGCTGGTCATCCTGTCCGTAGTCTCTCTGCTGTCTTTGCCTTCTAGCTGTCCTCTGGACTGCTCTGGCTCAGGGGAGGAAGTGCCTGCAGGCTGGTCCATGGGCAGCACAGGCAGGCAGAAGAGGCACCACAAGTCCCTACTCCAGTCTGCAAGACTGGCAGCTCAGCCCCCAGTCTTCAGGCCCTCCCTGACCTGAAGGTGAGGCCTTACTGGGGACCCCCAGCCCCTTACACCCAGGACTCTGTCTGCCTCCAGCCGCCATTCATGGCCCCAGGGCTAGACCCCGATCCCACTCTGAGATCAGAGTGGGTGCTGGGAGTGGAGAGAGACCAGGCAGTGGGAGCAGACACCCCTGAGCCTGCAGGGATGATGGTGGTGGGGTCCTTTCTGGGGCACCCGAGGGTGCAGGCTGCACAGACACCTTGGTCCTGCACCTAGGGGGATGGCTGCAGCTGCACCTGGGAGCTTCTGCCCCACAAACTCGGAAGGGGCAGGGCTCCCACTTGTTCCCAGCTCCTGCCTATTTCCTGGAGCTGGAGATCCAGGCCTGATGCCGCAGGCGATGTGGCTGCAGCTGCACCTGGGAGGGCAGATCCTGCCTGTTCCCAGCTCCCCGAAGAGCACAGGGAGGCTTGGATCCACAGCTGCAGTTTGGGTGTCTGTAGCTGGGCCCAGGAGCGTGCGGCTCCTACCTGCTCTGTAGACAGGAGGACCAGGTCCGCAGCTGTGGTTGGGCAGCTGCAGCAGAATGGGGCACTCCTGTCCCGTCTCAGAAGGGGCAGGGCTCCCACCAGTTGCACGGAGTATGCAGCCCCAGCCACGCCTCCCTGCTGCAGCTGGCATGATGACAGCAGCCACTGCCATCACTGCTAATCTTTGCAATAGGTAGTTTTTTTCCCCTGGGTCATTTTTTTAGCCTTTAATTCTTCCTTGATATTTATCTACCCAAAGAGAGAGCAATTCATTTATTTTTTGGCTGGTAGGTTTTAGGGTTGTCTTCCAAATAAAATGTTAAAATAAGAATGGCAATCACAATGAAATAATATTTTATCCTATGAGAATAATTTACAGTGAATTATGTGTTATATTTCACCACAAATACCCCATACCATTTTTTTAAACGAAGTGATGAGCAGAGCATTGAAGGTTTTAATGTTTGATTTACTTCTGTCAGCAGCAATATTTCAGATGTACCAGTCTTCTGTCCAAGAACCTCCAAACACATGGCATTGACTGCCTAGCAAAATAAAATGAACTCCTTATTCTCCCATCTGGGAAACTAAGTTAAGAAAAGTGAAAAAATGTGGTTATTCAGCCAGTTCAGTGAAACCTAGAGTGAAGAAACTAAATACACACACACACACACGCACGCCATATACATATATATGCATGGCTTCTGTTAGTCCTCAGTATTAAAAGTTAGCTTTTTATAAAAATTTTGCATTTTTATAAACTTCTGAAATTTTTGGAAATATGGAATTTAGTTTTCCTCTTTGTTGGTCAATATTAGCTAATTATATTTGCTATATTAGTAATATTAGCTAACCATGTTGCATGACTAGTCCTTTAATTGATATCACATTTTTTTTCAAGATACAGACTTATATCTGCATCTTGCATCTGCTATGGTTTAAGTGTTTTTATCTCCTCTAAAATTCGTGTTAAAACTTAATTCTTAACGCAAGAGTATTGGAGGATGTGGGTCATGAATGGGATTAGGGATTAATCCTTTATAAGAGGACTTGACTTGATGGGGTACCTATAACAGTTGGAAGCTGTCCCTTTGCCCTTCCGCCTTTTGCTATGTGAGGACACAGCATTCTTCTCCTCTGGAGGATGCAGTTTTCAAGGCGCCATCTTGGAAGCAGAGATTAGACCCTCACCAGACAATTGAACCTGACAGCACCTTGATCTGGGACTTCTCAGCCTCTAGAACTGTAAGAAATAAATATCTATTCTTTTTAAATTACCTAGTCTCGGGTATTCTATTATAGCGGCACAAATGACCTAAGACAGCACCTAATTCTACCCATAGACCAATATTTTTCCTATTAACCTTGGTTAAGCCTCTGGTGTTGTTTAAAAACTCCTCATACAGAAAAAGAAAAGGGAACCAATACACATTGTACACTAATATGTGCTAAGAAATCTACCAGGCATTTATAAACACAACTTCAGTAAATCCTTCCCTGCCATGTATAAGGAAGCTACTTGTATTCTCATTACATGTGAAGAGATTAGGGCTCAGAGAAATTAAATAATAACTTACCCAATATAATACAAACAAATAAGATGGTGGAACTGAATTTTGACCCATTCTCCAATGCCAGGGTTCTCTAACGCCAAAGTCGATGCTGATTTTAAAAAATATTTTTTATACTGTAGCCCAAATTTTTTACTTCTCCCAGAGAAGCAAACACTTAGACACAATGAACATCTTTTATCTAAAGTTCAAGTAAATACTTGGCCCCTGTGAGAAGTTGGTCTTTTCCATAGAGGATCCAAAAACAAGCTTGAACACTTGTGGGATACAATTTTGAATTCTTTGTTACATGCTGGATGAGGGCTAGGTTTTGATAACTGTCTAGAAATGTTGATAGCAAATAGTGTGACTTGGTTTAGGAATTGTTACTTCTCAAGCACTATCATAAGTGATAGTTCCAAATTTCTATATACTACCCTCACCTCTGGTAACTGTAACATAGTGTTATTGCTCCCATTCTAGAAGTAAAAACAAGACAAAGCAAGACAAGACAATTAGTTACCAAAAATGTGAGTAACTTGGATTAAGGACTTAGCTATATGCACAGAATAAATTAGTTTATTATTATTTTTTTTTGAGACTGAGTTTCGCCCTTGTTACCCAGGCTGGAGTGCAATGGCGCGATCTCGGCTCACCGCAACCTCCACCTCCTGGGCTCAGGCAATTCTCCTGCCTCAGCCTCTTGAGTAGCTGGGATTACAGGCACGTGCCACCATGCCCAGCTAATTTTTTGCACTTTTAGTAGAGACGGGGTTTCACTATGTTGACCAGGATGGTCTCAATCTCTTGACCTCGTGATCCACCCGCCTCGGCCTCCCACAGTGCTGGGATTACAGGCTTGAGCCACCGCGCCCGACCAGAATAAATTATTGAAAAGTAGACTGGCAGCGGAATCCAGATTTCCCAATTCCTGGTCCCATACACATTCTTTTTGACAATATAGTCTCTTTCTAGATTATTTTATGAACACAAATTATAATAGAGGGACTTCTGTTTTGAGAATATAACTTGCCATAATGTTTAATTGTTTGACCAAAAAATAATGATTTACTGTCTTGCCCTAGAATGATATTGCTATGTTCAAAATGTTTAGGATTGGGATTACGTCTATAGTGAGACTCCATTTTCCTAGTTATATCCTTTTATTTGCCCCAGTGATCTCCCTCCTAATTTGAACCCTATTCACTCTATATGGTTTCTTCTAAAAAGGACTCGGTGTGGGGCTAAGGTCTATATGCAATAATTGCAGTTGTTGGTAGGTGTACTAGTTCATTCTCACACTGCTAAAAAGAAATGCTCAGCAGGGCATAGTGGCTCACACCTGTAATATCAGCACTCTGGGAGGCCAAGGAAAGTGGATCATTTGAGGACAGGAGTTTGAGACCAGCTTGGCCAACATGGTGAAATACCATCTTTACTTAAAACACAAAAATTAGCGGGGAATAATGTCACACACCTGTAGTCCCAGTTACTCAGGAAACTGAGGCAGGAGAATTGCTTGAACCCGGGAGGCAGAGGTTGCAGTGAGCTGAGATGGCGCCACTGAACTCCAGCCTGGGTGACAGAGCAAGATTCTGTCTCAAAAAAAAAAAAAAAGAAAGAAAAAAAAAAAGAGAGAGAGAAATACCCAAGACTGAGTAATTTATAAAGAAAAGAGGTTTAATTGACTCACAGTTCTGTATGGCTAGGGAGGCCTCATGAAACTTTCAATTATGGTGGAAGGGGAAGCAGGCACATCTTACATGGTAGTAGGTGAGAGAGAGAGACAGTATAAGCAGGGGAAACGTGAGATGCTTATAAAACCATCATATCTCCTGAGAACTCACTCACTATCATGAGAACAGCATGGGGGAAATGATCCCCATGATCCAATCACCTCCCATCAGGACCCTCCCTCACACGTGGGGATTATCAGGATTGCAATTAGAGATAAGATTTGGGTGGGGACAGCCAAACCATACCAGTAGGCATTTGTTAAAAGTGAAGAAGCTCAGGACACAGCCAGAGGACCTTCACAGACTGCTCACCCTCTCAGGGCAGTGCCTGGGAACAGTTCTCCATGGGCCCAGATCATATTACTCAATATTGAAATGGCTAGATTGTGTCATCTCATCAAACGGACAAACAAAGAAGGGAAAACAAAACTAAGCACAAGTGTAGGTTCTGCAGAGGGAATTGGGTGAAACAAAACAGGTGTGGGGATTCACATTGCTGAGAGTCAGATAACTCACTAAGGTAACAGAAATGGTTTAGATAGCTTTTATTATTTTTCTCACCATCTTGCACAGTTTTGCAATTAAAAAAAGCAATCTAGGAAAAGACAAGAGAAAATACTAATCTTAGTCTGCTGGCTGGTGATGTGGGACCTAATAAATATTTGAGAAGGAAGATGAGCTTGCAGTGTTATTTATAGAAACAGTAAGACCTGAGCCCTGTGTACATGTCCACCTGTGTGGAAAACATGGCCATGTGCCACCTGTTGATGAATGTCAGTCTTCTCCAATAAACCATAAGCTCCGTGGGGCAAGGTCAAGGACCATGTGTGTTTTGTTGAAAATCAATCCACTGGGCTATCATAAGCCTTCACTGTTGAATGAATATATCAAATGAATGAATGATAATGTGTCTAGAAATAAATACATAATTAAAATATTCAGGTGATTTTTTATTTTCTTTGTGATAGTCTCTGAATTTATTTGTCTTTGTTGTTGTTGTTGTTTAGTCGTCTTTTTTTTTTTTTGAAACAAAGTTTCACTTTTGTTACCTAGGTTAGAGTGCAATGGCATGACCTTGGCTCACCACAACCTCCGCCTCCCGAGTTTAAGCAAGTCTCCTGCCTCAGCCTCCTGAATAGCTGGGATGACAGGCATGTACCACCACACATGGCTAATTTTGTATTTTAGTAGAGATGAGGACTTCTCAATCTTGAGTTCAGGTTGGTCTTGAACTCCCAACCTCAGGTGATGCACCCACCTTGGCCTCCCAAAGTGCTGAGATTACAGGCATGAGCCACCACACCTGGCCTGGTTGTCATTTTTTCAAAGCATTAAAAGATTCATTTCAAAAAGAAGAGAGAAATAGATATAATACTTTTAGGCCCAAAGGAAAGACACTCTTGTCAAACAGCTCAAATTCTAAGAAAACTGTCTGCACTAAGATCTTCTACCAACATTATCACCAAACAAAAAGAGAAGAGAAGAGCGAGTGGGAGCACTTAGCCAGAATGACAAGACAGCAACTCTACCTTTCTCCCAAATGGCTCATCCCTTATTGTTGGGGAGACGCCAGTCTCAAATGTTGCATCCTATCCACTAGGAGATCCCCCTACATTAGACTGTTAGACCATCCTAGCAGCCAGATAGACAGCTTAACAAAGCAGTCCAGTGGAGAGTTGCAGTAGTCAGAGCTCTTCAGAGAAACAGAGCCAGTAGAAGATAACATATATAGATAGTGATACAGAGATATATAGAGATATATAAAGAGATATATTATAAGGAATTGACTCACATGATTATGCAGGCTGGCAAATCCCAAGATCTGCAGGGCGAGTCAGCAAGCTGGAGACCCAGGGGAGACAATGGTTTGGTTCCAGTAGAATCTGAAGGCCTGAGAACCAGGAAAGCTGATGCTATAGTTTGACTCCGAAGACAGAAAAATAGCTGTCCCAGGCCAAAGGCAGTGAGGCAGAAAGAATCCCTCTTATCTGTGGAAAGATCAGGCTTTTTGTTCTAATTAGGCCTGCGATTGAATTGGATAAGGTCCATCCGCATTTGGGAAAGTGTTGTGGACTCAATATTTGTGTCCTCTCAAAATTCATATTTTGAAATTCTTAACCCCAGGATGGTATCAGGAGGGAGGGGGCCTTTAGGAGGTGATTAGGTCATGAGGGCGATACTGTCATGAGTGGGATTAGTGCCCTTATAAAAGAGACCCCAGAGCTCGCTCTTTCTTTCCACAGTGTGAGGATACAAGAAGTTGGCAGTCTGCAACCCAGAAAAGGTTCTGCAACCCCAGAACCTGATCATACCAGCACCCTGATCTGTGAGAAATAAGCTTCTGCTGGTTTTGATTTTGTTTTTAGATGGAGTTTTGCTCTGTTGCCTAGGCTAGAGTGCAATGGTATGGTGTCAGCTCACCGCAACCTCTGCCTCCCAAGTTCAAATGATTCTCCTGCCTCAGCCTCCCAAGTAGCTGGGATTACAGGTGTGCACCACCACACCTGGTTAATTTTTTGCATTTTTATTAGAGACAAGGTTTCACCATGTTAGCCAGGCTGGTCTTGAACACCTGACCTCAGGTGACCCACCCACCTCAGCCTCCCAAAGTGCTGGGATTACAGGCGTGAGCCACTGCGCCTGGCCAGTTTCTGCTGTTTATAAGCCACCCAACCTATGATGCTTTGCTGTAACAGCTTGGCCGTACTAAGACAGAAGACAATCTACTTTAAACTTAGTCACATCAGAAGACACCCTCACAGAAACACCCAGAATAATATTTTACCAAATATCTGGGCATTCTGTGGCCCAGTCGTTGACGCATAAAATTAACCATTACAGGAGTCATTCAAGGGCTGGCGTCTCCATTTCTACCCATGGTTCACAGTGAAGATTATTCAAAGGGCTTGAGAGGCTATCTTTTTTTCTTTTCCTATATTGCTCAGGGTTTGCAAGCAACAGAAACCAAATCTGGTTAATTTATGCAAAAAGGTATCTGTTGGAAGAGTATCAGGTTGCTGACAACATGGATAGAAGGGTTGGTGAAACATGATTTTAAAGTAGCAGGTATCCAGGGAAGCTAGCCTTCCAGTGCTCTCTACCACCACCAACTTACACATGGCCCCACCACTGGACACTAAAGCCACACAGCTAACATTGCTAAACCCATGCCATGGCTGTTAATCAAATCTTATGTTATTTATCTGCCTCTGTGTCCCTCAAGGGTCAAAGTCCCTGGTGGGAGTGACTGATAGGTCCAGACAGGTCATGTGCTTTCATCCTGATACCAGAGGGATGGGAGAGGAAACATCATTTTTCCATTCCAGCTTCTTTAGTGGAAGGTAGGGGCCTATTTCCCACCTACGTGAATAGAGGATTCTCCACAACCAGGAAGTAGATTCAGATGCTGGGAAGCCAGAAAGTAGCAATTGTGCACTGCAGTCCTGTTAGAACTGATCTGCTATTCATGCGATCAGTCAGTGCTTAGAATAAAGTGAACTCAAGGCAAACACACCAATTAGTAAGCTTGGCACAGGGGATTATAATCAGAAGCAGGAAGCAACATCTCAGAAAGGGCAGTTGGCTTGCTTTTGTATGGCTTAGTGTTTGAGATCCAAGCAGAAACTTTGGAAAGAGTCCCTTCATCAATTAGCCTCCTGAAAGGTACTTAGTGTACATTGGTTATGCACCTGGTGTGGTACATACAAAAGAACAACCCTTGTGAAATAAACAGGCCTTCAGCCTCTCCACTTCTCCTTGGCATACTACGTTCACTTAGCAGGACAGAAAAGGAGGAAGCTGTCAGAAGCTGGCCCCTTGCTTTGTCTGGAGTTTGTTTCATTACTTCCTGTACTTTCTGGGCTTTCTCTCTTGCTATGCCCACAGGTCTCAGTTCCTGAATCAAAAACTTGGATGTGAAATGAAGCTGAGTATGGATTGAGTGAGTAGGGACACTCAGTGGTTTCACTCTACGGGAAAGATTCTTCACCTGTTTGGAAGCAAGAGGCCTTTAAAAATCTAATGAAAGCTACATCCCTCCCGCACCCTCCCCTCTGCCCTGAAAAATTCATGTCTTCTGTCAAAAGACATTTCAACAAATTTAGTTAAATAATCTAATTGATGTTTACTTGCAATTCATGAATAAGGCAACATCTTGTCTAAAAATAAAGAGGTGCTATGCCAAGCATGGCAGAATAGCCAGTTTTTATAAAGCAGCTGAGCAGGAACAAGGAAACAGCATAATAGGAGAAATGGATTGGTTAACATCAGGTTACTTTCCTTGGAAGTATTAAAGCGGAAGGGACTTCCTTATCATCTGGCTGAAACTGGGCCGTTTGGAGATTTGGCTATTATCTCTCTCCCTCCTGATTTCTCAGAAGGTCACTTAAAACAACTTGGTTTCAGTTTGGTGAAGTGGAACTTTAGCATCAGTGACTCCATTTTGGTTTGGTCTTTTGGGGTCGAGTACAGGAGCTCAGTCCAAAGCAATGGTCTCCTATAACTTTTATTTAACACTTCACAAAACACCAACACATTTGCAAAACACTTGAGAAACTTTACAACTTTCCTGAAATTCAAAAGAATCTAAGAAACAAGGATTAAGAATTGTGTTCTAAAATTAAGAAAAGAACAGCTTCCATAAATGTTTCTTCCTTCCTTTACTTTTACGGCATAAAACCTGGAGGAAAGGCCATCTCTCTGCAGGAGACGTCTAGACTCAACCATCTTCTATAGACAAGAGTACTCAGAAACAAATTTACTAACAACTCTTCTTTTTGTTTTTAAGTTCACTAACAACTCAATGAAATTTTCTCCTCCTCCTTTATTAATACTCCAAGATAGTCATTCGTTTTGCTGCACTGCAATTTTATTTTTTTATTTTTATTTTTTTAAAGATGGGGTTTCACCATGGTGGCCAGGCTGGTCTTGAACTCCTGACTTCAGGTGATTCACCCACCTCAGCCTCCCAAAGTGCTAGGATTACAGGCATGAGCCACTGTGCCCAGCCTGCACTGCAATTTTAAACTGTCCAACTGTTACAAACTTTTAAAATTCTCTGAATACTGTATTGCGTTTCAATAGAGTAGAATGGCTGGTCTGTTCGAATAGGATGGCTTTTAATCAAGTAATTTCCTTTCAAGGGCCACAATTCTCATCACTGGGCTATACATAAAAAATATCTCAGAAGCATTTTTGGATTTTCTTTTTTTTTTCTTGAGATGGAGTTTCACTCTGTCGCCTAGGCTGGAGTACAGTGGTGGAAATGTGGCTCACTGCAACCTCCGCCTTCTGGGTTCAAGCAATTTCTCCAGCCTCAGCCTCCTGAGTAGCTGGGATTACAGGTCCATGCCACCAAGTCCAGCTAATTTTTGCATTTTTAAAAATAGAAATGGGATTTCCACCATGTTGGCCAGGCTGGTCTCGAACTCCTGGCCTCAGGTGATCCGCCTGCCTTGGCCTCCCAGAGTGCTGAGATTATAGGTGTGAGCCACCACACAGCCGCATTTTGGATTCTATCATTGCCCTCACTCTCCAATTCAGCTGTTTAGCAAGTTCTATCAATTCTTCCTTTAGAATGTTTCTAAAATCTAACACCTAATTTCCATGTTTTCCTGTTCAGATCTCTATAATCTCATATCATCACTGGTAAACTGGGCTCTTTCCCTACTTTGTACTGGTAGCAAAGAAAGAACATTAATTGTAAAAAGTAATTGGGTTTTGTTCACTAGCCAGAGAATGGAGAAGGTAAACTCTCACTCTAAATCCACCTTCTCCCCGAACAGTAGAAGGCATGGGGTGTCTAAGGACTGGGGTGGGGTGGGGCGTGGAGAGGTGGGAATGCATGTAGCGAGGAATGTTAGCGTGTTCAGGGTGGGACTCCAGGTGTGCAGCGGCATTTCGTAAACTTACATCTTCATACAACCCATGCTCACAAAATGGCAGAGATTTTCTTTTCAAGGAAAAGAAATTTTATAATTTTAGCATTATAATGATGTGTTAATAATCCAAAGGCAACCAGGGGTCGCCAGTCGCAGTTCATGCCCATCTGTGGGGTCTTATTCCCCTCTAGTATCTGGTCAGGTGTCAAGAAGCTCTGGGGCCATCCCAGGCCATCTGGTTCCTTCAGCAGTCATGCCTGTAGATAAGGGGACTAAAGAAAACCAGGCAGAAAAAAGGACTTTCCCGGTTATTTCATTGTGGGTGCCCTGGTAACAACACCTGGACGACTCCAACAAACTTTTAGTTACACTCTCTCTCCATCTCATCTTCCTCCACCCCTGTGATGGGTTTATGCTGAGTTAGCTTGGCTAATTTCAAACTATATCTCCTCAATTCCCTTCCCCAAAGAGTTTCAGCTTCGTGTTGCCCACAAGAGAAATCCGCATGATACTTGGAAAGCAGGCGTGAGGGAGCAGCCATTTGTAGGCTCTGAAGGTTGGAATGATCCCAGCTGTGATGGCTTACACAGCACGGGGGTCTAGTGGCCCGCAGCTCCTTGGGCTCCTACAGGGTCCCATCTTTCAGCTTCTCACAGTCCAGGGCCAGGTTTTTGAGCAGCTCAAAGCAAAGGGCACCAGTTCTTCTGTGTGTCATTGTGTCATCAAGGCTGGAGGTGGCGAGAGACAGAGACAAGTGGTTCTGAAGGATTTCAGTCCTTGAAGTTCCTTGTCTGCTCTGCCCTTTCCTATGTCCTATCCGGCCATTCTGCCTGACAGCCGACATCTGACCCGTGGAGACAGCAGGCCCAACATCAGACTCAGAAGCAACAGCACTGCACACCTTCCTCCAGCAGCACCCACGACTGCAGCAGGGCTAACCTGTGGAACAAACCACTCTTAAGGGTTCCGTTTCTCTGATCAAATCCTGATTATGCCTGGCTACCCCATTTCCCACTTCATCTTTTCACAGACATCTCTCTGGTACTCCAAGCAGTTTAATTACCCAGGCGTGCTCTGTGAGCTCCGCCTGGATGCCATTGCTATGGCCTTATCTTTTACTGACACCTCTCCAGTCACCCAAATCTCACACACACCCTACAAGGTCTAGCTCAAGTCCTCCCTTCAGCTTGCGTTGACCACTTCCGTCCCTGATGACCTCCTGCCAATGACTGGAATGGGACTTCTCAGATTTTCTGAGGGTACAGATGGGAAGTGAGCCCCAGGGTTCTGGCTGCTCCCAACACCAAGTCCCTCCAAAAATCAAAAGGATTAATGTCCCAGCACCGATAATTATTTGCATCTGGTTAGAAAGGGTGGTGCAGATCTCTTTTCTGTAATATCAAGTTGGAATTTAAATTATCCTGCAATACAAAGAGGCAGTGCTGCACAATGACCCAACATAGAGCAAATGAGTTCTGAATTTAAGTCTCCACATCAATGATAAGAGGAGATCCAGGCGCAAATCACTTGGTCTTTCTAAGTCTCAGTTTCCACAGCTATAAAAGAGAAATAATCATGTCTACTTCACTGCGGTGGTTGTAGAGATTTAATTAGATAATACAGAGCAAGCACACAATGCCTTGCATATATTGCTAATAATGTTTGCTATGATTATTATTATTGTACATATTTATTGGCTATTCCAACATAACAGCCATTAATAAGCAATTTGCAAGAAAATAAATATGTAACATTGTTAAATATTGACCTTGGGTTGGGCATTAGACTAAGCACTTTTCATAATTTCTATAGTTTTCCAACAACCCTATAAAGTGGGTAGCATTAAAATAATTTATATATGAGGACACTTCCATATAATTTTTTTTTTTTTTTTTTTTGAGACAGAGTGTCGCTCTGTCACCAGGCTGGAATGCAGTGATCTCAGCTGCATTTCGGTGATCTCGGCTCACTGAAACCTCCGCCTCCCAGGTTCAAGCAATTCTCCTGCCTCAGCCTCCCAAGTAGCTGGGACTACAGGCACGTGCCACACACCTGGCTAATTTTTGTATTTTTGGTGGAGATGGGGTTTCACCATATTGGCTAGGTTGGTCTCGATCTCTTCACTTGGTGATCTGTCTCCCAAAAGTGCTGGGATTACAGGCGAGCCACCATGCCTGGCCACCTCCATATAATTTTCTTGGCCACAGTAACATAGTATTTCTCCTGCCATCTGCTGGGAAGCACATAGGTTGCTTCCTTTGCCTAATACAACCTTTGACGACCCTCCCCTACCCCTTATATTCACAATTGTATCCTCCTGACCAGAATGCAATGCTGGGTTCTGGCCAAGAGGGCCCCAGACCAGGGAAGTTGTTTAAAATGAGTCACATAAATATGCAGGAAGAAACATGTGGTTTTTCCTTCCCTAGTAGGAGAAAGGCTGTTGACTCCTGTTATGGATTGAAGTGAGTTCCCCCAAAAGATGCTGAAGTCCTAATCCCTGGTACCAGTGATTGCGACCTTGTTTAGAAATAGGATCTCTGCAGATGATCAGGTTAAGACGAGGTTATTAGAATGGACCTTAATCCTGGCCAACATGGTGAAACCCTGTCTCTAATAAAAATACAAAAATTAAGGAGGCTGAGGCAGGAGAATTGCCTGAACCCAGGAGGCGGAGGTTGCGGTGAGCCGAGATCGCGCCATTGCACTAAATTTCATTTTTATAAGAACATATATACATATATATGCATAGACAACAGAGACCTGCAGGCATAGAGGGAAGACTGTGAAAAGACACAGAGAGAACGCCATCTACAAACCAAGGAATCGCCAAATCCACAGAAGCGGGGAGAGGCACGGGGCCCATTCCCTCTAACAGGCCTGGCGAGACACCAACCCTGCGGAAACCTTGATTTCGGACTTCTAGTTTCCAGAACTGTGAGACAATAAATGTCCCTTTTTAAGCCACTCTGCGTATGATACGTTGTTACAGAAGCCCCAGGAAGCTAGTCACCACTTCACACAAGTGCTAATCATCTTTCCAAACCAGAGGCCTCTCCATACTGCTCGTGCTCTCCCAGGACCCTGAGCTCCTGAACTTTAGGAAGGAAAACGAACTGACCCATTTTGGGGGGCACCAGACTCTATATTAGACATTCCTCATCCCATTAAGTCCTCAGACCACCCTAGGACATACTCACTACTCTCCCCATTTTAGATATGAGCAAAATGGAGGAAAGAGATGTTAAATAATTGCCCAGCAGAAGTGATGGAAGTGAGTCAAACCCACGTCTAGCTCCAAAGCCAATGCTCTTTCCAGTTTTTCATCCTGTTTCCCTTTCCATTAAGTAGCAGATAATTCAACCTTGCAAATATCCTTGTCCTGTAACCTTTCTCACCTTCTCTATACTTTACAAAGGTGACACTCATCATTTCAGGAAGAAATTGAGAGGCGGGGTGTTCTCTTAATAAGGCTCAACCCCGGGCCCATGGTCCCCAGACTTACACACTTCCCCATCTTACAGAGATAGTCAAGAAAATCTCAGCTGACTAGACTGATTGCAGAGAATGTCAGAAAGAAATGAAAAAACCTGACTTATAGGATGTCTTTAGAGGTGCAATTTTATGACTTCCAAGTGTACATGAACTATAAAGTAGGCCAACGAAGTGCTGCCTGGGGGAGAATCCTCGGGGGATCTGCTTTAATGAATAAATAAGTGTGTTTTTGAGATTAGCTTCCATTGTTTATAGAAAATCCTCATGAGAGCTTGAGAGTAGTTGCTTTCTTATTCATGAAAAGAAATTTCCCTCTATTGTCTTGCCTACCCTGTTGGGGAAGATGGTGGTTATTGAGAACTTTAGTTCAGGGAAGGCCTCTGATACTGACCAGCCAGAGCCAAGGTCAAAGGGCAGCAGGAGATGCTGTCAGGCCAAGCCCTGGGAGGGTCCCCCACACAGAGAGGGTCAGATGAACCCAGGTATCCTTGGGTCACTAGAGGTTCAGTCATTGGTCCTACCTACTCCAGTGAGAATTCCAGAGAAGAGCTCCTATCTACCAGACCTCTTCATCTACTTCATTGGTAAAAACCAAAATGTTCCTTGACTTAATATATTGATGGACTTGGCCCCAGCTTCCTGTATGTATCTCTTGACCACGAACAAATTCTATCTTGTTTACCACATGTGCTGGATGTCTGAAATCTATCTTAGTCCTTTGTGTGCAGCTGTAACAGAATACATAAAACTAAGTAATTAAAAAACAGCAACAACAACAGAGATTTGGCCAGGCGTCATGGCTCATGCCTGTAATCCCAGCACCTTGGGAGGCTAAGGCAGGCTGATCACCCGAAGTCAGGAGTTTGAGACCAGTCTGACCAACATGGCAAAACCCTGTCTCTACTAAAAAATACAAAAACTAGCCAGGCGTGATGGCAGGCGCCTGTAGTCTCAGCTACTCGGGAGGCTGAGGCAGCGGAATCACTTGAATCCAGAAGGCGGAGGTTGCAGTGAGCTGAGATCACGCCATCGCACTCCAACCTGGGTAACAGAGTGAGACTCCGCCTCTAAATAAATAATAGAGTTTTGTTTCTTACAGTTCTGGAGGTTGGGAAGCCCAAGGCGGAGGTGCCTGCATCTGGCAAGGGCTTTCTTTCTGCCTTATCTCATAGTGAAATGTGGGAAGGAAAGAGATCAGGAGTGACAAAGAGAACAAGAAAGAACCGAGCTTGCTTTTTCAACAAAACCACTCTTAAAACAGCAAGCCCGCTCTGAAGATGATAGCATTCATCCATTCACAAGGGCTGAGCTCTCATTACCTAATCATCTTAAATGTCCTACCTCTCAACACTGTTGCACTGGAGATTAAGCTTGCCATACACAAACTTCAGGAGACACATTCAAATGATAGCCTCCCCTTCCTCCATCCATTCCACTCTCCATTCTTCTCCACCCTGCTCCATGCCTCAGTTCTTAATCTCTAAGAGCTGTGTCTTTGGACTCTTACCTTCTGGCTTCCCTTTGGGTTCATCAATGTTCAGGGCATTTATTGCCCCCAGATTCTTCAAGTCCGGGCCAAGATTTGGCCGTTACTGAATTCCTCTACCAAAGGCCAGGTTAGCTATCTGGAAGCCCCATTTCTACAGCTACACTCTTTCCCTGGTTCCTTTAGTCCTTGCCTCCCCTTGCCTCTCCAGGCTCAGCAGAGGTAAGTTTCCTGTTATTGCTATCCTGGGTCTTCCCCATCTCCCACCATTGCTTTGCCTATACCTTTGCAAATAGTCCCTGCAATTACCTCTCTTTAAGCGTACCCTCTCTTTCCTGCTGGGATCCTGACTGGCATGATATTGTAGCTCCAGTACCTAGTATTTTGGCAAATACTAGTATATTAGTCGGGGATCTCTCGAGGGACAGAACTAATAGGATAGATGTGTATATAAAGGGGAGTTTATTACGGAATACTGACTCACATGATCGCAAGATGAAGTCCCACAATAGGCTGTCTGCAAGCTGAGTAGCAAGGAAGCCAGTTCAAATCCCCAAACCGCAAAAGTAAGGAAGCTGACAGTGTATCTCCTTCAGTCTGTGGCTGAAGGTCTGAGAGCCCCTGGCAAATCACTGATGTAAGTCCCAGAGTCCAAAAGCTGAAGAACTTGGAGTCTGATGTTGGAGGGCAGGAAGCATCCAGCACGGGAGAAAGATGAAGGCCAGAAGATTCGGCAAGTCTGCTCTTTGCACGTTCTTCTGCCTCTTTATTCGTAATGGCAGCGGATTAGATGGTGCCCACCCAGACTGAGGGTGGGTCTCCCTCTCCTAGTCCACTGACTCAAATGTTACTCTCTTATTGCTTGAACCCAGAAGGCAGAGGTTGCAGTGAGCTGAAGTCGTGCCACTGCACTCCAGCCTGTGAGAGCGAGACTCTGTACGCGGGGTGGGTGGGGGGAAGGAAAGGTTAATCTCCTTTGGCAACACCCTCACAGACACACCTGGGAATGCTACTTTGCATCCTTCAATCCAATCAAATTGACACTCAATATTAACCATCACAAGTAAGTACTCAGTAAGAATTTTGGGGGGAAAATGGATTGATGAATGGGCAATGAATTTTGCTTTCACTCTGAGGTGATTCTGCTCCCCCTTCTCTCTCTCCCGACCTCCTTCTTTTCCTCCATTCTTTCTCAAAATTTTGCCCCTTCGGCTTTGTTTGTTGATCTTGCTCTGAAATTGTCCCCTGCAACTGAGAACTGATGGGACAGTCACCTTTCACCTCTCAGACAAAAGCATGAATTTAACCCCTGGAACATCCCAAAACTTGATGCCCCAAACCAGTGTTTGGATTCTGCCTAAAATGTCAGTGGAAAATGTGACACAAGTGGTTGGTGAGATGGGAGACATCTGTGTGTGGAAGTCAGCCGACTGGCACATGAGCAGTACACCCATCCAGCAGAAGTGGGCACAGCAGAGAATAAACTGGGCTTGCGAAGTGGAATTCTGGATTCATACTCACCATGCCGGAGAGCTTCTCATTTGGCATTTTAACATGCTGACCCACTGGGGTGAAAGGTTGTCTCATTATCTGGACCCATAGTTAAACGATAAAGGAGAGAGGCCAGCTACTCAGGGACGCTTCTCTAGCTAAGGCCACGAATGCCGATTCAAGGCACCTGGACAGTGAAAGGTGCTTAAACGTTAGCACACATGAAGTCCATTGTCGGGAACTGGAAATGATCACCAATATAATCAGATAGGAACATGTGTTCGCTAGAACTTCTGACCTTTATAAGGGAGAGATAAGAGACCAATAGCTTAATTACTGATAGAAAAGTCGATTTCGATTTTTTTTTTTTTTTCATTTTATTACTCTTTAGAGACAAAGTCTTGCTCTGTTGCCCAGGCTGAAGTGTAGTGGCGCCATCATAGCTCACTGCAGACTCGAACTCCTGGGCTCGGGTGAACCTTCTTCCATTTGAGCCTCCCGAGTAGCTGTGACTATGGGTATGCCACCATGCCTGGCTAATTTTTACTTATTAATCTATTTTGTAGAGACAAGGTCTCCCTCTGTCACCCGTACTGGGGTGCAGTGGCATAATCATAGCTCACTACAGCCTCAAACTCCTGCGCTCAAGCCGTTCTCCTGCCTCACCCTTCTGAGTAGCTGGGACTACAGGCATGCGCCACCATGCCCAGGGATCCTCATTTCTTTTTATCTTAATTTTTTAAAACATTTTTCTTTACAGGGTCATTTTCTGTGGCTTTTAGAAGAAAACATCTTAGAATCTCAATCCCCTCATACTTTTTCGTTTCTGTTGCATTTGATATAAGTATTTGCTGAATGTCAGGGGCATTCTAGGTCTCCCTGGAGATGGATGGTCAGAGGGAAGGTCTATATTTGGCCTGTCTGCTATTTGTAGCAGGTGTATATTGGGAAAATCAGTCAGCTGAGAGTCAATTGGGCATGGGTAGCAATTCTGCCTCTGCCACTGTTCACTAGCTGCACTGCACCTCTTTTCGTCTCAATTTCCGCATGACTACAGGGGGATAATCCCTACAGCACGGCTTTGTTGGGAGAATTAAATCAGGCAACACGTGCCCAGTACCTAGAATAATCCCTGGCCCTTAGTAGGCCCTCAGTAAGTGGTGGCTGTAAGGATCGCTGGCTGCAAGGCCTCCCTGCATTGGTTGACCACAAAGCACGTGGTGATGGTGCATGATGAAATGAATGGCTTTTGTTTTCCCCGTCCTGACAAAAGAAGTCCCCTGGCTCTTGCTGGCTGTGAAGCAGCCAAAGCCGAATGAGTACTAAGAGCCCCCTTTGTCCCGAGTGAGGCCTCATTTGTCTGATACAAATGCTGCTCTGGCAGTCCTGGATGCCTGGGCCACTGTTACAAATCTGTTTGGGTTGGAGTAGCACCAGTTCACCGCTGTGATGCGTCCAAGCTCCCAGGCTGCCCGAGCGCAGCTGTGAATTCATTCAGAGTGGCCCTGCGCTCGGGGCTGTAGTAACCTCGGGCTTTAAATTTGGAGAATCAGCAATTGAATTTCATGAACTTGCTCCTCTCTGGATGGAGATTTCCCAGGGGCCCTGGCCTGCCAGTGGGTAGGATGACTTCTGGAGAGACTTCCTAAGTCCCACGAGCCAGCATTATTAGTGTTGGAAGGGCGAGGACCTGGCGGTCTTCTTGGTAGAGGCTCTTCAGAGCCTGAGCATCCCACACATCAGCTGTGGGGGAAGCCACTGCTATGGCTTTGTACGTTGTTAAAAAGAAGAAAATGGTGGGGTGGTGTAGCCAAATATTATAGCGTTGCTCATTCTGCTCAGACATACTGCAAGCTTGAAGAAAAGGACAACCCGGAAGCTAACTTCTGGGGCAGAGCCTCAAGCCTATTAACATACACCCAGGCACTTGTGTGTGAACCAGGGTCACTGTCTGGGAGCACCTCACAGTCACACCCATTCTGCTCAGGCGGTCTAGGTTTCCACTCTTCTGCTTGGGGAGGGGAGAATGATCAACAGGAACAGAACGATGGGTCTACAGAACTTTACTGCAAGTGAATATAGGAGCTGTTTTTTAAATATTCATTTTTATTTTTATTTGTGGTAAAATACATATAAAACTTACCATCTTAACTATTTTCATGAGTACAGTTCAGTAGTATTTAGTACACACGCATTGTTGTGCATCCAATCTCTAGAACTATTCATTTTGTAAACTGAAACTCTGCACTCATTAAGTAATATCTTCCCAGCTCCCTCTCCCCTCAGATCCTGGCAACTAGCATTCTTCTTTCTGTCTCTATGAGTCTGACTACTCTAAGTACCTCAGATAAGCGGAATCATATGGTATTTATCCTTTGGTGACCAGCTTATTTCACTTAGTGCAATGTCCTCAAGGTTCATTCATGTCGTAGCATGTGTCAGAATTTCCTTCCGTTTTTAAGGCCGAATAACATGACAAGCTGTCTTTTTTTTTTTTTTTTTTTTTGAGATGGAGTTTCGCTCCTGTTACCCAGGCTGGAGTGCAATGGCGCGATCTCGGCTCACCGCAACCTCCGCCTCCTGAGTTCAGGCAATTCTCCTGCCTCAGCCTCCTGAGTAGCTGGGATTACAGGCACATGCCACCACGCCCAGCTAGTTTTTTGTATTTTTAGTAGAGACGGGGTTTCACCATGTTGACCAGGATGGTCTCGATCTCTCGACCTCGTGATCCACCCGCCTCGGCCTCCCAAAGTGCTGGGATTACAGGCTTGAGCCACCACGCCCGGCCTGACAAGCTGTCTTTTTAAGCTGCAGTTCAATTAGGGATCCTTTGAACATGAGAGGGGGCAGGATTGGTCCTTCAGGGTTTGAGGTTTTCATGAAGCCCACGAGATGAACTCCCTTCAAGGGTTTCCATAACCCATACTTCAATGATCCCCTTCACACACTGCCAGTCAATCTGTGGATTTTTATCACTGACTGTGTTGAGAGTCCTGGGCCATGCCTGGCCTTTGTACCAAGTTCTGGAGAAGACCAGGCCTTGCATCTAGGGGAGAGAGAGGCCCAAATCTCAACACAGCTCTGACATTTATTAGTGGTGACATCCTGGGTAAGTCACTCCGCCATTGTGAATATGGTGCCTTTGATGTAAAATGGAGATGACATTATGAACTCTGTCTAGGTTGGGTGGAGATTAAATGAAAGAATATATTTTAAAGCACCAGGCATGGAGCCTGGTAAGTTCTCAACAAATGGATGTTAAATCTTAGTACGAAGCAAATTAAAGAGGAGATTTTTCTTTTGACCAAGCATAGCATCCAGACTAGTGGCTCAACATTTTTTGAGTCAGGGGCTCCTCTGAGAGTCACATACGTGCATACACAATGTGACACTGAATTTTTGGGAATTCTTGAATCTCATGATGTCCATCCATGACTTCAGGCACAAGATCAAGGACCTGGGATCAAGATAGCAGAGGACAAAACACTCCCAGAAAATGTAGATCAGCCCAGGTATAGTAGTTCATGCCTGTAATCCCAGCACTTTGGAAGGCAAAAGCAGGATTGCTTGAGTCCAGGAGTTTGAGAACAGCCTGGGCAACATAGTGAGTCCCCATCTCTACAAAAAGTAGAAAAAAAAAAATAGCTAGGTGTGGTGGCACGCACCTGTAGTCCCAGCTATGCAGGAGGCTGAGGTAGGAGGATCACTTGAGCCCCAGAGGTCGAGGCCACAGTCAACCAAGATCTCGCCACTGCACTCCAGCCTGGGTGAAAAGAAAAAGAAGAAGAAAATGCAGACCATGTTTTATATAGGGTGAAAAAAGTAAGGAACAGAGTCCTGCAAGTGCTAAAGAGACACTGATCGAGAACGCTAAAGCAGTCAGGTAGATCCGGTCAGGAACACTTCGTCATGGATATTCAGAAATTTCTCAAGGACTCAGTGTTTACTTTTCATGCTGCTGTGAGTGGTTCCCCAGTCACTCTCTGGTGCGCTGAGGATTTCTCCTCACTCCCATCCTGGGAAAGCACTTGCTCTCCTGCGAGCTGCACAAGGTCAGCACTTACTTGTGTTTGTCTTGTGCTTCAGCTGTGCTTGTCTTGCTGGTGGAGCCGCATGCATTCTTCCTCGTGTCACGTGCTCTGGAGACCCCGTCTGCTGCTGAGTCTCTCCCAGGGCGCCGTAGACGCAGCCTTTCCAATGAGATTGTGAGGTAAAGTCACTCGGGGAATTGTTTTGAACTTTCAGATATGCCACTGTCCCATAAGGTGGAGTCTGTTCTCGACTGATTTTGTTTGTTTGATACAAGGTCTGGCTTTGTCACCCAGGCTGGAGTGCAGTGGCACGATCTCGGCTCACTGCAACCTCCACCTCCCAGGCTCAAGGCGTCCTCCCACTTCAGCCTCCTGAGTAGCTGGGACTACAGCCGGCACCACCACACCTGGTTAATGTTTTATATTTTTAGTAGAGATGGAGTCACCATGCCTGGCTAATTTTTTGTATTTTTAGTGAGCTGGGGTCTTGCCATGGTGAGCAGGCTGGTCTCGAACTCCACTCGACTTGGCCTCCCAAAGTGCTGGGATGACAGATGTGAGCCACACGACCAGCCTGTTCTCCACTGATTTAAAGACACTCCATATATGTCTGTAGGGAAGCTTAGCACAGCACGGACAAACATAGTCCCATGTTTCATGGGAAATTTTTTTTTCATAGAAGGTAGCTCTTGTTTGATCCAGGATTTTGTTTCCCAGGGAAATTTTGTTTTAAGGGCTCAGATGACTTAGCCCTATAATTCAACTGCCATCTTCCCGTTCACAGTTATCTCTTTCAAATGCAGGATCGCAGTAAAGGATCGGCGAACCCTCCAGGCCTCCTGCCTCCCTGCCACACCCTGGCGCGTTCTCCAGCCGGTCCAGGGCATGGTCACTTCGAAAGCAGTTGTGCAACTGCTAGTTGCCATCTCAAGCTGTCTTTCCCTGGTGCCATGCCAACTGCTGTTATAGACACCATTTCCACACCCTCCTCTCTGTGGCCTGGTGTGAGCATTTTACCAAATTTCAGTACTCCTTGTCACTACTGCTGCAAGCGTAGCATGAAAGATTTATACAGTAACAAAAAGCCTTTTGTCTAAGCAAGTAGGGGAAAAAAACATATAGGGAGCTTAATCTTCTAATTGCCCAGGAACTGGCAGGTGAACTTGCTCACCAATTACAGAGCCTTTGATTTAAGTCAAATAGCACATCTACTAAATCTGATACCTTCAAATGGTTTGAGTAGCCGTACTGTTATAAACTGCTTTCAAATGGCGGTAATCTGAAGAATCCAGAGGATGATAAGAAACACGTCTATTCGCAATGGCCAGACCAAATAACAGAGCTGGCCCGAAACATGTTAAGCCTTCCAAACCCAGAATCAAACCCAGCTAGCGTCAACCGAAAAGATTTCTACTCCTTTTTCCTTTAATAATCTTAATTTCAGCAAAGCCAAGACTTCTCAGTGGCAAAATAAAAAATAAAAAATAAAAAAAATAAAAAATAAGCCAGGGTGTGTTTTTTGTTTGCTTTTATTTTGAAAATAGCACTTTTCCCCTAATTATGAAATCCACTTAGGCTTCATGGAGAAAGCCTGGAAAACAAAAACACCACAGATTCAAGGTTACTTAAGATTTTGAAAGACTATACTTTAGGCATTCTAATGTATGTCTCTTTTATATTTATATCAATTTTTTTTACAAAAATTATATGTTTATTTATAAAGTCTTTTGGTCTACTGATCTGTTTATTTTACTTAGCAACATATTATAAATATTTTCCATACCAATTGGTATTTTCTTTAATATGTTGCCTGGTGGCTACATACAGTTCTGTCATTTGGACGTATTGTAATTCTTTACTTATTGAGTCGTAAAGAAGGCTTTGATGGACATCTTTGAGCGAAAATACTTAACTTCATCTCTGGTAACTCTTAGGACCACCTCTTAGATGTTTACCTTCTGCTGTGAATACATGCCCTTGTTTTAAATCAGCAGTCTTCAAGTTCATCCTTTGATTCTACTTAGAAGTCATTTCACTACCAAACATTAACATGAGTATAGATGCCAAAACAAAAGAAACGAAAATGCCTCCAGTAGACTCAGAAACATGTCAAAGGTTGCAGTTGTTCATTAAGGAAAGCTGTAAGGCCAGAACAGAGATGAGTTATTTCCTGAAACGTCAGATAGAAAAAATGAACTGATGTCAACAAAGAGATTCAAGAGAAGTTACTATAACACAATTTCAAATTAAATTTCCATCTTCCAAAAACAGGTGTCATTGAGGAAAGTCATACAGTTATCAAAGACATGGGCACACTGTGCAAAAACAGTGTACTGCTTGCAGTGAGTAATAAATAAACTTCCAATATCTGTAGATTAACATGTCAAAGATAAAATGGTTGGTGATATGAGTCACATGTATTTTATTTTCTATCTGTGTTATGGCTGCATGCATTTAAAAAGTGAGATAGCTTTACAAGGTTTATTATGAAAAATAACAGTGATCTCACTCACTCTCTCTCATTTTCTCTTGTCAGAGGCAAACATTTTCGTATCTTTTTAGCCATTATCTTGGCATTTACCTCCATAATCTTAAATAGTTTATTTATATACTTGTTTTTACCCAATTTACTTTGTGGATTTTTGTTAAATCAATTGAGAGTACTTCTTAATTTTTCTTTTTTCTTTCTTTCTTTCTTTTTTTTTTTTTTTTTTTTTTTTTTTTTTTTTTTGAGACAGAGTCTCCCTCTGTTGCCTAGGCTAGAAGGCAGTGGCACTATCTCAGCTCACTGCAGCCTCAACTTACCAGGCTCAAGTGATCCTCCCACCTTAGCCTTCCAAATAACTGGGACAACAGGCATGCACCACCACACCTGACTAATTTCTTTTATTTATTTGTTTATTCCTTTTTTTCTGTAGAGATGGAGTCGCACCAGCTTGCCCCGGCTAGTCTTGAATTCCTGGGCTCAAGCAATTCTCCCGCCTTAGCCTCCCAAAATGCTGGGATTACAGGTGTAAGTCACCTTGCACCCCGTTACTTCTTAATAGTTTTTAGGTGAAATCATTACACTTTGACCTTCCACTTTATAAAATGATAATTTAACTCTATTTCTACCACCAACACACACACACATTCTCTCAATATAGTTTTCTATCAATCTATCTACATGCGCATGTGTGTATATGTATGTTGTATAATCTTGGTCAGAACAATAACCAGTGATTACATTATTATAATAATATTCTCTGGTTACTTTTCTGTATAATTTTCTGTTTTCCCTGGAGTTAATAATGATTGTTTTCTTTGTGGATTTCGCTTTGCACCATTGAGTCAATCTCAACATTTCCACGCAGTCAAGAATTATTTAAAGACATTCAACTGTCTAAATCAAGACATTCAGATGCATTAACTATTCTGTGATTTTTGCCTGGAAGTCCTCTCTCCTGGAAATGCTGATGGCTCCAATCTGATCTGGAAGCTTGTGCCTGGTACACAACTGCCTCACCCTCATCCTAAAGGGGCCTTTCATGTTTGACCTCCTGTTTTCTAAAACTCATGTCTTCCTTTTTCTTAATTCTCCCAAGAGATTTTTTTTCTTTTTAAAGTGCTTGGGAATTAAACATTTTGAAAGCCAGAAACTGTTTTTGTGCTACCCTCTCACTTGATTACTGTTTGACTGAAAAGAGAGTACATACTAATCTAGATATTAACTTCAATAACCTCATAGTTTTAGGTGGCATCGATCCATTACTGTGTAGATTTCTGAACTGTTGAGAAACACAAAGCCCTTCAGATTTCTACTCCTTTGTGAGTAGTTTGGTTTTCCTCTCTGGAAGCCCATAGGATCTTCTTTTGGCTTTAAGTGGTCTGAAAGCCCTGATGCGGTACCTTAATGTGGTGTTATTTTCCCCCATTGTTCTGGATGTTTCATTTTGTGGAATCTTCTGATGAGTGATTATTTTCATCCCCTCTATTTTTCCAGTCTTATCTTTTCTCTTTCCCCTCATTTCTGTTTTTGTTTTTGTTCCACTTTGAGATAAGATAATTTCATCTTCCAAAACCTCTTGTTGGTTTTCCATTTCAGCTGCAGTGCTTTTAATTTCTAAAAGCTCTCTTTTATTCCCTTGGTTTTTTTTTTTTTTATATATATTTTTATCTTGTTCATGTTTCGTGGATGCTTTCTCTGAGAACTTAATTATGTTTTTAAGTATTTTTTCTTACATGGTTTCTGTTTCTCCAATTTGTTTTTTGCTATTGGCTTTGGTTCCATCTGTATTTTTAGAGGCTCACCTCAAACGCGTAGTGACCCCTGATTGCCTGCTCATATTTAAGACCAAAACCTTAAAATTCTGATTGGAAGCTGTCAACACACAGATGGGGTTTATTGGATGTGGGCTTCAGTGTAAAGTGACCTGGTTGGGCCATTCCCTTAGGGAACCTCTGACATTAGTATCCTTAGGTCTTTCCTCTTGAATTAGGCAAATTCCCCAGAGAAGAACCATCTGGTCTCTTGCCTAGAGGTTAGAGGCCTGGCTGTCAATATTATGGGGAGAGGCTTGGGAGTCAATGCCCCTGTTTCTCTGGTATCCTTATTGTTAACTGTGCCTAGTGCTCCCCAGGACAGAGACCCCCTCCTCTTAGTAGTCAGTCCAGAAAATCACATTTATCTCCAGCTGGGAGAGGTGAGGAGCAGCCCCTGGTCTACACAGAGCAGGCAAATCTATCTAGAGATCTAACTGCCCCTTGACTAGACTTTTGATTCATAACTCATGTTTCTAGTTTCAGCTTTAAACCCATTTCCATAGATACTCGTGTCGTAGATTCCTAAGTCTTTTGAGTATCTCTGTAAAATTGCTGGGCTATTTTTTTTTTTTTTTTTCCAACTGATGGCCTAGGATTCTGCCCCCTCAGGTCAGCCAAACTGATTAACACTCATCCATCTGCTTACTAGTTTCCAAAATCTGCTGCTGTTATCCTTTTTATTCCTGTTGGGATCATACCAGGTAAAAAACAATGTCATTTAATTGAGGTTTGAAAGGATGAAATTCCTGCACAAATTCCTGGAAGCAGGGAATACTTTTAAGGAAGAGAAATCACAACAGTAAAACTATTACCACAAAAGTTCAAAGGGCCATATGCTGAGGAGAGGGTAAGAGTACAATGAAAAGGTCCCAAGCTAAGTGCTTTCCTAAAGTATGCAAACGGAATGCAACTGAACACAGAGAAGGAGGGAACCCCTCACAACAGTAAAAAAACCAGATTGGGAGGAAGCTTTAGGACTTTGGTTGATTTTATCTGCCCTAACCCATGTACACCTACATTTGAATGTAGGTGAATTTCTGTACCAGTGTCTTGATAGGTGTACCTTTGACTGTAGGTGAATTTCTGCACCAATGACCCTGGCGATGTTATCAGTCTCATTCTTCAAATGAAGCAAAAGGCCCAAGAAAGCAAATTAACATATCCACAATTACAGAGATCATCAGTGACAGGGTCAAGATATAAACTCTTGTCTTTCTGATACTAAACATCTGCCCCTTGACCATGTTGATCATGTGACATTCCCAGGCCATATTGCTAATATTACGCTTGAGAGTGACCAGCCATGTATCTGTACTGTCCCCACATTCTCCCTTGCCTCACTCCCACTAACACTCGGAGCTGTGTGCTCCATGGTTCTTCTTCTCCTTGCAGGACTGTTTGTCTTCTCTCCTCTGTTAGTATGACCATTGGTTTCCTTTAACTTGATCTCCAGTTACTCAAGATCTATATTGCTGACAGATGCTCAGGGTGTGGTTCTTAGTGATGTTTATAGATACGGTAACTTCATCCAAATAATGTCTTGGGGGTTACAGAGATAAATTTAGCAGATTAGCTAAAGGAAAGAAAGAAGCTTGCTGTTATCTTTGCCAAATATAATGGATTAATAGCTAAGGACAAGTAATTATTTCTTTTGTGTATTGTTTATAACAAAGAAAATGAGTTTTTGTTTCAGAGTAATTCGTTTCTGGTCCGTGCTTGGAGAAGCCAGAAATTTCGCTTTGTTGGCACTCTGGTTTTATCCATTTTTCTTTTTCTTTCTTTTTTTTTAAAAGCAGGGTTTCACCATGTTGGCCAGGCTGGTCTTGAACTCCTGACTTCAGGTGATCCACCTGCCTTGACCTCCCAAAGTGCTGAGATTACAGGCGTGAGCCACCATGCCCAGCCTATCCATTTCTCAATTCTTCCTTGAGGTTTTGTATTTTGCTACTAGGGTCTTCTTGCTGTGCTAACTCTTCCCAGAATTAACACTTTTCAAATGTGAGTATTGTGAAGGATGTGGAAGGCATGGTCTGGTATAAGATTATTGAACCAATGCTGAATGTCACTGAGGAAACTTTGCACTGTCCCTAGGTACCACTGGGCACCACACCAGGCCTAGTGTGACAAAGAAAGAGAAGATAAATTTGGGGAAAAGATAAAGAGACATAAAAGAAGGGAGGAGGAGAAAACAGGGAGGGAGTGAGGGGAAATAGAAGAAGGGGTGCTCCTGGGTGAGGGCAGTTAATATGGTGACAAGACCCCCAGTCTCTGGCTCTACACCTGTGTCCCCCCTGGGTCCTGGGTAGTGCACCACAGGTTCAAAGGGCAAGATTTCTTCACCTTTCATTTTGGCCAGAGTCTGGCTTCCTCAGTTATTCTCTCATTTTTTTTTTTTACCCATCGTATTTGCCTTATAACTTCAAATCCCAGTAATTGCAGCAGCTTCTGAGCGTGACTCAGCCCTCAGATGTGATAGGTACAGCCCAGAGAGTTTCACAGTGCACTGGAATGCTTGCAGACAGATCTGCTCGTCTTGAGGCATTGGGATTCCTGTAGACAGACCTGCACTTTGTGAGGGATTGGAATTCCTGTAGACAGACCTGCATGTCTCGAGGCCTCAGATTCCCCACTTCTTGTTACACCCCCTACTTCCTGGCTTGAGCTGCCTACTTGGCTTTTTAATGCATTTGTATATGTGACACCTGGCTTCCACGCTGTGTGCCCTAATCCGCATGTGCCCTCCTAAGTATTATTTTATGCAACCGTGTTCTTTACCCACCACTACATCTTGAAGTTACAGAAGGCAGGCACTGTCAGTAAAGGTGCCCCACAGCCGCTCCGCTCCACCACCGCTGTGACGGGAAAGGTATCACTATAGCTGCCATTTACTGAGCTCCTCACGTGTGGCAGGACCTGCTCCAAACACTTTACATGTGATAAGTCATTCAATCCTAAAATAAAAAGAGGTTTAGATGAGAAAACTGAGACACAGAGTAGTTAGCTTGGCCAAATTTAACACAAGGAAAGCCCAGGACTCCAAACCCTTTCTTTTTTTCTGAAATGGAGTCTCATTCTTTTTTTTTTTTTTTTTTTTTGAGACGGAGTTTCGCTCTTGTTACCCAGGCTGGAGTGCAATGGCGCGATCTCGGCTCACCGCAACCTCCGCCTCCTGGGTTCAAGCAATTCTCCTGCCCCAGCCTCCTGAGTAGCTGGGATTACAGGCATGCGCCACCATGCCCAGCTAATTTTTTGTATTTTTAGTAGAGACGGGGTTTCACCATGTTGACCAGGATGGTCTCGATCTCTCGACCTTGTGATCCACCCGCCTCGGCCTCCCAAAGTGCTGGGATTACAGGCTTAAGCCACCGCGCCCGGCCGGAGTCTCATTCTTGTTGCCCAGGCTGGAGTGCAGTGGCATGATCTCAGCTCACTGCAAACCCCACCTCCCAGGTTCAAGCCATTCTCCTGCTTCAGCCTCCCAAATAGCTGGGATTACAGTGGCCGCCACCACACCTGGCTCATTTTTGTATTTTTTGTAGAGACAGGGTTTAATCACCTTGGTCAGGCTGGTCTCGAACTCCTGACCTTGTGATCCACCCGCCTCAGACTCCCAAAGTGCTGGGATTACTGGTGTAAGCCACCTGCGGCCAGACCCAAACCCTTTCAACTTTACAGACTGTGCTCAATCACCACACCCAAAGCCAGCTGCCACCACTGAGCATGGACATTCATGAGTTAATTACATTGGCGAAGTCATGAGGAAGTCTGGGAGTTCAGGCCTCTGGATTCCAATCGCTACTCTCTTATTTCTTTAATTTCTTTCCTCTCTGTGTGAGGGGGCATATTAAGCAAACAAATTATGATGTGTTCCAGCTTTTCTGTCTTTGAAATGGGAAGAACAGACCATCTGCATCCGTCTACTGCCCAGGGAAGCCTGGTCTGTTGATGATGCATCTCTTCACCAAGAGCCTGTCCAGGCTGCAGCTCTTCTGAAGGAAGATTGGGGAAAACCGTGAAAAAAATTAAAGAACCGTTCTCAGAGCAGAGCCATAGCTTACTTTGTGAAAGCTTGGGACATGTTCCTTTTTTTTTTTTTTTTTTTTCCTATAATGTCTTAGAGCATTGCAGGACTACAACACACCAGGTGTTGGCTATTTTCTTAGAGTCCAGAAGTTTGCAATACAAAAGCATTTGGAATTGCTTTTGAATGCCAGGTATTTAAAGTTGCCAACCTAATGACTTATTAATAAAGCTCTCCACTGCTTGTAAGTGAATGTTATTAACAAATCCTACTTAATCAGTTCATACAATCTGATTAACTGGAATAAAAAAGGCATCTAGCTCCCCAGTAACTTGCTGAACTTGCACTACACTAAGGGATGTCTATGCTGCAAACCGATTTTTAAAAATTGTGTGTGAGAGGCACAAGCCAGGCCCAACACCTTCCCAGGGTGCCATTGGCTTTTTGACTCATCCATACTCATCAGCAACCATTTCCAGGGGCCCTGTCTGATCTAGCCAACTCCTGCTGACAGGAAAGCTCCAGTTCCTCGTCCTGCCAGTTCTAAAGTCACAGAACTATGCAGCCTCCCCTGAGCCCCCTGAGATCATGATGTGGGGAGGGGGTAGTAGAGCTGAAAATAGCCTCTGTTTGAGTCACAGGAACAGAGAAGCAGGGGCAGCCACCCAGGGTCACCATCAAGTACCACCCCCTGAGGGTCACCATCTGGGATCTGTCACTTTAGGCAACCACCCAGTGCTACCATCCAATGCCACCTTCTGGGGCCACTACCCAGGATCCTCCCTCAGGGCCACCGCCTGGGGCCTTGTGAGTCAGCACAGCCCAGGGTGCCTTTTGCTGCCTCTCCAGAGCTTGAGGTCTGTGGATCACCGTTTCCCATTCCTCTGTAGCAGCTTCCTGGGTTATTTAAGCAAACAGCTGCTTCCTCATTGTGTCAATCTCAAATCTGGGCAGTCACTGGAGGGAAAAATAGAAAGAATCAAGCAAAAAGCTCTCATTAACAGCATTTTAAAAACTCCTTAAATTAAATGCCTGGATCTGCTCTTCCAGTTGTGTTTGCCATAGTCCCGTGTTTTTCCCTGCATGTCTCAAGCAGCCCTGAACATGGCTTTCCAATGGCCACACCCCTTGCCTCTGCTCCTTCAAACTCAGAGCGTCCTCTTCCCCATGCTCAGGGCTGAGTGAAGTGAGTGGAGAGCGAGGCTAACCACACCACTCCTTCCCAGCCCCCTCTCCTTTGATTCCTCTTCAAAATTCATGCCAAATCTTACCTTTCGGGTTTACTCTTTGACAAATTAGTCTAGAGGAATTTTTGTGCCTAAACTCTGATACTATTTCAACCCATGAGTTACTTATTTAACATGCGTTGAGCCCAGGTTGTTTCTAATATATCTTCAGGATTGAATGAAACAGATAAAGCAAGCATGGGTCCTGTCCCAGGGAAATTCCAATCTAGGGGAACCTACTGATTCAGATCGAGGTATTACAGCATGGTAGATACTAAACTAATTATGTGATACAATTGTGGAAGTGCTTCCCAACAGAGGGAGAAAAACCAATTGCAATGGTCAGAATTCAGCATGAGGTACATCATCAAGGACAGCAGGAACCCCCAGCAGTGTGGCTTCATGCAGGATTCAGCCACGTTCTGCATTTACTTAAGCCCCCTTCAGTGGATACTTTGCAATATTTTTATTTGGAGTTCTAAAAATCTCATAGTAAATGACCCTTCCTTTTCTTCTCTTGTTCCCGATTTAAAAGCTCTTGGTCCTACCCTAACCTCCAGTTGCTCCTGTGCGTTGCTGAGCTCTAATCTAGGATCTACACAGCCCCCAGGAGGGAACAGTAACATTCCTAAACATTACCATCCTGTGGCCACACAAAGAGAGAACAGGAAATGGTCATGGATGCTGTCATTTAAAGAAGGAAGTCAAGCGCAGTGCCTGGACCCTCCTTCCCACTCCAGATCTTACCCCCAAACAATTGCTAGCAATCATAAAGATGAATTCCTGACTTGGAGGGGCTGCTACTCAAAAACAGACCCAGAAGCAAAAGCACTGCTGAATGAAGGTCCGCCTGTCAACTCTACTGCTCTGCATTTTGGGAAGTCGTATTTCTCAGGAGGGCAAGTTTGGGGTAGGCTAGCAACCAGTACCTCCTCCGAAAGTGCTGGTCTTCAGGAAGGTTGTAGAGAGCCTTAGTTCTTAGAAGTTGCCCATCTTTTCCAGGTCAGAGTTGCTGCCTTCTGTTTGAATAAGGCTGTTGGGAACAGCACTACAGAGTTTCGGCTGTCTCCAGGAAGCCCTTTGCAGGTGGTAGCCCTTTGTTAGGCCATGTTGACAGCATTGGTCAGGACTTTGGGACTCTGGCCAGTGACGCTGGCTAGGGAGGAAGGGGAATAGGCCTGAGTCTGTTTGCCTCTTGATCCATGTGGGTCATTGTCACTTGGGGGATGGGGGGTACCTAGAATTGAACCTGAGCAGCCAAGCATGAAGAGAAGAATGGACCCCGCACTTGACCTGCTCTTGGACACTTGATAGGTAAGATATTCACCTGGGTCATTATGTTCCCTGTCGGCACTATCCTGGGTGGGCGTAGGTAGCCTAGTCAATGTAGACAGTCTTACATCTGTGATGAGGTCAGGTTTCTTTGCTATGAGTCATTTTTCCCACTCATATAAATGGAAAAAAATCATCAAACACATGCTTGTTCGGTCAGCTCCGCAGCTTATCACACAAGCTGATGAGACCTGACTTTGTCAGTCTGCACATTTATTGGAGTAACTGCTGATCGACAAAGAAAACAGTTGATGCCAACCAACCTCTCCACTAGTGACAATCATGACAGAAATATCTTACATTTGATTGAGCTTTTAAGCTAGGTATGTACTGTGAAACACAGGTATGAATTTTTTGGTTGGGAAATCAATACTCAATTTCAATTCACTAGAATGAAAAGAATGGAGAGCAGTTTGTAATTTTAAAACATTAGATTTCTTTTTCTAGCCTTGAGTAAACATAATTAGCAAGGATAAAATGAAAACTGATTACCTTCCTTTATCTAACAGAGAATGATAGTAAGAGTCATGCCCATGATTGGAATTTCAACATTTATTTGATTAAATGGTCTATCTATTGAGCACCCGTAGAGTACACAGCACAGACACAAACTGTGGGAGCTTATGACCTAAACAAATCTCTCCAGTGCAAGGCATACATTCCAACAGCTCATTACTATACAGCACTGCGTCTGCAAAAGGAAATAATTCCAGACTTGGTAATCAAGAGGGCACTGTAGGAAGAGGATGATTCCGAAGTGATCCTCCAAAACCCCAAAATATTTTGACAAGCAAAGCCAAGAATGAAGGAGGGGCATTTCACATGGAAGGAGTGGCTTGAGCATACCTCCTCTGAAGGAGGAAAGTGTATTTTAAAATAATAATAAATAATAAATAATAATGTGGTTTGGGTTAGCTAGAATAAAGGAATTTAGGAGATAAAGTTAGACAAATAGTTTGGCATAATGTTATAAAAACCCTTGAAAGCCAGTATATCAGTTGGGGTTCAGTCAGAACCTATAGAGCCCAAGACCAATTGAAAGAATTTCATCAAGAGGAATTAGTTACAAAGGTGTTAGGAAAGCTGAAAAGGTAACGAGGGGATGGTGAAACCACCTTGGGCTTATCACCAATAGGCAGCTGCTACCACCCATAGGGACAGAGCCTTAAGAGCTGGGGCTCCCCTGGGGGAGCTGGATCTTCTGTGGATGCTGCCCAGTAAGATCTGGGTCCATGGAAGGAGTCTGTCTGACAAGAGCTGGAACGATAAGGGAGAGCAGAGCCGCTAAGAGATGCTGCCTGACTTGGGGCAGAGGGTGTACCCTGGCTTCTTCCACTGCCCTCCAATCTCTCACCAGCGCACTGGTCCAACACAGCTGCGAGCTGGTTGGCAAGAGAGCCTTGGATTGGAAATTAATTTGCGGGGGAAAGGCAGGACAGATCTGGGTGCAATCAGGAAAGCAACAGCATAGTCAGATTGTAGGGCTGGGCTATTCATTTTAAGATTAGACTAGTCATTAAGTAGTGAATAGTCCAATCCTACAATCTGACTGTGCTTGGGTTTTTGGAGGAGAACGTTAACAATCATGGCATTGCACTTTGGGGAGGAGGAGTTTCTGGAGGAGAATGCAACAATCATAGCATTGGAGGAGGACAATAAGACCCATTAAATTGCTGTGACCACTTATATAATCATGGCGGGCTAAATAACAGCCTCCAAAAGATCTCCACATCCTAATCCCTAGAGCTTGTCAGTGTTACTTTACATGGCCAAAGGACTTTGCAGATGCTACTAAATGAAGGATCTTTGTTTTTTTTTTTTCTTTTAAGGTGGAGTCTTACTCTGTCACCCTGGCTGGAATGCAGTGGCACAATCTTGGCTCATGCAACCTCCATCTCCTGGGTTCAAGGGATTCACCTGCCTCAGCCTCCCGAGTAGCTGGGATTACAGGTGCCACCACCACGCCCAGCTAATTTTTGTATTTTTAGTAGACACTGGGTTTCACCATGTTGGCCAGGCTCGTCTCAAACTTCTGACCTCAGGTGATCTGCCTGCCTTGGCCTCCCAAAGTGCTAGGGTTACAGGCGTGAGCCACTGCACCTGGCCTAAATGAAGGATCTTAAGATGGGAAATTATATTGGATTATCCAGGTGGACTCAATGTAAACACAGGGGTCCTTATAAGAAAGATGAAGGAAGCGTCAGCGTCAGAAGGTGATGTGACAATAGATGCAGAGGTTGGAGGGATGTGCTTGGAAGATGGAGGATGGAGCCTCCCAGAGGCTGGAAAAGGCAAGAAAATGGATTGTTCTCTAGAACATCAGAGGGAAACAGCCTTTCCAATTACTTTAGCCAACTGAAACTGACTTAGGATTTCTGGCCTCCAGAACTGTAACACAGTAACATTGTGCTGTTTTGAGCCACTAAATTTGTGTTAATCTGTTACAGCAGCAATAGAAACTAAATACAATATGGGCCAAGTACATAAATTATGGAGACTTCACATTCCCAGGTCTTATTTCCAGGGCCCGCTGGCCAGAACTATTCCTTTTCTCCAGTTTAAATCTTCTGAAAATATAGATTACTCCACAAGCTCCCAGGCACAGGTCCCTAACCTCGAGGCACCTGCCTGTTTACCCCACCTTAGGTGGAGGTCCAGTCCCTTGGTAGGTCCACTCCATCAGGACCTGTGCAGCGTGTGCACAGAGCACATGGGGGTCCTCGTGGCAGGCTGCTTCTGAAGCGGGCTCTGCTCTTCATGCCCTGATGGAATTCCCTCCCCTTGAATCGGGGCTGGACCCGGTGACTTGCTTCTACTGAATACACCGGAGTGGATAGAATGTCACTTCCAAGAGTCGGTTATGAAAGACTGTGACTCCTTGCTTATACATTCTTCTTCCATCCTTCCCTCCCTTTCCCCTCCTCCTCCTCCTCCTTCATCTCCTCCCCCTCCTTCTTTCTCTCTCTCTCTCTCTCTCTGCACCTCTCTCTCTCTCTCTCAGGGGCCAGCTACCAGCAGATGCATCCAGGAGACCTCCCAGCCTGTGAAGACTCATTCTTCTTCTGAGGCCTCATGCCTTGAATATGAGACCAAACAGGGCCAGCATTTATTTGTCTTGGGCCGCTCTGTTTGTGCAGCCTGTCTTCCCGCGGTAACCCGGAGCGCCTCTTAAGGAGCCTGGGGAGAGGCGGCTGGGAGCAAGCTCAGCTGTGAGAATGCTTTCGTTTGTGTGAAGGCAGGCCCCGGCTGTGGATCGCTTATTTACATTCAGGAAATAAATATTGAAGAATGAAAATCAAAACCAGCAAGGATTTAGACAGCGAAATTCTGGGTGGTAAGGAAGATTGTGTGACGATTTCACAAGCAGGATTTCGGAGAGGATTCTGTCCTTACACTAAATACGTCTGAGGAGGGAACACTCCCTTTCCTTGCAGCCATTACCTGCAGTCCTTGGATTCTAGGGCCCTGTTCTCCCCTGCTTTTGCTCCACCTTGCTTCCATTTATTAAACACTTACTGGATACCGTGCTTTGCACTGAATGCCTTCTGTGAACCCCGAAAATTTGAGATGGGTCTCAGTTAATTTAGAAAGTTAATTTTGCCAAGTTTGAGGACACACACCATGGCACAACCTCAGGAAGTCCTGATGACATGGTCGGGGTGTAGGTTAGTTTTCTACATTCTAGGGAGACATGAGACATGAATCCATACATGTAAGAAGTATGATGGTTCAGTCCGGAAAGGCAGGACAACTTGAACCAAAGGCAGGAAGACTTGAAGCAAATGGCAGGGGCCTCCAGGTCACAGATCGGTGAGAGACAAATGGTTGCATTCTTCTGAGTTTCGGATTAGCCTTTCCAACAGAGGCAATCAGATAATGCATCTATGTCCAGGAGCAGAGGGGTGACTTTGAGTAGAATGGGAGGCGGATTTACCCCAGCAATTCCCAGCTTGAAGCCGCTCAAGAGATTTTCCTTTCACACTTCTATGCTCTGCTCATTTAATTCTAACAATTCAGTGAGGCAGTCACTATTACTATACCTATGTGACAAACTGGAAAACATACCCAAAGAGGTCACATAATTCGCTAAGGTCACAGAGCGATAAATACAGACTCTGGAGTCCAGCACAGGTCAACTTTTACTTTAAAGCCAAGTGATTGGCCGGGCATGGTGGCTCACACCTGTAATCCCAACACTTTGGGAGGCTGAGGCGAGCAGATGATGAGGTCAGGAGATCAAGACCATCCTGGCCAACGTGGTGAAACCCTGTCTCTACTAAAAAATACAAAAATTAGCTGGGCGTGGCGGCATGTGCCTACGGTCCCAGTTAGTCAAGAGGCTGAGGCAGAAGAATCATTTGAACCCAGGAGACAGAGTTTGCAGTGAGCTGAGATCTGGCCACTGCACTCCAGCCTGGCAACAGAGCAAGACTCTGTCTCAAAAACAAAAACAAAAACAAAACAAGCCATTAACCACTGGGCTTCACTACCTCCCTCAAAGAAAACTGCTTCCTCCCTTTCCCTTTAAATAAAAACTTTGTTCTTTACATTTTGTTAGTTATAGTGAACTCCAAGTTTCTCTTCAAAGAATCAGTGTGTCAGTATGTTCAGCTCTCTTATTCTTTAATTCTCCATTTTAATGTTTAACTTCCTTGAAGTTTCAGTAAACAACCTTTTCCACCAGTTCTAATCAGTAGTTCACGTCTGTTCCCCTGGTCCCCTGCTCCGTCCTGACTCATCCTGGTCACCTGTTCCAGTCAAAATCATCCCCACTTGAGAACTGCTGGGCTGGGTTAGTGCTGCACCCAGTGCGTCTTTCCAAAGGGGCAGTGGATTTCAAGAGCTCCGCCTCACCATCCCCATCAGCTCGTTCTAGAAAGTATTTCGGTCATTTTCTTTCTTTAACAAATGGTGACGTACGTGGGCAACCATGGCTCCATTCTACTGGGCCCTCCGAGAGGCTGTGCCAAACACTAGCACATCTTAGAATTGTGCCTCTGAGCCTTAGGGAGGTGGAATATTTATCTACCCACTCCCATTCCTCACTGGTTGAGTGTAGCTCCTGGGACATTAACTCCAGGCATGTTTGTGTGGTCACTTCTGCAACCAAGCATGCTCTAGTGGACAGAGAAGGCACTTGGTTGGAAAGAAGCAGTAGCTGAAGCTAAGCAGGCAGCTGGCTTGCATTAGTTTTCTATGGCTGCAAAACAAAAAAAAAAGTTACCCCAAAATTTACTGGCTTCAAGCAACACACACTGTGATATCAGTTTCTGGAGGTCAGGAACCCAGGCACAGCTTTTCTGGGTGATTCTGCTTAGGGTCTCTCAGCAAGGATTTGTCTGGGATTGTAAGCATCTTGAGGTTCAGCTGGGGAAGGATCCATTTCCAGGCTCACTCAGGGAGTTGTGGGCAGGATTCAGCTCCTCACAGGCTGATGGGCTGAGGAGCTCAGTTTTCTGCTGGTTGTTGGTCAAAAACCACCCTCCATTCCTTGCCACATGGGCCGTCCATGGGGTAGCTCACAACGTGGCAGCTGGCTTCCTCAGAGCAAGCAAGCAGGAAGGTAAGAGAGGACAAGCATGACCGAAGACAGTGTTCCGTGTGCAACGCAACCTCAAAAGTCATGTCCATCACTTTCATTGCGTTCTACTCATTAGAAATGAGTGCTAAGTCCATCCCACAGTCAAGGTGAGCAGGTTCCACTGGAGCCCGAATAGCAGGAGACCCCCAGAAGCCGTTGCAGAGAGTGGCTGTCACAGGGGTGTAGGTGAATTGCCCACCAAAGCTCTAGGTAAACTCTTGGCTTAGCCAAGGACTGTGTCCAGGCACTGGCACAACTGCGCTGGTGAAGTAACTTCCTGCTGCTGCACTGTCCCTAGTCAATGGAAAGCACTGCCGTTGTCTTGAAACAGAGAGGCCCTAGAACACAATATTCTTACAGGTAAACATTACTAAAAGTGGGGACATTTCATTAACCTGGGGCAGCTTTGAGAGTCCTTCTGTCTCTCGGGAGATCTGAAACTCACTTGAACTGAGTGACAGGGGTTTCGCTAAGTTCCAGGGACGCAGCATTAAATCCAGAGCAGTCCCCACCCTCAGGGGGCTACATCTGCTAGGACTGCAAGGAACTGAAGCAAGGATGGCGGAACAGGGCAGTAACTGCTGTGCCGGGTGTCAGCGCACGCAGCAGGCGGATGCTGGCCCACTGGGCTTCAGGCATTCGATTCCAGCAGGGTGGGGAGGTGACTGCCACTCCTTCCTCTAGAATGAGCCTTGCAGGATCACCAGCTTCCTACCATGTGCTTAATCTTTCTTGAAGGTTTACTGTCAAGCACTTTCTAGGTAGGCAGGCCATGCTTTAGGAGGGACACTGTGCCTGGCCCTGAAGAAAAACAGGAATAAAAGAGAAAGAAGTAAGAAGAAACAGAATGGTAGAAACTAACACAGCCCAAACACATCGGATGACAAGCAACTCTTCCTCTCCCACCAATTAGTTTCCGATATCTGACTCCCACCCTGCCACACGCAGCCCTCTGCCCAGCGAACCAGGCCGTCTACCCTACCTCTCCATTATGGACAGGCACTTCCAGGTGCTGATCTCATCTACACCTGCCTACGGTAATATTGGAACCACAAGTGCCTCCAGAACACACAGCTTCTCTAGGAGAGCACTTTATCCCCTTTATCTAAGAAAAACTTCACCTCGAGGTTAAATCCATTATCCTGGACATGAGAATGAAGTCCAATACCTTATGAATGAACGTGTTGCCTAGTTCCTGCCTCTTATCCATTTAGAGTACATGGAGGGAGGCCCCAAAGGTAAAAGGAGATGGAAAATTGAGTCATAGAAATTCAAGACAGGACTAGAGGTGCTTCCTCAGTCAAAGTCACAACTGGTTTTCTCAGTGTCTCTCTCCTTCCCTTCATTAATTTTCATCTCCTCTGATCTACCTTTTCTGTTCTTGTTGTTTTCTTTTATCCTTTCCTTCTGCTTATATTTCTTTTTATTTATTGTTTTTATTTATTTAGTTAGTTATTTTGAGACAGGGTCTTGCTCTGTGACCCAGACTGGAGTGCAGTGGTGCAATCTCAGCTCACTCCACCTCCTGGGTTCAAGCAATTCTCCTGCCTCAGCCTCCTGAGTAGCTGGGATTACAGGTGCGCACCATTGTGCCCAGCTAATTTTTGTATTTTTGGTAGAGACGGTTTTCACCATATTGGCCAAGCTGGTCTTAAACTCCTAACCTCAAATGATCTGTCTGCCTCAGCCTCCCAGAGTGCTGGGATTAAAGGCGTGAACCACCACGCCCAATTCTTTTTATTTTTTTAAATTCACTTCCCTTGAATCACTATCTTCAGAGGGTGATTCAAATAGTTAATTAACCAATTAATAACACATAATTATTCACATGAATAATGATGTAAGTCATTAAATGATTTAAATAATCATTTTAATGCTTTCAATGCAAGTGCGTGAGGACATGGAAGCTTGTTTCAGAAACCCCTGTGGTAAGTGCCACCCCCTGCAGCCCTTCATAGGTGTCTTCTAAATGAATCCTCACATAAGCATGAAAGCAAAGAATGAGGGCCCCGCTTTATAGATAAAGAAATGAGGTGTGGCTAAGCCTCTCTTAAGTGATCGAGCTAAAAAACTGAACTCATATCTGTGTGGCTCCAAAGTCTGCTTTACACTAAGTGCCCAAAACGAACCAAAGAACACTGCTGTATTTTTGCATCTACATGTAAGTTGCAAATCCATTGTTCCTACCACTTTTTACTGTCCTTACCCGGTCATATCCATTTTTCCCACCTCACCTTTGCTAAATCTTACATCATTAAAATCTACAGTATAGAGTGCTCCCTCATGTACATTCTTACCTAGTCCATTTTGTGCTGCTATAGCGTAATACCCGAGACTGGGTAATTTACAATGAATGGAAATTTGTTTAACTCATGTTTCTGGAGGCTGGGAAGTCCAAGATCAAGAAGCTGAATCTGGTGAGAGTCTTCGTACTGTGTCATCCCATGGTGGAAGGTGGAGGGGCAAGAAATGACGAGTGTGGAGAAGGAAAGGGACCGAATTCATCCTTTTATCAGGAGCCCATGTCTGTGACAGTGACAACTCCATCTGTGAGGGCCAAGCCCTCATGACCCAGTCATCTCCCAAAGCTCACATCTCTCAACGCTGGGATCTCTCAGTGTGTTGGGATCAAATTCCCAACACATGAACTTTGGGAAACACATTCAAACCTTAGTATCTCTAAACTCTCTTTTCTCTCTCTTAACTAGTGAGTCTTCCTTGGCAAGCGTCCACCTCTGGTAAAACTCAAGTCTCCACCTATCTTAAACCAGTGCCCAGGCAGCTGACTGTGGCTGGAGAAAAGCACATGCTGGAATGATATATGCTCCACTGGCCCTCAACCTTCTCCAGACATTCTTCCAAGTGCCCCTGGGCCTTCCCTCCCACTGAGGGCTCTCCTTAACCTCACACCCTACTTCCAGCTCCTTCCTCTCCTGTGGTAGCCATGCTTCCTGTTTCCCCTATAGCCCTCCAAAGACAGCACCTGAGCTCCCCTGCCCCTGCCCTTCTGCTGTTATAGAAGGAACAGTCCTGCTCCTGCCTAAGGACTACTGTCATGCCCCCCCACACCCACTCACCTGGCCCCAGCCTTTCTCCCTCTCGCCTATCATCAATTCCTCTCTCAACTGATTCGTTCAAACACATGGTTCCCTCTCAACCCCATCTTCATCCCGTTACCATCCCACTTCATTCCTTCTTTGCATTGTTAAACTTCTTAAGAGAGTAATTTCTGTTCTCCACCCCTAATTCCTTCCCTCTCATACCCTCATCAATCCCCTCTAATAGGACATTTGCCCTCACCCCTCACCAAAATTGATCTTGTTACCATTGGCCTCAAATTACCAAACCCAGCAGCCAATGCTCAGCCCTGCTCCTCCCTGTCCTATTGGCATTGGTCAAAGCTGATCCTTCCCTCTACTTGGAAACATTTTATTCTCTTGGCTTTTGGAACTTCTCCCTTCCAGGTATTCCTGGGCCTCTTTTTCAGTTTCTCTTCTGGTTCCCCCATATCTCCCCAACTTGTGAATGTTGTAGTTCCCCCAGAGATTATCCTTCATCTTTTCTTTTTAAATAACGATCATCTCTTGGCAAGCTCAGTCAATCTATAACTTTAGACACATCTAAGCACTGTGAATTCTCACATTTCCCTCTCCAGGCCAGATGTCTTCTCTGAACTCCAGAGTCAGAGATGTATCTGCTTATTCAACACCTTCATATACACATCTAATAGACATCTCAAAAGTGATAGGTCCAAAGCTGACCTGCATCCATGAAAGTCCCCACTTTCCCACCAGGCCTGTCTTGCCTCCCTGCCTTACTTCCACCACAGTTACTAGACGTTTTTGTGGTCCAATTCTTTAGTTCCCAAAACTTGCTGTCACTAAAGTCAGTGGGTTTTCCCCAAACCCCACATCCAAGCCATTAGCAATTCTTGTCTCCTTTTCCTTTAAAATATATCCCGAATCTGATCACTCCTGAGCACTGCTACCATCCTGCTCTGCACCATTATCCTCTCTCTCCCGGACTATTGCAAGCACCTCTCACTGGTGGCTCTGCTTCTGCCTGTGCTCCTAGCAGTCTATTCCCCCTACAGCAGCTACCATAAACCTGCTAAAACGCAAGTCAGGTAGATAGTACCCCTCTGCTGAAAATCCTCCAATGACCACACTGAAAGCCGAAATCCTTAAAATGATGTGGGAGTCCCGCATGATAAGGCCCCTGTCCCCTGTTGGTCCTCGGTTCTTCCTACTCTTCCCCTCACTCTCTCTGCCACAGTGACCCCTTCTGTTCTTTGAACATACCAGGCATGTTTCCACCCCAGGGCCTTCGTACTGGCTGCCTCTCTGCATGGGAGCACCTCCCAGCTACGAATACGGCTCACTCTTTCAAATCTTTGCTTGAGTATTACCTTCTCAGTGAGGCTTTTCCTGAGAACCTTATTTGGAATTATAACACCTTATATTTCTGTCTCCCCTATTAGAAGATAAGTCCCCTGAATACAGGGAATTTGGCTGGTTTGTTTGGTACTGTATCCTCAGAGCCCAGACTTGTGCCTGGCACATAGTAGGTGCTCAATAAGTATTTGTTGGATGAATGAATACGCAGCCCAATTCTCCAAAGTGCACACATCCTTTCTTGATAAGAAGTCAGCTGTTTCAGAAGCCCCCAGTGCCTTTCAGGTTAGGGAGGCAAAAAGTCTAAAGGTTAGTATTCTCTGCCCCTTAGGCCTTCTATTTATAATAGTGCCCGGCCGGAACTCCAGTGAACCTTAAACTCCAGACTAGGCTTGATCCGCTTTCTCCCACCTTCCAGACATGTGCATAAAATCAAGGTGCAGAAGTAAAATCAAAGAGACAGCCCTACTCCAAACCACCTGCCTGTCCAGGGTCCTTCCTGTTTTTATTCTTCTCTGTTTTCTCTGAACTTGTCATCTGGCTTTCCTAGGAAGAAGAGTATGGCCATCCATCAGTGCCCGGGGCTCGCCCATTCCTTGGGTCAAACCCCACCAGCAAACAGAAGAATGGCAGCTGCTCCCCAGCTCGCCCCACAGGCAGGGCCTGTGTCACGGAGCTCAAGAACCATGAGTTCTCAGTAACACAGTGGAAATGATGACACCCAGTTCGCCAGCTCTGATCCTTTCTTATTTTCCAGTACAACCAGAATCTGGGGATGGGCGAGGAAGAAAGAGAAGAGGAAAGGCTAAGGATGAAACTAAGGAGACAGGACGTCCCCTTTCTCTGGAGACTCCATCAACTGTGTGTCCAGGAGATTTAAAGAATTAATATATGTTCTCCATCGATGAGTGGGTTTTAAAAGTGTGGCATATGCATACAATGGAATATTATTAAGCAATAAAAAAGAAAGTACAGCTGCACACTGCAACATGGACAAATGCTGAAAGCATCAGGCTAAGTGACAGAAGCCAGCCACAAAAGACCATATACTGTACGATTCCATTTCTCCCAAATGTCCAAAACTGGCTAATCTAGATATAGAGAAAGTAGATTCACAGTTTCCCAGGTCTGGGGGGTTGGGGAACTGATGAGTGACTGCTAATGGGTACAGGATGTCTTTTTGGAGTTTCGAAAATGTTCTACGATAAATTGGGGTGACAGTTGCTCAACTCTGTAAATATACTAAAAACCAGTGACTCATACACATTAAATAGGTGAATTGTATGCTACGTAAGTTATATCTTAATAAAGGTGTTTTGTTTTGTTTCTTTTTTTTTTTTTCTTCAAAACAGTTAATTCCCTGGCTGAGAAAGTTGTGTTAAGAGGCAGATTTAATGTAAAGCCAATGAAGCTTACGCTTTAGGACTCTCCTTTGCATGGGACCCATCAAAATAAATAATCAAGTCATAGCTAATTTTGTATTCATCATTTTTTTATCCTTTTTTAAAAATTGTTTTTAAAAAAGAAGTATTCCCAAGCCACATAAGCTTTAGGGTCCACAAAACCTGGATGTGCCCAGGTAAACATAATTTTTATGATCAGAAAAAAGTAACCATGATTTAAGCTTTTTTTATAAAATCATTAATGCAGCTCCCTTTGCGCACTGCTAGGGCCCCAAGGAAAACAGTGCCTTTGAACCTCTTGCCATCTCTTCTCACAGTCACCTATAATGGAATCGTCATGTGACTTCATGAGGAATTTGATCACAGGCTCAGGCTGGAATAATTCATAGGTCCCTCCAGGCTGGAGAGAGAGAGAAACAAGGACACACAGCCCTCCCCGTCCATGTGGGAGGCAGCTTGAGAATACTGGTGTTCCAGGAGCTTTTCCAAGAATAAACGGCTCAGGAGCATCACGAGGAAAAGGTTGTTTTAAAAAATAATAACTCGCTTATTTATTTTTTAAATCCGTGGCTTAACTTTAGCCCTGTGGAGTCACCCTTTCCTTTAATATTGAAGAAAAATTGGCTTCAAGTCCAGTGCACAGACTGTAGGAAAGCTAGAGCCCCCTCCCCTCCTGGGTGTGCCGATCCCTTGGCCTCAGGTTTCAAGGAGCAAAACTTCTAAACCCACTCCAGACAGAGTTCTAAGCACGGAGACAAACAAGAGACATTATTAGAAAAATGAGTCATTGTAAACCTACCCTTTCCTCCAGGCCCCCTTGTGGGCTGGTGCAGGTTCTGGTGCAGGTTGCTCTTGAGCTGAGTCTGGAAGGACAGCTAGGAGATCCCATTCAAGCCAGGATGGAGAGAGGCTTTTCCAGGCTTGGGGCACAGGGTGTTCCCAGACCTCCAGAAAGAATTCGAGAAGAAGACAGAGTAGCAAGACTCCTGTGGTTTTACCAAGAGAGGAGGTCCATTACGGAGAGGCAACTGCTCTGAGGATTTGGGGGTCTACTCCTTGCCCACCCGCCCCCCTTCAGTTGTGTAGACCCTTTGGTCAGGAATCAAGCAAATTAGAAAGAGACTCAAGATTTGAAGATTGCTAAAATTCAGGCTCATGGAAAATAAACAAGGTGCCGTGTTTCTACATCAATATGAGATTTTTACTGGTGGCTCATCAACAGATATCCTTACTGAATTAATGGGATAGAATATTCTGGTTCTGGGGTCCTGCCTGTAATGCTGTAACCATTCTGCTGGTCTCTGCACTACCACAGTTTCTGAAGCAAGCTGCTCATCAATATTCAGGACCCATCTCTGGAGGCAAAACTGCTAATGCCTTTGGGATTTCCCCAGAAACTGTGTAGGATTGCAAATATTTAAATGCCAAAACAGTCCTTAGGTTTAAATTAGCCAAGTTACACAAAATGGACAAGAATTCAACTTAACAGCTACATTGTGGTGCCTCGGATCACATTGCGAGGCTGTGTGAGGTGAGAGATGGGTTCTGGACCCCTCCACAATCTCCGGGTACTTTCTCCTCACCGCAGCATTCATTTCCTCACACCCTAGGGATAACCCAGCCATTGCTGGTGAGGCACTTTACTATAAATACCATTTAAGCAGAAAGAGTTAACATCATCCAGCACTTCCCAGCTCTGTACAAGTGGACCGTTTATCCGTTATCAGATTTGAGCCTCCCACAGCCCTGGCGATGTGCAGCTAATTGTTATTTTTCTAAAGAAGAAAGAGGCTCAGAGAAGTTGAGTAACTCTCTCAAAGTCACCCAGTTATCATGTGGAGAGCAGGGATTCCAACAGGTCTGTGATATCAAAAACTTTTTTTCTTCCCACTATATTATCCTTTTTCAATTCTAAACAGCGAAGAGATTGTTGGCAATTAACAAAGGCTGCGAAGGATGTTTCTGAAATTTTTCTTGGGACCTTCACTTAATTTTATAATTAGTCTAGGAAGCCACTGATGGAACTTTTGACTCCAGAATTTTTATCCAGTCCAGTTTTCCCTCTTAAATTTCAAACCACAGATCTGATTTGACATCTCCACTTGAACGTCTGATAATGCTCCCAGATTTAACACTTCCAAGCCCGGCTGCGACCTACCACTCCGCAGTCTTCGCACCACAGCTGATGACTCCAGCTTCCAACTGCTCAGAACAAATATTTTGCTGTCATCCCTGACTCCTCTCTCACTCACCCCCCACATCCAACCCTGCAACAAATATGGGTTTGCACAAAAGTAACTGCGGTTTTTGGATTATGAATTTTAAATCATTGTAACGAGGCTCAAACGAATTTTTATTCATCAAAATAGGAACTTAGATAATTAACACATTTTTGTCAATGAGAAATAAGTTTGTTTATTCTCGTAGCCTAAAAACCCATGCTTCGGGATTCAACAAACTCTTGGAAAGCACTGTCTACATCCTGCTGGTTGTGGAAGCATTTTCCTGGAGAACGTTGTTGAGATGCTTGAAGAAGTGGTGGTCCATTGGCAAGAGGTCAGGTGAATATGGTGGATAAGGCAAAAATTTGGAGCCCAATTTGTTCAACTTTGGAAGCCTTGGTGGTGCAGCCTGCAGTCAGGTGTCGTGGTGGGGAACTGGGCGCTTTTTGTTGACCAATGCTGGCTGCAGGTGCTGCTGTTTTCTGTGCAGCTCACGATTTGCTGAGCACGCCTCTCAGAGGTCACGGTTTCACCGGGACTCAGAAAGCTGTAGTGGACCAGACCGACAGCAGGCCACCAAACGGTGACCATGACCTTTTACTTGGGGCAAGTTTGGCTTTGAGAAGTGCCTTGGAGTTTCTTCTCGGTCCAGCCACTGAGCTGTTCATTGCCAGTTGTCAGTTGTGTAAAATCCATTTTTTGTCACACATTATAATTGGATGCAGAAACGATTCGTTTTTGTGTAAAATAAGAGAGCACAACACTTCAAATGATGATTTTTAAAATTTTTACTCAGCTCATGAGCAAACCCACTTATCAAGCTCTCTCACCTTTTCAATTTGTTTCAAATGCTGAATGACCACAGAACGGTCAATGTTACGTTCTTTGGCAACTTCTTCTATAGTCGTAAGAGGATTGGCTTCAGTGATTGCTCTCAGTTGATCATCATCAACATCTGATGGCTAGCCGCAAGACTCCCCAACTTCAAGGCTCTCGTCTCCTTTGTAAAACTTCCTTGAACCGCCACTAAACCGTGCGTTCGTTAGCAATTCCTGGGCCAAATGCATTGTTGAGGTTGTGAGTTGTCTTCACTGCTTTACGACCCATTTTGAACTCAAATAACAAATCCACTTAAATTTGCTTTTTGTCTAACACCACATCCGTAGTCTGAAATAAATATAAAATAAACAACAGTAATAAATCATTAGCAAAAAATCATCAAGTGAGAAATGTGCATTAAAATGATGTGTAACGTAACGACATTTATTTAAGAATGTATTCCAGAGTCAAAAGGCAAATTGCAACAATGCTAAAACAGCAACTACTTTTGCACCAACCTATTTTTGCACCAGTGTCAGCTGTACTTCCAAAATATGTCCAGAATCCAGCCACATCCCACCATCTGTCTGCCAGCATCCTGCTCTCACCTGAATTACCGTTCGGAGTCATGACTGGTCTCCATCACCCTTGTTCTCCTACGGTCTTAACACAGCAGCCAGAGTTACTTTCTTCAAGTGTAAGTTTTCTTTCCCATTTCACTCAGAGGAAGAACCTGGCCTTCTCTGCCCACAAGGCCCTGGGCTCTGGCCCCTTGGCCCTACCTCCTGCCTCTCTCCCTCCCATCACTGCCCCAGCCCCACCGGACCAGCCTCCTTGCTGCTCCTGTGCCTCACTCTTTTACTTCTTCACTCAAAAGCCACTTAAAGGGAGGTATTTCCTGGATGCCTGTTTTAGCCCCTCCAAGCTGCTGTAACAAAACACCATAGACAGGTTGGTTTCTCAACAACAGACATAATCCTGGAGGCTGGGAAGTCCAAGATCAAGGCACTCACAGAGTTGGTGTCTGGGAAGGACTTGCTTTCTGGTTCTTCAACGGTGCTTTGTAGCTGTGTCCCCGCATGGTGGAAAGGGCTAGCTGGCTCTCTGGAACCTCTTTTATGAGGCGCTAATCCCATTCATGAGGAAGCTACCCTCTTGATCCAATCACCTCCCAAAGGCTCCACGTCTTAGTACCATCACATTGGGGATTAGGTTTTCAACATATGAATCTCGGGGGACAGCAACGTTCAGTCCACAGCACTGCCCTTTCCAACGTCACAGCCCGTGCTTCCTTTTCCTTTTCACTGCTTTGTTTTCTGCCCACTTATGACTGTCTGACTCACCGACTCACCGTGTAAACGTGTTTATTTTGGTTATCTGTCTCCTCCACTAGAATATAAGCTCCAAGAAGTCAGGAATTTCATCTGTTCAACAAAATATCACTAAAGCTTGGGAAAGTATCTGCCACACACTAGACTCTCAATAAATATTTATTGAGTGAATGAACAAATGAATCTTCCTCTTATCACACTTTTTAGTCATACTATGTAAAAAGAAACATGAACTTTATTATCCCTACGGAATAGAATTCATCTCATGTTAGCTATGGCTCCAAATTCAGTTTCAGCATAACAGATTTTTGTTTGTTTGTTTGAGACAGGATCTGGCTCTGATGCCCAGGCTGGAGTGCAATGATAATGATCTTGGCTCACTGCAACTTCTGCCTCCCAGCCTCAAACCATCCTCCCACCTCAGCCTCCCAAGTAGCTGAGACTACAGGCACACACCACCACACCCAGCTAATTTTTGTTTTTTTTTTTTTTTTTTTTTTTTTTGTAGAAATCAGGTTTCACCATGTTGCCCAGGCTGTTCTCGAACTCCTGGGCTCAAGCAATCCACTGGCCGCCTCAGCCTCCCAAAGTGCTGCGATTACATCTGACAAACAAATAAATGAATGTACAAATAAATAGGTGAGCCCATCATTCAAACCTGAACTCTGTTTTAATAAGGATGTGTCTCTCATAGGAAAGATGCATCAGAGAGCAATTCGAGTTTCATAATAATAAAAAAGAATCAATATTCTCCTAAAATTTGGAACACTGCAGTACTTCTGGGAAAGGATTCATGTAGGGGAAAAGCACCAATGTCATGTTATAATTAACTGCACAAAATCTAATTGTCAGGAGAAAAATGTGTTAGAGAATGGATGAGAAAAGGTCCAGGAGGAAAAACCTGGGTTAGCAGTCAAGTGCTGCTTTAACAAAAAGCCAGATGGGGGAAGATAAAGGAAAATATGCATCATAATAACCAAGCTTTTAGAAAGTCTATCAGAAGTGAAAAAACGAGTCCACAAGGAGGACACCTGAATAAGTGCTGCCCTTAAGTGACTGGACACATTTACAGAACTGTTAAAAATGACAACAAAATATAATCAACCAGGGGAGTTGGGGAGAAGGCATCCTTACGGACGGTGAGCTACATAGCTCAAAAACTTTTTTGTTTTTTATTAAGTGTCAAATATACACAGACATATAGAGAATAGTATAGTGAACATCTATCCACCTAACAATCGTAGCCTATCTTATGTCCTTTAGTGCAACCCATTCCCCCTCTTCTACCAAATGAATTATTATGAAGCCAATCCCAGAGATAGCGTTTCAATATGAATCTCTTAAAAGATAAGGAGGATGCCTTTTCAAAATCACAACACAGGGCCAGGCATGGTGACTCCTGTCTGTAATGCCAGCACTTTGGGAGTCCCAGGCAAGTGCATCGTTTGAGCCCAGGAGTTTGAGACAAGCCTGGACAACATGGCAAAGCCCTGTCTCTACAAAAAAATACGAAAATTATCTGGGCATGGTGGCACATGCCTGTAGTCTCAGCTACTCAGGAGGCTGCAGTGGGAGGATCATCTGAGCCTGGTGAGGTCAAGCCTGCAGGGATCCATGATGGCGCCACTGCACTCCACCCTGGGCGACAGACTGAGACCTTATTTCAAAAACGAAAACAAAAAGCAAAATCCTAACACACTTAAGAAAAAGTTAACAACAGATGTAGAGGTGCTGAAAATCAGTGGTGAAGACTGAGCTATGTTCCAGTCTAGTTAACTAGATGAATAGGGCACCTGATTACAAAATTCAGGCAGGGAGACAAATTCTGCACCCTTAGAATTTGCACTGGCCCACCTGACTGCTAATCAACACTCCAATTTCCTTTCATTTGCTCCTTTATGGTTTCAAGGTCATCTGGCTACAGAGCAAAGTAATATCAAGTACAGACTTCCAAAAAGGGCTCGACCCCAGTTATGTCACATATTACTATGTGAAACTGAGCAGAACATTGAACTCTTGGAATCTCATCTACACAAAGAAAAAAATTAGAGTATTTACCTGGTAGGGTTTTTATAAGGACTAACTGAGCTACTGTTTGCATTCACTCAGCAAAGCAAGTGCAAAATCTATTCATTTGTGCTATTATCATTTGAAAGGGTGATGGGTGAGGGTATTATAATCAGGATTAAGAGTGATAATTTTCTTATGCTAGGCGCAGTGACTCACACCTGGCCTGGCCAACATAGCAAAACCCCATCTCTACTAAATATATTTTTTTAAAATTAGCTGGGCATGGTGGTACATGCCTGTAATTGCATTAGCCCCTCTACAGCTACTTCGGAGGCTAAGGCAGGAGAATCACTTGAATCCAGGAGGCAGAGGTTGCAGTGAGCCAAGATCATGCCACTGAACTCAGCCTGGGTGACAGAGTGAGACTCTGTCTCAAAATAAATAAATAAAATAAAGTGATGCTTTTCTGAGATATCTAAGATATTCAATTTTGAGCTAGTTACTAATACTTCTGGGCAAATTTTGACTGTTGACTTTTGAGTGAGTGCCCAAGTATCTTAGACTCCATTGAAATAGCCAGTAGAAATTATTTATTTTGGCTTCAGCAAGGCATGTCATTCAAAAGCATGTGACATTTTTATTGTAATGCCAATTTCGATATCTTGGCCAAGAGCATCCTCAGAATGGGCTAAGTCCTAGTAACGATGTGGGGGAGAGGGGAAGTTGTTCGATTTGTTTTCATTCTTTCTTATTGCATCAAGGATTTGAGGAGGTTAGATGGTAGGATTACAGTGTTCCTGATCATTCTGGCCTCTGGAACTTTGCATGTGCTGTTGTTCCTGCTGCTGGGAATGCCTCATCAGACCCCTCATTACCTCACTGGTTCTTAGTCACCCTTTAGGAGTCAGTGGAGACATTAGCCCTGGAAAGGCTTCCCTGACTTCTCAACCAGAGAGGGGGCACTCCCATGGCATCTCAAACCTGATCACATTATGCCCTACTATTTCCTTGCCTGTCTCCATCTGTGGACTGTAAGTTCCCAGAGAATAGAAAACACATCTTGTTCACTACTATGTCCTCTGCATTTAGCATAGTGCCTCATCAGTAGTGGATATTCATTAAATAGTGTTGAAAAAAGAAATCAACACATACATTTACTGAATGCTTAGTGTATGCCAGCAATTAAGTAAATGCTTACTGTGTGCCAGGTTAAATGCGCTTTCCATCTTACAACCCTATGGAGTAACTGCTGTTATTTCCCCCCCCTTTTTTTTTTTTTTGAGACAGAGTCTTGATCTGTTGCCCAGGCTGGAGTGCAGTGACGCAATCTCAGCTCACTGCCACCTCTGCCTCCCAAGTAACTGGGATTACAGGCATGTGCCACCACACCAGACTAATTTTTTGTACTTAGTAGAGACAGGGTTCCACCATGTTGGCCAGGCTGGTCTCAAACTTCTGACCTCAGGTGATCCACCCACCTTAGCCTCCCAAAGTGCTGGGATTACAGGCGTGAGCCACCATGCCCGGCCTATTTTCCCAGTTTTAAGGTGGGAAACTGAGGTGCAGGAACTCTAAATTATAGAGTTGAGATTCAACAAAAAAATCTGACTCCAAACCTGCCCCCTTCATTGATCATACTCATGGAATGAAAGGAATAACAGATGGAAGATTCAAGAAGGTAATACACATGTATAGCGCTCAGAAACTTCACTAAGTAGTGACCAAGAGCAAGGTGAAAATGTTTGAAATATTAGTACCAGAGAGAAGGGACAAATATTATTTTGCATAAATGTAAGGGATGTAAAAATAGCCTTTTTTTCCTGGGTGAGAAACATAAAATTCAGGATGCGCTTTTTCATGAGGTCAGCTATTGATCAACATTTACACCAATAACCCCTCACTGCCTCACTTTAAAAACGTTTGTCTCCAACATCCTAAAGTGTCATCACTAGAGGTTATTATTAGCTAAAGGAGTATTCTTTGAGTACAAAAATGAGAGGTCACATTCTTTTTTTTTTTTTTTTTTTTTTGAGACGGAGTTTTGCTCTTGTTACCCAGGCTGGAGTGCAATGGCATGATCTCGGCTCCCCGCAACCTCCGCCTCCTGGGTTCAAGCAATTCTCCTGCCTCAGCCTCCTGAGTAGCTGGGATTACAGGCACGCACCACCATGCCCAGCTAATTTTTTGTATTTTCAGTAGAGACAAGGTTTCACCATGTTGGCCAGGATGGTCTCGATCTCTTGACCTCGTAATCCACCTGCCTCAGCCTCCCAAAGTGCTGGGATTACAGGCTTGAGCCACCGCGCCCAGCCTCAAGAGTTCACATTCTTTACCTTCTAGAATAATAGAGACTTTTCCTCTTTTGATAAGTAAGAATCAAGAGAAGAACCCCAAATATTCTTAGGTAAGAACTAAAATACATTATGAATATTCATTCTGGAAACATTAACCTTGTTTCTAATCTAGAAACCAAAACATCTTTAAGGAAGATAGAATTATAGAAGGGAGTATAGCTTCTCAGGAAATGTGGCTCATCAATTACTGCATTTTTGCAAATACTGGCCCATTAGGAACTTATTTTTACTCCTACAGAGTTGGGCCATTTATACAAACATTAATTTTAAGTCAGTTTTTGTGTACTGTTATGTTTCCTTTAAAAAAGCTGATGGAGTTAGGTGCAGTGGTACATGCCTGTATTCCCAGCTACTTGGGCGGCTGAGGTGGGAGGATCCCTTGAGCCCAGGAGTTTGAGGTCAGCCTGGGCAACAGAGCAAGACCTTATCTCTATTTTTTTTTAAAAAGTTGAGGGAATAGAAATGACATTAAATATGGAACAGGTTTTACTGTCAACCTGGATTCACCTCTTTTGTTTGTGTGAGAGAGAGTGGGTGTGTGCATACACGTGTGCTGAGTGACTGTCATCATACCACGGCTTGAGTGACAACAGAACTGAGCGAGCTAGAAGAGACCAGGAGTAGAGGTCCTGCCAGACTCAGGAGGTCAATAAAAGGAATGGGCCAAGGCAGGGAGTCAACAATTATAGACAGACCATCTTAGACCTAGGCAAGAGGGCTCCTGGACCCACACCGGAGAGGGGCCCCCTGTGGCCTTCTTCTAGCCATGCCCTTCCCCATGAGGGGAGAAATCTGTTAAACCAAAGGCATGATCCACCTGGAGCCAACTCCTAGATGATGTTCTGGGTACCCAGGGCACTGGAATTACCTGCTCAAGCAACCCAAGCCCTTACCAGGACTGTGGGGGCCTCTCTCCAGAGATCACCCTCCCAAGGATGCACATCACTGCCAGCAGGGTTGGACCTCTAGCCCCAAGTAGTGGGGAGGGGTCAGCTTGGATGTGTGAAATGGGTTGTGCATGCTCGTGAGTGTTCAGCCTTTCACAGTGCAAGACAAATTCAGGGCAGGAAGGAGCCAGCCAGGAGCGGGAGGAGAAGGGGTGTGGAGATGGGTCCCCTCCACTGCCATGTCCTGGCTCAGAACATTGAGGAGCTCGAGACTTCTCAGTTCAAACCTGGCCCTCCTTATCATTATGAAAGGAGAAAGAGAAAAGCAACATGGTACCATTACCCAGATCAGTGTCACCAGGAGCTGGCTCCAGCTCTCTGATGGGTCCTGGTGTTCTCCAGTTGAACCCAAACAATTTCACAAAACACCAGCATCAGACAAGGCCACTCTGTGACTAGGATGGAGCAAGATGAAAACAAGTCCAGTCTGTAATCATATCTGAGCACAGACTAAAACAAGGACATTATCCAAACCACAATGACCACATCCCTTTTTCCTGGCTAGTGCGAGTGACCACTACTCCTTTACCAGTCACGGCATGAGCCCTGCTTTGTAAACTTGCTTTGTGAAGATACCTACCCACTCAACTGCCCCCACTTTCTAACGGCATCCATTTAATTCAGAGCAAAGTAGTGCCTCTTTGAACCTCACCGCAGGTCTCCCATCATCAACCCAGATGCTCCAACAGCACCGTTTTATACGTGATTGACAAGCTCCATGCGTCCCCATGGGGTATGATCGCTCAGTGCAATGAGTCAATCCACCCAACTTTGTTCACTCCAAGTATGTTCCTGGTGGTCTTTGCCTGGAGGGCATCAACAGAAGGTATATTTGCCAAGAAAGGAGGATAGAACATAGTATGTTTAACAGCTCATAAGCTTGCTTAAGTGCATAAAACATTTAAGCACTTGAACAAGTGTCATATGGGCCTCTACTTGGACTCTCACCCAGCTCCTACAAATATTCCAGCCAACCTGCCTCTAACGCAGGGCTTAGAGACGGCTTGCCCTACTGACTGTGGACCTCTAGAGTGTAAAGACATGTCCCAAGGAGATGCATTTACGAAACCCAGTGACAGAGTGGTTTCTAGGGAGGCAATGAGAACTGGAACGGCTTCCAATGTGGACAAGTTGAGAACAGTGCTCTAGGGTCCCAGAAAACATTTAGAAGGTCAAGTAAAATACGCTATGAAGACAGATCCTAGATGTGCTCATTTGAAGATGCCAGCAGGGACAGCAGACACTCTGTGAGAATGGGCTACACAGAGTGCTGTAGTTACTGATGCCAACGTGGGCAGGGTGTCCTCAGGAAGGGGAAGCTTACCAGAGAGGAGCCCTTCAGCATCAGCACAGAGGAGACTACACTGGGAATTCTAGGTTATAGCCATGACTTCTCAAAGATGTCCACATGTCTGTATGAAATGTTCCGTTTTGTTCTGATATCTCTCTGTGTGCCATCTGATTGCTCTGAAACTTTTAAGGTAGCATACTTTTCATTTGTCCCTAAGCAGGATCTGAGGACAAGAGTACCCTTGAAGCAAGAACTTCAAATCACTTCTTCTTCTTCTTTTTTTTTTTTTTTTTTTTTTTTTGAGATGGAGTCTCACTCTGTTGCCCAGGCTGGAGTGCAGTGGCACAAACTCAGCTCACTGCCACCTCCACCTCCTGTGTTCAAGTGATTCTCCTGCCTCAGCCTCCCAAGTAGCTGGGGATACAGGCGCACACCACCATACTCGGCTAATTTATTATTTTTAGTAGAGACAGGGTTTCACCATATTGGCCAGGCTGGTCTCACACTCCTGACCTCAGGTGATCTGCCTGACTTGGCCTCCCAAAGGGTCAGGATTACAGGCACAAGCCACTGCGCTCAACCTCAAATAATTTCATTAAGTGTTAATAATGTGGTTATTTCCTGGATTTAGATATTATGGCTCTCTAGAACAGGTTTTAATTGGACAGAAATTGAAAATACTTCCCCCCATGCTGAGGTTTTTTCCTAATATGTTTTTAGTAAGATGTTAATACTTTAGTTGTGACCATGGGTCAAGTAAAAAAAATGAAAAGGAAAATAGCATTAGATGCACACCTATCCTAAGTCTAGAACTGAGCTGGTTCGCTTAGGTTAATTACCTCATTTAAGTAAGGAAACTAAAACGGATGGCTTGCAGAATTGAGCAATCAAAGCCTTCCAGATGTGCCTTTTTGGGTCCTTCCCTTAGTAGAACCTTAATAAGAGACTTGAGAGTCATCTATCAAGGTCCAGGTAGTTAGCCATTGCATCAACACTCTAAACGGAAGTCCGTTGACTAAATCAACTCGTATGATTCCCATGGCAGGAAGCTTACAGTTTACCTCATCTGAAACCTTTTTTGTGTGTGTGACAGTCTCCCTCTGTCGCCCAGGGTGGAGTACAGTGACACAATCTCGACTCACCACAACCTCCACCTCCCAGGTTCAAGCGATTCTTCGGCCTCAACCTCCTGATTAGCTGGAATTACAGGCATGCACCACCATGTCTGGTTAATTTTCGTATTTTTAGTAGAGATGGGGTGTCCCCATGTTGGCCAGGCTGATCTCAAACTCCTGACCTCAAGTGATCTGCCTGCCTCAGTCTCCCAGATTGCTAGGATTATGGGTATGAGCCACCTTGGCCAGCCTTTTTTTTTTTCTGAGAGATGGAGTCTTGCTCTCTCACCCAGGCTGGAGTGCAGTAGCGCAATCTTGGCTCACTACGACCTTTACCTCCCAGGTTCAAGTGATTCTACTGCCTCAGCTTCTCAAGTAGCTCAGACTACAAGCATGCACCATCATGCCCAGCTAATTTTTGTATTTTTTAGTAGAGGTGGGGTTTCACAATACGTTGGCCAGACTGGCCTTGAACTCCTGACTCAGGTGATCCACCCTCCTCAGCCTCCCAAAGTGCTGGGATTATAGGCATGAGCCAACTCACCTGGCCTTTTGCTTAGATTAAAAGTAAAAATTCCAGGCTGGGCACGGTGGCTCATGCCTGTATGTAATCCCAGCACTTTGGGAGGCCAAGACAGGAGGATTCCTTGAGCCCAGGAGTTTGAGACCAGCCTGAGCAACACAGTGAAACCCTCTCTTGATTAAATTTTAAAAATGAATAAATAAAAATAAAAATTCTATTTCTATACAAAAGTTGAAAGGGTATCAGCACAGTGGATACTCTTCGCCTAGGTTAGCCACTCTTTCTATTAACATTTGCCTTCTCTTTTTATCCCTCTCAACACACACACACACACACACACACACACATACACACACACACACACACACACACTTTTTAAGCTAGACCATTAAAACTAAGTTGTATGCATTCTGACACTCCACTCTTAAATAACTCGGCATGTATCTCCTATGAATAAAGTCATTCTCCTGTATAATTACAGCACTATTATCACATATACCCAAGAAATTAATATTAATTTGATAATACCATCTAATATACAGCCTCTATTTAAATTTCTGCAATTGCCCTGGACAGAATTTATTTTCTTGTTTCTTTCTTCCCCCAGATTTTGATCGATTTGTCTCCATCTTATTTTTCAATTATTTAGAGGAGTTTTAGATTCACAGCAAAACGGAGAGGAAGGTAGAGAGATTTGCCATATATCCCCTGCACACACACACGTGTAGTAGCTGCCCCTACTATCAACCTTACTGCCAGAGTGATACACTTGCTATAATTGATTAACCTGCATTGGCACATTATCACCCAAAGTCCACAGTTTATATTAGAATTCACTCTTGGTGTTATACATTCTATATGATGGATAAAGGTATAATAACATGTATCACTATTGTATCACACAGAGTATTTTCATTCCCCTAAAAATCCTCCATCCTCTGTTTATTTATTCCTCCCCCACAACTCTTGGCAACCACTGATTTATTTATTTATTTATTTTTGACATGGAGTTTCACTCTTGTCACCCAGGCTGGAGAGCAATGGCATGATCTCGGCTCACCGCAACTTCTGCCTCCCAGGTTCAAGTGATTCTCCTGCCTCCTGTGATCCCTCAGCTGGGATCATAGGCTTCCGCCACCATGCCTGGCTAATTTTTTTTTTTAATTTTTTTTTTATTTTTAGTAGAGACAGGGCTTTGCCACGTTGGCCAGGCTGGTCTCGAACTTCTGACCTCAGGCGATCCAACCACCTTGGCCTCCCAAAGTGCTGGGATTATAGGAGTAAGCCACTGCGCCTGGCCAACCACTGATTTTTTAGTCTCCATACTTTCATCTTTTTCAGAATGTCACTGTTGGTATCATACAGTACGTAGCCTTTTCAGATTAGTTCTTGTCACCTGGTAATGCACATTTAAGTTTTTTCTTTGTCTTTTCATGGCTTGACAGCTCATTTCTTTTTAGCATGGAATAATATTTCATTGTCTGGATGTACCACAGTTTATTCATTTACCTGTTAGAGGACATCCTGGTTGCTTTCAAGTTTTGGCAAGTATGAATAAAGCTGTTATAAACATCTGTCTACAAGTTTTTGTGTGAACATCACTTCTTAATTTCTTCGGGTAAATACCAAAGAGTGAGATAGCTGCATTTATAGTAAGAGTATATTTAGGTTTGTTAAAAAGAAAAAAGAAAAAAAAGACACCAAACTGTCTTCCAAAGTGGCTGTACCATTTTGCATTCCCACCAGCAATGAATGAAAGTTCCTGTTGCTCTACATACTCGCCAGTGTTTGGTGTTGTCAGGGTTCTGGATTTTGGACATTCTAATAGGTATATAGTTATTTCTGTGTCCTATTTTCAGCATCTCTGATTCTCAATAAATTTCTCCCAACATTGAGCCAACATAACTTCCCTGTCAATTTCACTTATTGGCATTCCTCAGTGATTCTCAATACATTCTTAACACATATCTGCAACTGCGAGTGACAAAATTAAACAAACAGAGGTTAATACCTAGCTCTTTTCCAGACTTATAAATGATTCTAAAACATCTGAGAGCTAAGGTCTTAAACTAGATGCCCACAGATTCTTTCCAGACAACAGACACATATTGCTTGTCCCACCTAGTGGGTGTGCACACACGTGTACATATGTATAAACTCAGTGTGAATTTGTTGCCAGAATTTAAAAATTAGGATTGTTTTTTAAAGATCTGGATTTCTGGTTCTTCCTTAAAAATGAAATCCGAACTGGTAACACTGGGTCGATATTCCCAAAAAACAGCAGTTGGTTGAAATTGAGTAGCAGCTGCTGCCTTCAGATGGGCCCGGACCCCCATTTTCATAGTCCACCAGCTGGATAATGTCTCCTAGTGTAGGCTGCCATTTTTCCTTGTGATGTTCCTGTCACTTTTCTTATTCCTGGATTCCCTCTCACCTTCACGTTTCCCGCCTGGTCTCAGTAGGCATTTGTGTAACCCATGCCAAGTGCTTCTTTCCATTCAAACACTTATATATCACTGTCTCCTTTTTTTTCTTTTCTTTTCTTTCTTTGTGGGTTTTTTTTTTCTTTTTTTTCTTTTTTTTTCTCTTTTTTGAGATGGGAGTCTCACTCTGTCACCCAGGCTGGGGTTCAGCGGCTTGATAATGGCTACTGTCACCTCGAAATCCTGGGCTCAAGTAATCCTCCTGCTTCCGCTTGAGCAGCTGGGAAAACAGGCACATGCCACCATGCCTAGGTTTTTGTTGTTGTTGTTGTAGAGTAGGGGTCTCTTTTTGTTGCCCAGGCTGGTCTCAAACGCCCAACTTCAAGCCATTCTCCCACCTCTTGTCCCAAAGTGTTGGTACTACAGACGTGAGCCACCGTGATCAGCATCCATCTTAATCTTGAACTAATCTTACAAAATAGGTAGGAATATTATTATCCTCATTTTTCAGATGAGGAGACTAAGATTAGTATTTACAGTTCCCCTGTAGTAGTAAAACAACAATTTGATAAGATCCAGGATTCTGGGAATGACAGAATGCATAAAACCTGTGATGTAGAGGAGAGGATTCTTTAAGAGACAGTCACCAGAAGTGTATGGAGTCTAACTCTGCGACAGAGAAGAGGCACCTATTTTAAGCAATGTTACATCATTTTTATTAAGGTTATTGTAGATGGACTTGAATAGAGCCTTCAGTTGGTTGCCATGGAAACCATGAATTAGTGAAGGCAGTCTAGTAGCCTGGGTCATGTGGATTTAAAAGAAAGAAACTTTTGAAAATACCTAACTAAAGAATTTCTGGAATGAGAAGAAGGATGAATTATTCAAGGTGCTTATGAATTCCATCTGGGAAGCACATGCTAATCAGAAGTCATGACCAAGGCTGGGCCATGCGAATGAACCCTCGTGCTTTCCTGTTTTGCTTGAGTAGCTCAGACGCCTGCTTGGAATTGAACCGAACATCTCACAGTTCTGGCTGTGCATCTTCCTGGGCTAAGTTACTGCAAAGAGATAAAGGACCTTTGTACTCATCTTGGCTAAACATGATCTTGTTACAGGTTCCTCTCCCTGGCTTCTTCCCTCTGCTATATGAAACATCTGCTTATGTAAAAATATAAATCAACGAAGATTCACAAAGACCTTCTTGTCTATTGAAGCGGAACAGAGATCACAGCCTTCACTCCCAAACTCAACTTGGCTTACATGTTCTTGCTCAGATAATTAACTCTCCAATTAAACTCAGATCTGGAAAACAAGGCCACATAGTCCTCCGAAATGTTGGAGCCAGGAACAAATGGACATGGTTTAACAGTCAGAGAACACTGTGTTCCGGGACAGTCAAATATAGAAGCTTTCAGGGCCAAAAAATTCACCGAATCTCCAGAGTGATTTATTTTACAATTCAGACAAGTTTTAGGATAAAGATTTTAAAACTCATTTATTTTTAGGTAAACCTCCCTCCTTGTTAAAGAAATTATCCCCAGCTGATGACCATAAGAGGAAGTCAAACTCTGTAACACCAACAATGGTGAGTAAAACAGAGAGTGCATGTCTCCAGCACAGTCCCCAAGATGGGTTTGGTGTCAGTTGCATACTTTAACACTCTTTATTAAAAATAGTCATTAATCTTCACAGTAATGTCCAGCACAAAGAGGATCTTTGTTAGAAGTGAGAGCTCACTTGCAGGATAAGACTGAGCCTCATGGATATGGAGGAAATACTGGTACCTGTGCATAGTGTCAGCAGGTGTGGGCTCTTCAGGAATCACATTTCATTGGCTATGCAATTTTAAGAAAGCAACAGATGAAGAAGCGAGATTAAGCCCTGGAAATAGTGGTGAACAGAATAACACAGCTTCTATAGCCATGGAGTAATGAGCCCCTGGGAACAAGTATTTAGCATGCTTTTACAAGCATGATCAGTGATTTGAGAGTTTAGAATCTACGGGTAGATCAAGGAAGAGCCGGTGCACTGGTTGAACCTCACTCTCCACAGTGTCCTGGACACAGGCTCACAAGGGCTGACTGTGCATGCTTTCCCAACTCCACAGTCAGTGACCTCATGACTGACTGATTGTCCAAATTCAGCTCTGGTAAGAATACTCACACTTCGAAACTTAGTACATCTCCTTCTCTGGAGAGCTGCTTGTTAAACAGTACCAGCTCACTACTGCACACTTTCAATGAGAGAATAAAAGATGTAACACAAGTGTGGTAGTGCATGCCTCTATTCCCAGCTACTTGGGAGGCTGAGGCCAGAGGATTGCTTAGCCAAGGAGTGCAAGGCTGCAGTGAGCCACGCTTGCCCCACTGCCCTCCAGCCTGGGTGGCACAGTGAGACACCACCTCTAAAAAACAAATTTTTTAAAATATGCTTATTAAATCTTAAAACATGAACAAATGTAAGGTGATAACAAAAAGCAGTAACAAGAGTAAAAACAATGGTGCTATCCTTTTTTTACTCTAAAGTTTATAAACGTAAACGTGTAAAGAAAATAGGACAACAATATTATGGCATTTCTATAAATCTCCAATTTGGGTTACCTCTGGCTTGAGCTACACCTACGTGCAGTGGCAGAACTCTAATTTCATCTCCAGAAGAACAGTTTCCAAAGATTCCCTTTATTTGCCCATCAGGGTAGTAGAAAACACAAAGGATGTAGACATCCACAAACCTGAGTTCTAATCCAGATCTCTGTGAGGAACTGGGTGAGTGTTACGTAAAGATCAGCATCTATCCACTCTCTGCTTCAGGGTACTCATCCAACAAATGGTAATAACGAAACTTACACTATCACCACGAGGATGTTTCAAGAAGCCAAGAGTCATAAATTTCTCCATCTGGAAACCGAAGGGTCAGCTGGCCCCACCCCTCACTTTATGGCTGAGGACAATGAGACCCTAGGAGATTGGGTGACCACCCAAGGAACAGCTAGGCAGTATGTAGGAGAGTCACAACCTGAACCCAAGGCTTTCACCAAGTCTTGCCAGCAAGCCACGCTATGGACACATAGAATGAAAGATTGCCATATGAATGAATCCAAGAAGCCTTCTGTGTATTGGCCCCTCAGCTGCCTTTCCTCCACTGCGACCTGACACCAATTAGCTCAAAAGCTTGCAGGCACCAAACTCAAATTTTTATACATCCAGTTATTTTTTAAAATAGTCCCAACATGTAGACTATTAGCCATTTAGAGCCCACCTGTTTTACATACTCCTTGAAACCTTACCCAGCATCTGTTGGCCATTGATAAGATGGAGCACTGCAGTGATGAGACCCCAAGCTACTACCACCCTTTGGGGCTCTCTGACCCAGGGACTTGCCTGTGTGCTGCCAAGCGTCATCATCTAGACACAGAAGCCGCCTCAAAGATCTCTCCTCTCCTTATGGATGTTGGCCCCCTGGAGCCTCCGGCTATCTCATGCTGTGAGGGGCTTCCCTTCTCATGCAACCCTCATATCACCCAATAAAGCCTGTGTGTGACTGCCTCTTGGGGCCTCCTCTTTCCTTGGTCAGCTCCCAAGTCCCTCAAACCTACAAAAGATACAAATGTGCAGAAGTGATAAACATGGACTGGGCAGGAAATGGTGGCTCACACCCATCGTCCCAGAACTTTGGGAGGCCAAGACAGACAGATTGTTTGAGCTCATGAGTTCAAGGCGAAACCTCGTCTCTACAGAAAATTTAAGTTAGCCAGGTGTGGTGATGCATGCCTGTAATCCCACCTACTTGGGAGGCTGAGGTGGGAGGATGGCTTGAGCCCAGGAGGTGGAGGTTGCAGTGAGCCAAGATCATGCCACTGCACTCCAGCCTGGGCAACAGAGCCAGGCCTTGTCTCAAAAACATAAATAAATAAACAAATGAATTAAATTTATGTTCAACATGGACTATATTCAAGGTCCCAGCATGGGCAGATGAGGAGCAAAAGCCACAGAGCTGTTTGGTGCCACCACTAGGACTAAGAACCAGGGCAAAACGAACCCCAAATGCTAGTTTCCTGATTCCCTGCGGAGCTTCTTACTACTGTGCAGTGACACTGACATGTTTTAGTCTTGGCTGCGTGTAAATAAGGCCCGGTAACTTGGCCTGACCAAATTTCACACCTCTCTTATGCTCATTCCCAGTTGTCAAAGAAGAGATGAAGAAGACATCCACATCACAAATTGGCCCCTGTGACCACAAAGCACAGGTGCGTTCCCTTGGTGTGCATCTGGAGCACCTCCGCGACACTGAGACTCCAGGACAACACAGAATTCACACAGCATGTGGCTGTCATCCAAAGGCAAAAGCGCTTTAGAAAACTAGGAGAGGAATTCCAGCTTTAAACGGAATGCTTTGCCCTTCTGGAAAGCTCCAAAATCAAAATTCTACCCTTCAAAATGTAAATGCATGCACTTTTACAAATAGCATAATCATGCAAAACTATTCAGCTGCTTCAGATATTTTTGACCAGCTGGAGTGAAAATTGACAGGTAACTAGTTAGAATTATTCTTACTTCTTGCCATGGGAGTGGGGAGAGGCCATTAATGACTTTCTAAATGACAGGTTTGATGAAATCATAGACTGAACTATTTCAAGTAGGTTTTCCTGGTTTTGGCTACTAAATAATTGCACCAAAAGAAAAAAAAAAAAAAAAAAAAAAAAAAACTAAGCTGTAAATTCAACTCAACTTCACTTGGTTTGGAATTACTGCAGTTTGAGATAATTTCACACATTCATCCCATGTGCTAATGATGATAACTAATAATGATAGTTATGATAGTTACTATGACAACTAATAATGATAGTTGCCACAGGTTGATCAAATCTATGCCAGGTACTGCACTAAGGTTTTAAATATATTTACACATATCGTATTCATGACAAATTCAATAAGGTAGACACTATCATTAGTCCCATTGTAGAGATGTGGAAACTGAGGATGCTTAAGTAACTTGCTTAAGAACAGGCAGTTTCTCAGTCAATTCATCTTGACTCAAGAGCCACCCTGCCCAATACAGTAGCCACTAGCCACATACAGCTATCAAGTTCTTGAAATATGCCTAGTCTGAATTGAGATGTGTGGTAAGTGTATATTTTGATTACTTGTATGAAGAAAATAATGCAAAATATCTCACTAATAATTTTGAAAATATTGATTCCATGTTAACATACAAAATGTTAAAATTAAGAAACAAAATCTTTACGCTATCACAATTGATTTCACCTACTTGTTTTGACTATTAAAATGTGGCTATCAGGAAAGTTAACACTCCTGTGCTTGGGTCTCACATTATACCTCTATTGGACCACACCCCTCTACAGCCTGAACTCTACCATTCTGCTTTACCCTCCAAAGGAAAGAGTTTATACTATTTACATTTACAAGAAAGTGTGATGTTCTTTCATTGCAAGATTTGTGTATTGTTTGTATGTGAAGAAAATGAGGCATAAAATAGTTAAGACCAAAGTTAAATATTAATCCTAAGACAATCTTCAAAGCCTGCTGAGAACAAAAGATTGCATCCTCTACTCAGCTTGACTTGTTTGACGTGCTTTCCAACCTGGACTGAAGCCATGGAGTTCAAGAACTTTAGCAACTGTCTGAGGTTTAATGCCTAATCGAAAGCCAAACAGCCTTTGCTTGCGTTTTTGCTCTCGCTTTATGCCCACTCATGCTACGCCCAGAGAGAGAAACACAGCAAGGTTGGGAGGATACCAGCTTGTGTGGCTTTTTTCCAGGTGTCATGGGTTGTGTTATATAGGATTCTGTAACTGTTTAATAATAATCCTTGGGTTTCCATTATCAAGGAAAATATATAAAACACATGCTGATAGGCAGATTCATTGAATGGCCTGAGGGCTCCTTAAGAAAGCCCAAGCTATTTACGAACCCTACTCATGGCTCAGATACTGCATTAGTTCAGAGTTGAGGCTGGATTTTCACAGTTTCCTCTGAAAGTCCCTAAGCAGAAAATATTTCCTGAAATATGAGCAACTCCGAGGTGCCATCTAATAGAACAGGACTTGGCAATTAAAACCAAAGACGTTCTTGTACTTTCTGCTGAGCTCCTGGTCCACCCCAGCCCCATCCAACTCTGAACGTTTGACGTCTGTGCTTATTTACTCAGTTCCCTGCAGCACTGGTGGCTTTTCTCTGTCGTCGTGTTCACCTGTGAGAGTTCTATTTAAAGAGGCTTCATCATGTTCTGAACATTTGCATTTGAGCCAAGCCCTCAGCTTGACCTTTCAGCATTCTCCCTCTCTTATTTTTTTCTCAACCCTTCTCTCCCTCCGCCGTCTTCTCATTCTTTCTCCCTTGCAAACCTGTGAAGGGAGAGGCTGCGACACTGAAAAGCTTCCTGAGGAGGTGGTAGGACTGGCCCTCCGCCCTGCACACCCTCCCTAATGAGGATTAAGTGTTCCTCCCTCACGTCCCAACACCGGGCAGCTGTCCCCAAGCCATTTAGGACCAACCAATGACATGCCAGAGAGCTACACTGGAGAGAACAGAGGCCACGTGCCTTTTTACTCATAGGACTGTGTGTGCTCATATAACCCCTCTCTATAAATAGATAGGCCCAGCTATTACCTTTCACAGTTCCTCCTTGTTTAACCTTATCTTTCTTGATTCATTGTATGTTTGATGTTCCTAACGGGCAGTGTACCATGTGGCACAGTGGAAGGCTCCTGAAAGCCTGGAGGCTCAGATTCTAATCACTGTTCTGTTGCTAACTCGCTGCATGGCTTTGGCCATGTCATCAAATTATCTGGGCCTGTTTCCTCAACGAAGCAAAAAGTTGGATTGAATGATACCTAGAAGTCCTTCTGTTCTACAGTTCTATGATCCACAGACTTCTCAGATCCTCTCTAGTAATTAATACTCACTTCTCAAAATACATTTTTCCCGTGACTGCCTGCATGGATCTCCTTCTCCTTGGAGATGAGCAGCTGCCCAGCAGTTAGCACAGCGACCAGGTCCCCTCACTAGGTGATTCACATGACTGCATCCCAGGCTCCAGGACAAGGCCCGGTGATGTGCAGCTGCACAGGAGTTAAATACAAACACCTTTTTAAAAACTTCAAGGGAAGGAAATTAATTTACTGAAGGGTGGTTTGTAGGAAACAGAGTGTGGATAAGGCCCACGTTCATGCATGAAGAATCTCATGTTTTTCGTATTTGCTTTGTTTTCTAGAGCCTTGGCTGAAAGGAAGACCACTTTCTACCCGACAGGGTACTTCCGGAAGTACCACGGGGTCGTCACAGCAGGCCTTCCTGCTTCCGGTTCTCCCTACTCCATCCCATTTTGCACACGGTGGCCAGATAAACATCAGTAAAGCCGCTCCTATCACTGTGCCCCTGCCCAAGAGCCTCCCAGCCCCCCTGGGCCCCCTGGACTAAGCATCGTCCACTTGGCCTGGGTGGTCAAGGCCCGCCAGGTTAAGGCCTCCGTTGTCCTGACCAGCCTTCCGACAGCTGCTCCCTGAGCACAATGCCCAGGGCTCTCCCACACACCCAGCTCACCAGGCATTAGCCTACACCGTGTCGTTGAGCAGCCTCCTCTCTCAGGAGGGCCTTCTGTGCTCTCCACCTGCTCAATCCAACTCGTTCTATAAAATTTATGTCAAAAATCATTAACTTCATGATAGACTTTCTCTTTCCTTCAAAACCCCTAGACCAGCACGGTTCAATAAAAAATAAGAGGCAAGTCACAAATGGAACTTAAAATTCTCCAGTTGTCATATTTTAAAAGGAGGAAAGTGACGAAATCACTTTTTGCAATATATTCTATTTGACCCAAAATAGTTAAAATTTGATTATCTTAACATGTAACTTTTGTAATATATTCTATTCGTATACGCTTTTTGTAATATAGTCTATTTGACCCAAAATAGTTAACATTTGATTATCTTAACATGCAACACACATAAAAACTACCAATGCTTTATTTCACATTTTTTTTGGTACCAAATTTTCAAAATTCATTTGTGTTTTCAACTCATGGAACATCTCACTTAGAATGCTAAATTGTTTTTGGTTTGGAGGATTTTTTTTCGAGACAGTCCCGTTTGTCATCCACACTGGAGTACAGTATTGTGATCATAGCTCACTGTAACCCTGAACTCCTGGGCTCAAGTGATCCTCCTCCCTCAGCCTCCTGCGTACCTGGGACTCCAGGCGCATGCCACCGCACCTGGTTAATTGTTTATTTTTTGTAGAGACGGGGTCTCCTTATGTTGACCAGGCAGGTATCAAACTCCTGGACTGAAGAGATCTTCCCGCCTGAGCTTCCCAGTGTTGGGACTGCAGGTGTGAGCCACTGTGCCCAGCAGGACGCTAAGTTGTTACAGGAAGTACTTGATGTATATGTTAATCTCATAAAATTTACAATGGAAAAAGTAGCTTCAAGTGCCCAAGTTGTTCCAAACATACTAAAAAGTCTGCCAATCGCTGAATCAAGTGTTTGTTTTTAAATTTAAACCTAAACAAATTAAGACAACATTAAAATTCCAGCTCCTCAGTTCTCCAGCCACATTTCCAGTGTTCTGTACCCACATGTGGCCAGGGGGACAGTATTGGACAGCATAGCCATGGGCCTGTGTGCCTCTGAGAGGTGTCTATCACGTTTGGTTTTGTTCCAGGTTTCGTTTTTGTGTAACCTCGACTGGACCACGTGACTTCCAGAGGCCAGGACTGTCTCATCGTCTCTCACCTCTATCCCCGCTGTACAGCCAGCCCCCAGCCTGACGCACACCAGGCTCTGAATCAATAATTTATGAATAATAGGAAGAATGAGCAGGTGAGTAACTGATCTTATTCTTCCTATCAAGTTATGGATGATTTGAGCACATATTTCATTCTTAGCAGTTTCTATTGTGCTAACACAGGGCCTTGCCCATAGTAGGCAGTCAACAGCATTTCTTCCTCACTTAGGTGAATTACGATGCTATGGCCATGTTGGTTTCACTTTTTGCATTATTTTGTATTCAAGCACATAAGAAGCGCCTATACCTCATACCTGAAAAAGAGCTTTTAAGGTTTCACTTTTTAAAATTCATTTTAGTGGTAAAATCAATGGATTTAACCACCAGATGTGCTAGGATCATACTGTAAAGCTAGCATAGAAATATCCGTCCTTCTTAAGCAGTGATCTCAGCGGGAAGTTCTGACGGATTCTCTCTTTCCCTCCTTCCCTCCCTCCTATATTCATTATTCACCAAATCAAACACTTGACTTCTAAAGACATACTGGCACTGTAAAAAACTTTAAACAAGAAGGAAAAACGAAAAGAGACTAAGAAGGAAAAGAAGCTAAGAAGGAAGAGGTCAATAGTACAACCAAGTACAAAGCCCCTGGTACCAAACCCTCCCAGGGCTGCGGGCTCATGCAAGAGGGTGGCACCGGATGGGCGCAGCAGGGGTTACACTAGTTTCCAGGGTGTCGGGTGTCTCATCAGAAGGTCAGTTTTGAGACAGAAGTCTTGTTTCTATGACAGAAGTATTCCTATAAGAGAATAAGCTTCCATCTTATCAAATATTTTCATAAAGACATGGAATTAGTCTCATTGCTTCATGGAAAAATTCATAGTCAAGCCAGGTGAGGGCAACGAAGCTGAGAGCAGTGTATACGCAGAGTCCTTGACCTTCGTCATTGACCATGAGCATGGGGGCTCTAGGGACATCTGTTCTGAAAATCCTGAGGACAAGTGGGTTAGGAACCTAAAGAGTTTATGATCACTCCCACACCACAACCTTCCACTGTCTGCACCCCAAGAGAAGGAAATCAGCCTTCATTCTTCCACTCTCTTTTTTCTCTCTCACTCCAACAAAATGAAACGAATAATTTTTGTTGTTATTATTCAACCCTTCAAAGCCCCCGTATGCTGCCGATGAGTGAATTTGCCTTGAACTGAGCTACTCCTTGCCATTTATCCTAATTAAGTCCTTGTGACAGAGTGGGGGTGCCAATTAAAATCCTCCTACCACACATTCCATTTGCCTCTGCAGTAGTCCGGCAGCCTCTTGCCATGGTTCTATTTATCTGACATTACCTGACGTCCGAATAGGAGACAGGAGAGTCTGCTCGGGGGCAGCCATGCAGCACAGCACAGCACAGATACCACTTGACCCGGATTCCTAGTGATTGCAATACAGTTGGGGGCAGGGCTGCCGTCTTTGTTTCTTGCCTTTTTGTTATTTCTAAATATATTGAAGACTGTTTTCAAAAAACTTGTTTTGAACAAAATTGAAGTTATAAGACTATCCAAGGCAGCAATTATAAATGGAACCTCACTTTTAAGCCTAAAATGTTCCACCCGAGTTGGAATTTCCTGTCAAGTTTCCTCTCTTGAATATTTTTCCTTATAGTTGCATGATTTCCAATTGATTTTATATTTAGTAGTGGTTCCCGGAAGCCCTAAGACAATAGACATTTCAAAAAAAAAGTTACATGACTAAATGAATCCTCACCTTAAGGGAATTATGGCAGTGAAACAAATGTGATTCAGAAGCTAATCTTTATCATCAGATGAAGGACGGACTAAAACTATCCTTAAGGCAAGATTCAGTGACTGGATCACTGGGACCCTTTAGAGTGAAAGTGACAGAAAACCAACTCAAACTACTTAAGCAAAATAGTTTGTATTGCCTTATATATCTAGTATATTTATGAATGAATCTGGACTTCAGGCAGGGCTGGATCTAGGTGCTGAAACAAAGTTGTCAGGATTCTTAACATTCATGAACTCCATTTCTCAGCCTGCTTTCCTCGTGCATGTGTGTGTCTGCGTGTGTGTGTGTGTGTGTGTGTGTGTGTGTGTGTGTGTCTTCATCTACAGGCCGTTCTTAAACCATCTCAAAGAAAACCAGGCAATCCAATTAATAGTAGTAGGATTAGAAAAGCAGTAGGTTTACATACCCTGGTCTAATGCAAGTCCCTTAACCACCTTCCAAATTGATAAAAACCTTAACTCAGCCTACATGGAAATTCTAGAAGCCCTTCTGTCCATTACCACAGGCATTTAGTGAAATTAAGTTATCTAATCTAATCAAAGTCTAATGATTATCAAGAAGCTCTTTTACATCTGTGTTTTATGTCATCCTGGTCTCAATATTGGATAAGGAACAGGGCATCATTCAGGAGACCCCTCCACTCCAGAGCCTCTACACATTTTGAAAACTTTACCAACCTAGGAAACAAAGCACATTCTTTTCTCCAGCTGCAGCTCCCTATTCTTACTAAATCCAGCAAGGGTGTGACGCCTCTGGATCAGTTTCCTATTACTGCTCTAACAAATTGCCAACCCAGATATATTCTTCTGCAGTTCTGGAGGTCAGAAGTCTAAAATCAAGGTGATGGCCAGGCTGCATTCCTTCTGGAGGCTGTGAAGGAGAATGTATTCCCTTGTCTCCCCAACTAGATTATGCACATAAACAAAATTACCAGTCACCTTTTGCAACTCCTAAAGAAAGCACATGTCTAGGCAGCAAGCATCAATAATGACTGTCAAAACCAGTGGGTCACAAGTTGACTAGGGATTCTGAAGGGACTGGATGAAGGACCAGGATAACAACACCAGGCCCTGTGATTAATCTTAATGTTTCAAGGGGAGGGAAATTCCACCATGTGAGGTAGAGCAACAGAAAGTACACATTACAGCCTATGAAGAATTTTGTCCTAAAAAAATTATAACTTGAATCTGATAAAGCTTCAAGATCTATTTATGAGACTATAAGAAATACAGAGGATGTGGAAAGTTGTTAATAAAATCTCAAGGGGCCGGGCGCGGTGGCTCAAGCCTGTAATCCCAGCACTTTGGGAGGCCGACGCAGGTGGATTACGAGGTCAAGAGATCGAGACCATCCTGGCCAACATGGTGAAACCCTGTCTCTACTAAAAAATACAAAAAACAATTAGCTGGGCCTGGTGGCGGGCGCCTGTAGTCCCAGCTACCCGGGAAGCTGAGGCAGGAGAATTGCTTGAACCTGGGAAGCGGAGGTTGCAGTGAGCCGAGATCGCGCCACTGCACTCCAGCCTGGCGCCTGGCAATAGAGCAAGACTCCGTCTCAAAAATAAATAAATAAATAAATAATAAAATCTCAAGGATACAACCAACCAAAGCCAGAAGGTGGGATATTCTACAGAACAAAGTACTCATTTTCATCAACAAGTATCATGAAAAGAAAATAGGAGAAAAGGGTGATTTAGGTGAAAAGAGACGTATAGACATATAATCCAAAGCTCTGTGTAGACCTTGTTTGGATTCGGATTTAATTAAACTGACTATAAAAAGATATTTTTGGGACAATTGGAGAAAGTTGAACATAGGCTGTTTATGATAATATTAAGGGATTTTTGTTAATTTTATTGCCATTTTTGGTTATTTTTAAAGGCCTTATCTGTTAGAGAATCATACTGAACTATTTACAAGTGAAACATGATGTCTAAGATTTGCTTTAAAATATCTTACAATAAAATGTGAATAGTGATGAGACAAGAATGGCAGAAGTTTGGTGATTATCAAACATGGGTGATAGGTTATAGCAGCTCACCACGGTATTTTTTTTTTTACTCTTGCATGCATTTAAAATGTTCCTAAAAAAATTATAAATATATATATAATGTGCTGGGGCAGAGATTATTTCCGACTGCATCATTCTCCCTTCCTTCTTCACTAAAAGTAGTACTCAGCATTACTCTCTGTACTCCCAGAAATTACATGGCCCAGTCTCTCTTGCATCTGCACGTTCAAAACAAAGTTCTGAACAATGGGATGCAGTTGTATGCAGACAAAATGTGGGACTTCTGAGAAAACTCCTTCAAGGAACCTGGCTTAAAGGTATGCTTTTAGCCCTCCCTCCAACCTCCTCTTTCCTTGGTTCTGAAATGCGCATATGAGGGCTGGCACCTTAGCAGCTATATTGGACCATATGGTGATATTGATGGGAAAAGACACACGAAGATGATGCAACACAAAAAAACAAAAGGTTCCTGGGTTCCTGAGGACTGTGGGGCTGTAGTGCCAGTCATAGCTAGCCTCCTTCTTGGCATCATTTCTTTTTTTTTTTTTTTTTTGAGACGGAGTTTCGCTCTTGTTACTCAGGCTGGAGTGCAATGGCGCGATCTCGGCTCACCGCAACCTCTGCCTCCTGGGTTCAGGCAATTCTCCTGCCTCAGCCTCCTGAGTAGCTGGGATTACAGGCACGCACCACCATGCCCAGCTAATTTTTTGTATTTTTAGTAGAGATGGGGTTTCACCATGTTGACCAGGATGGTCTCGAACTCTTGACCTCGTGATCCACCCGCCTTGGCCTCCCAAAGTGCTGAGATTACAGGCTTGAGCCACCGCGCCCGGCCTTCTTGGCATCATGTCTGTAAGAGAACATTCTTTTGTGTGTTTAAGCTACTGTAGTAGAGTCTTTGTCACCAACAACTCAAAACACAATACCTACATGATACAAGGGCTGTCCTGGAAAAAAAAGAGACAACTATGTGAAAAATAGATAAAAGGGACAGTATTTATTAAGACAGAGGATGAAGGGGACAGGGAAAAATTTCTTTGGGGAGCTGACACTGACTTATCTGAGACTAAAAGATGAATAAATGTTTGCCATTGGTATACGTCCATCAAATACTAGAAAAAAGAGGCTGAGTGTGGTGGCTCATGTCTGTAATACCACACTTTTGGAGGCCAAGGCAGGAGGATCATTTGAGCCCAGGAGTTTGAGACCAGCCTGGGCAACATGTTGAGAATCCATCTTTACAGAAATTTAAAAAAAAGAAAAAATTAAATCATCATCACCAAGCATGGTGATATGCACTTGTAGTCCCAGCTACTCCGGAGGCTGAGGTTGGAGAATGGAGCCCAGGAGGTCAAGGCTGCAGTGAGACATGTTTGCACCACTGTACTCCAGCCTGGATGATAGAGAGTGAGACCCCGTCCCAAAAAATAAAAAATAAAAAAGGAGGAATACTATGAAAATAAACGTCCAAGAAACATCCTGAAATCTGCAAAAACATTATGCTCCTCCCAAGCTTCAAAACCTATTTGCTGAATGAATTAGGGCAGTGAATAATTAGAGTAACATGGGCTATTGGTGGCAGAAGCCAGGGTTGGGTGGCTGACAGAAGCCCATTGGCAGTTACCAGTCTTAATGACCTGACTCTATATAGGTACTGTCCCACTTTTTCCAAGTGTGGATTTTAGGAACTCTGCCCATTTTTGCCCAGAATAGCCCTAACTCAATGGGAACCGGAACTTTTCCACTGGGATCTGAATGCTTCCCACGACACCCAATCTCTCCTGCCGCCAACACTGTCTCCTTGAGATGGTCCAGTCTGCCTCTCACCTGCCCCAAGACAAAGTATTCCAAGGTTAAATCTGGGACTCTGGAGAAACCAGATTGGGAACAATGGTGAGGCCGAACCACAGGGAGCCCAAGACTGGGGCCAGAAGACACGCGGGGGCATGGGACTCTGGCTGGAGGTCATCTGAATTTCGGAGTGTGTACCTAATCTGCAAGATGGGAGAGCTGATCCCAGCCATACTTGGACTCAAATGTGAACTTGCACCAATCACTTCACCACTCCAGCCCTGAGTCTCAGTGTTTTTTCATTTGTATATGATGGTGAAAATCATGGTGGCACCCCTTTAGCCCTTAGGGATTCAGTTGTTAAGTCTTCAGTTATGCCAATAACTTCTGAAAAGGCATGTGGGTACAGTTCATCCCTTCAAGCAGAAGGCTGTCAAGAAGTTGATTCTGGACACAGTGTCCAGAAGGTGGTGCAGAGCCATTATTATCCCAAGCCAGCACCTCTGGTTTTACCATGAATGGGAATCCTGGCTACCTTGTCTCTCTGGGCTTTCTGCCTTTCCTCCCCTCCTCCCAAAGCTCGTCTATCTTTTCCAGCTCCTCTTACCCTGGGACCAGGGAGCCACACCAAGTGTTGCCTCCAGGGGGGCAGGGCAATTGGGGAGGGTCTGTCCTGAGTCTTTCCTGAACTTCAGAGGAGGAGACATCAGATTCTACAAAGTGGACCATCTACAAGAAAAATAGTCTTGCAAACATTGTTGGTTTTTTAAAGACATAAATTTGTTGTATTATAGTAGTAAATCACAGTCTCTTTGCTGAGCTCACTATATATTCCCTACCAAAAGAAAGGGGCAAGGGAGTAAGAAAGACAGAACATAAGGAGGAAAGAAAATTCCACTTGACTGTAGATATAAATCATCATCAAACATTGTGAGCTGAGGAACATCTTGTGACAATTTGAAGGCGAACACCTGCCAGTTTCCTCCTGAGTTCACTTTTGTGTACACTGGGCCCTCCCAGATCGTCCAGTACAATCTCGCTATCTTAAAGTTAGCTGTTTAACATCCTTCATTCCAACCTTAGTTCCAGACCCAAATACGGAGAATGAGGAGACAGCGTCGGCAAGAGTAGGTCTATACACCCGCTAATTCTCAGAATACTTAATAGCTAACTCCCTATTCTTTTTAATATCGTACAGTCTCGGCTGGGCACGGTGGCTCATGCCTGTAATCCCAGCACTTTGGGGGTCCGAGGCCGGCGGATCACGAGGTCAAGAGATCGAGATCAACTTGGCCAATGTGGTGAAACCCTGTCTCTACTAAAAATACAAAAATTAGCCAGGTGTGGTGTGGTGGTGTGCGCCTGTAGTCCCAGCTACTCGGGAGGCTGAGGCAGGAGAATCACTTGAACCTGGGAGGTGGAGGTTGCAGGGAGCCAAGATTGCAGGGAGCCAAACTAGACCAGACGTGGTGGCTCATGCCTGTAATCCCAACACTTTGGGAGGCTGAGGTAGGCAGCTCACTTGAGGCCAGGAGTTTGAGACCAGCTTGGCCAATGTGGTGAAACCCCATCTCTACTAAAAATACAACAATTAACTGGGAGTGGGGGCATGTGCCTGTATTCCCAGCTACTTGGGAGGCTAAGGCATGGAAACTGCTTGAACTTGGGAGGTGGAGGTTGCAGTAAGCTGGGATTGCACCACTGCACTGTCCTCCAGCCTGGACAACAGAGTGAGACCCTGTCTCAAAAAAAAAAAAAAAAAAAAAAAAAGTCCAAAATGGGCTTCTCTGGGCTAAAATCAAGGTGTCAGAAGATCTTCATTTCTTCTGGAGGCTCTGGGGAGAATCCATGCCCTTTGCTTTTCCAGCTTCTAGAGGCCACCTGCATTCCTTGGCTGGTGGCCCCATCCTCCATCTTCAAAGCCAGCAGTGGTGAGCTGGGTCCTTGTTATGCTGGCATCTCTCTTGTTCTCTCTCTTCTGCCTCCCTCTTCCTGATGAGCAACTTTTAAGGACCCTTGAGATTACTCGGAGCCCACCCACATAATCCAGGAGAGTCTCCTTACATTGAAGTCAGCTGATCCACTACTTCCATCCGCCTTTGCTATGTAATATATTCACAGCTTCCAGGGATTCAGATGTGGACATCCACGGGAGGCCATGACCCTCCATGCCACAACTTCCAAAACCCCTCATCAGGGCTGGAGGAGAAAGGGCCTGGATCCTGACAAACCATGTTGAGGTGTCAGGGTCAAGAGCGCTGTGTCTGCTCCTGCCCCCACCACCCCCTCCACACCTATGCGCTGGTCCTGGTACTACGTCAGCCGCATTAGCAACCCACAGCCTCCACATCATGGCTTTTCAGAGTAGACCTCTAGCCCTTGAATCCTCAGGCATCCTAAGCATCTGGTGCTTCTAAAGGTTCCTTCCATCCCAAACCCCAGATTTATCCTGAAGCAAGGGAGGAAATAAGAGTCAGCCAACTTCCTGTGACCTCTGAGTCCCTCTGCCTCACTTACACATCAGCGACCTCAGCAGAAGGCTCCAGGCCGTTCTCTTCCTCACATGCCTCCACCCTCAGGGCTGACTCCAAGCCTCAGCCTTAACCGGCACAGGTGAGGGAGGAAGCGTCTCGATGGTGTGCTGAAGGAGCTCTAATGAGTCAAGCTCTCCACGCACGGTTCTTGATATGCTAGATTAACTTAGAAATTTCTTCCTCTCACTGCCTTCTCTTCCTCATTCCCGTAAGCCAGTAGTCTGGTAAGGACTAAATCTAAAATGTTTTTTTTTTAACAGTTAAAACTGAGCAATTGCTTTGTTGATCTAATGGCTATCTGCCTTTCACCTGACGCTCCCAAAACCCATTGCTTCTTTGAATGCCAAACCCCCAGGGTAACAAGACTTATAGGCTAGAGAAACACGTCTGAAAATATTTCTACAGTGCACTCTGATTTTCTCTAATATAGAAATATGCATGAACTGATGAATTTTTAAAAATGGAGGGTTACGACAGGGTTCAGTGCAATCTAAACCAATATGAAAAGTGGTTAAAACAGCTTCTAGCAAAGCCCTGAACTGGAAGGGAAATTTCTCTACCCGTGGTACATTACTCGCCTCTCACAATAAGCCACAGACAACAGCCGGCAGTCAGGAGGAAGAGCTTTTAGTCACAAACTGTGAGGACATTTCATGATAAGGTGTTAGAAGCTATTAGTGTTCTTGTTGCTACTCTTGTTGACACTTACAAATCACCTAAAAACCCCCCACCATAACCCATTGCCAAATCATTAAGTTTCTGAATGCAGTTGGCTGAATGTCCTGTGTACTCGAATTTAAAAGCCAGGGAGCTTTTCCTCTGAGACACTGTGAGGCAGCAGGGTTTGGTCTATTATTAAAAATCCAATTCAAAGCCCCATCATCCAGGGGCCAAATGATCTTCTTACATAAAAGGGCTTTTAACAGAGTCGTGCACATCTTAATTATGGGAGGACTGGGATAGGGTTTGGTACCAACCTCCACTTAAATGGTATGATCAAGAAGGAGCCTTGGAATAGCAAGGGCCAGAATTTGTGGGCGTGGCAGGGTGGGGGGAAGAACAGCAGGACACATAACACTCTTCCTCCAGAGGAGCCTTTTGTGGCAACCTCACCCCAAGCCATAGGAGGCAGGAGAAACTGGGGACACTGTTCAATTTTCTTTTTAAGGAAGAAGAAAAGAAGATTTCGAGGGTCAGTTTTGTCAAGCTGGGTTGCTAAGATGTGCCTGGGGTCTTGCCAGGGAGGAGTCCCTGGGCAGTGCCCACAATTCATCTCCCCACGAGTTTATTCTGTCTGTTGTCTTTTGGTTTGTTTGTTTGTTTGTTTGTTTGTTTGTTTGTTTGTTTTTGAGGCAATGTCGCTCTGCCGCCCAGCCTGGAGTGCAGCGGCACAACCTTGACTCACTGCAACCTCGACCTCCTGGGCTCAGGTCATCCTCCCAACTCAGCCTTCCAAGTGGCTGAGACTGCAGGCGCCACTACTATGCGCAGCTAATTTTTGGTATTTCCTGTGGAGACAGAGTTGAGCTGTATTGTACATGCTGGTCTTGCGCTCCTGGGCTCAAGCAATTTGCCCACCTCAACCTCCCAAAGTGCTAGGATTACAGGCATGAGCCACTCACCCAGCCCTTCTTTTGCCTTTCTAGTACAGTGTGGAATGTGTCACACCAGATTGTTTAAAAGTCTGCCAAGCCGGCCGGGCTCAGTGGCTCACACCTATAATCCCAGCACTTCGAGAAGCCAAGGTGGATGGATCACCTGAGGTCAAGAGTTCGAGACCAACCTGACCAACATGGCAAAACCCCATCTCTACTAAAAATACAAAAATTAGCTTGGCATGGTGGCAGGTACCTGTAATCCCAGCTACTTAGGAGGCTGAAGCAAGAGAACTGCTTGAACCCAGGAGGCACAGGTTGCAGTGATTGCACCACTGCACTTCAGCCTGGATGACAGAGTGAGACTCTGTCTCAAAATAAAAAAAAAAAAAGAAAGAAAGAAAAAAAAAGTCTGCCAAACAATGTGGTAGAACTGATGCTCAGTGACATACTGACAAGTGGTGGGGAAAAACGGTTAACAATACAGTATATATTATATCATTCTAATTTTGTTAAAGACATTACGTAGGTATGCTTTACATATCTGAGTATGATGGTAGGAGAAAATGCGCAAAAATCTTAGAGTGTAATACTCATGTGTGATTTTAAAACGTTTCCATTTTTTTGTATTTCCCAATTTTCTACAATCGATATGTGTCGCTTTTATTACCCTAAAAACAAAGATTAATTAAAGCAAAATGTCAAGTAAGCCTCTTGCTAGGGAGAACAAAGTTTAAATTCCCTCTTCTCCTCCTTTGGCAGATGATTCTATCTTCTTATGAATTCAAACCACACTCTGCAAATGAGAAGTGAGGGGATAAGAGTTCCTGGGTGGGCCGGGCGCGGTGGCTCAAGCCTGTAATCCCAGCACTTTGGGAGGCCGAGGCGGGTGGATCACAAGGTCGAGAGATCGAGACCAACCTGGTCAACATGGTGAAACCCTTTTTCTACTAAAGATACAAAAAATTAGCTGGGCATGGTGGCACGTGCCTGTAATCTCAGCTACTCAGGAGGCTGAGGCAGGAGAATTGCCTGAACCCAGGAGGCGGAGGTTGCGGTGAGCCGAGATCGCGCCATTGCACTCCAGCCTGGGTAACAAGAGTGAAACTCCGTCTCAAAAAAAAAAAAAAAGAGTTCCTGGGTGAAGTCTACACACTGGTAGCCAAAGGGTTAGTGGAAGCACAGGGGTCGGCCCGTCCGCAGGTAGGGACGGGGCAGGTCCCATGTTGCTGAGGAACCTGCCCTCCTCTTCAGGGGCTGCAGGGCGCTCCTCAGAGGCCCTTTGCTGGATAGAGAGGTTGTCTTCACCAGGTTCTGGGTGACCTGGGAGATCTGACAACAGGGCAGGAGGCCAAGTTCCTGGGCAGGACTAGTTGGGTCTTTGAGGTGTCAGGTGGGAAGCAGAGAGAGTGAAGTCACAGCCTGTGTTTTCTCGGCACAGCCAGTTCTATTTGGCAGGCAGGTGTGGAGGACAGAATGTCCACAGCAGCTGGGAGCACAGCAAGCCGGCGGGGCGCGGGCGGCTTCCACAGCCATCTCCCAAGGACAACAACCTGCCTGAAGCCGGGCGTGCAGAGAGGCCCCCGCCCCTGACTCCAGGTATTACGGTGCAACAGAAGGAGCTCAGCCTAAGTCAAATGAGTTACCTTCTAGCCGTGTGACTGCGAGCAATCACTGAACTTCCTGAACCTGTACCCTTACCTGTAAAAATGGGAGTAATACAATAATGATCCCATTGAGTTGTTGGGAGTTTTAAGTGAGAACATGTATATTGAATACGCACTGTAATGGTGCCATAGTAAACAGTCTTGTTGTTCTCCTAAGGAGGCAGGAGCCTAACTTTCTGCACCCCCATTTTCCATCGAGGCAGGACCTCATTAGACAAAGGTCACAGTTGCGAGCCACCTGAACGAAGAAGAGCCTGCCCTCTTTTGCCATCTCCTCTGCCACCCTCTTCTTCTATACATGCCAGCCTCCAGCAGACCACACAGTCATGGTCTGCCCCATGAGAATAGTGGGCACTAACCATTGTGGAGGAGGTTAAAATAGAAGTTACCTCATGGGCAAAGTGGCTCATTCCTGTAATCCCAACACTTTGGGAAGATCACACAGAGGCGGGAGGATCACTTGAGGCCACTAGTTTGAGACCAGCTTGGGCAACATTGAGAGACCCCAACTCTACAAAAATTAAAAATACAAAAATTAGTCATGTGTCTGTAGTCCCAGCTGAGAGGCTGAGATAGGAAGATTGCCTGAGCCCAGGAGTTTGAGACTAGCCTGGGCAACACAGAGAGATGCCCAGCTCTACAAAAAATTTAAAAATTAGCTGGGGATAGTGGCATACACCTGTAGTTCTGGCTGTTTGGTAGGTTGAGGTAGGAGGATGACTTGAGCCCAGGGGGCTGAGGCTGCAGTTAGCTATGATCAAACCACTGCACTCCAGCCTGGGCAACAGAGCAAGACCCCAACTCAAAAAAAAAAAAAATAGAAGTTTCCACTGAAACAGAGACAGCAGACAATAGTCACCACATGAAGTTGTGAAGCAAACCAGCCTGGAGCCCCAGCAAAGGTGAGGGTGGCCAAGAACTGTCTAGAAACTCAGATCCTCCCAGTGTGCAGGGTATGAGGGCACTCTGTGAAGAGGGATTTGGGAGGAGGACTTCCAAAGGTCATTTGTTTGCTGAGTCCCACTCTCCCTAAAGAGGAAGAACAGAGGTTGGGTTCCCCCTTTACCTCAATGCAAGAGAGCAGAGCTTTAAGGAAACCACCTGGAGATTAATGTGAATCCATTCCAGTTTGAGGGCAGGGACAGAGCAGGCTGGTGTGACAAGGAAGCCTGGTTAGGTGACTGCAAGCCAGAGAGAGCTGCTGCATTGGGAAGGCGCTGCCCTCCCAACATCTACTGGGGCAAAATGTGTCTGGAAGTTCCCCAGGGCTCCTCTCCGGGTAGGGCAGGAGGAGGCTGTGTGGGGCTTCAATCTGCTGTCCACCGAGCTGGAGGCAGACTACTGGGACACGAGGGGCTGGAAATTTCGGTCAGATTAGAGTTGCTTCTCAATTCCTGGGGATGAATGGAGGGGGTGGGAGGGAGGCTCTGAAGAACCCGCAAAAGCTCTTAGGAGAAAATAAGTCAGCTCTGAGCCCCTGGCAGCCCAGAGAGGATGAAGCCAGTGACGACCACGTCCGAGGCAGAAGATCGTCCCGACCCCCTCATCTCCCTCCCTACACCTCAAGCCAGGGTGATTGCAGCTCAGTCCCTACTAGACCATGGAGCATGGAAGGAAGTGAGCAAGGAAGAGAAAGGAGGCAACCCCATGCAGACTGCTGACCACAGCCAGCCCCACCGCACAGAGTGGAGAACTGAAGTGGTGACCAGTACATGAGTGCGGAGATCTGATTTCTGAAAGTGAAAACGACTGTACAGCATTGCATTTCCTTAGTGAATGCTTACCATTTTATGTTTCCTCCACATCCATTTCTAATCTAGGTTTCACTTTCTTGTACCAGAAGCAGGGCTTAATCACCCTTGACAGTTTCCAGCTCTCTGCCTCCCCCCAGGTCCTCAGTGTGGTCAATGCAGATAGCTCCTTTCTCCACCCTCCTCCCAGTGGCCGTCTCCCTATGGGACAGCTGGACACAGCCGGCTTGACTCTCGCACTGACCCCCGTGCCCCGCATGGACTGGGAAGATTTGCTGCAGTGACTTCACAGAACTCGCGGTCACTTGCTGTAAACCAAGCAATTAGAACTCCCAATGGGAAACCTCCTGGGGTGATACCCTGAACCCCAATAAAAGCTTCAGCCTACAGACCTCTCCCTCGCCTGCTCCCTACACGTTAGTCGAGCACATGTCTTCTTTCGAAAAGTGCAAGGGCGGCCCCCCACCCCTTCGCACTGGCTCTGAAAGGCGTGCGCTCTGACCTGTAAGCCGTCCACAGCTTCTGTATTTTGTGTGCTTTGTTGAGTGGCCTCCTCTGTGTCTCACCTGACCCACAGACCCATAGCTCACTTCTCTCGTGGTCAGCGCTCTCCTAGAGAATGGCTAACTCAGGAGGAATGAACTGCACACAGGTCAGCCAACAGCTACGGGGAGTTTCCAGTATAAACAAATTTCCCGTGAGTGGGACACCTGGTGACAGGCCGGACACCGAGGCAGGAGGCTATCCGTGAGGATAAAGAAGCACTCTGTGAAAGGCACTTGGGAAACACCCGCAACCCCTTCCCCCGGACAGCAGCAGGAGAGGGCTAGAGGGTATAGCCATTTTCCCAAACGAGACCGCAGGACCAGATCAGAGGAAAATACAGCACCCTTAAGTCACCAGGAAAGTCCTGAGACCTTCCATCCAGATGCACAGGATAGTGGGAGGAAGAAAACCAAGCTGCTTTCCTGACAGCAATGCAGGAATTTCCTTATTCAATGAATCAAGGTACAAATTACACATTTATTGAGCCCTGCTGAGCACTGTGGCAAGCCCTAGTCCAAGACCTTAACTTTTATTAAATCATTGAACAAGGGTTCAATGATGACAACCGCCATATAGTATAGTATCCCTGTGTTCATGATGAGAAAACGGAGGCACAGAGAAATGAAGTAACTTGTCCCAAGTTCACATGGATGGAAAGCAGCGGAGACTGTTTCAAGCCAGATCCATCCTTCACGCCTTCACTCAAGTGCTCGGCTGGTGCCATCTTCGAGCGCTCTAGGATCCTGCAGCAACTCCTAGGGTGTGTTTCATGCTGAACTGTGATTAGTGCTGAGGCCCCAGACAGACAGTGATCTTCCTCGGGATCTTCCTTGATCGTGCTCATTGTTGTGGGGCAGGACTGAACCTCAGGGCATCAGACTGCTTAGCCATGCCTGTCCCCTCTCCCATGTAGACAGCGGTGGCTCCTCACACCCTTGCTTTGCCCTGGCCCAACCAGCCATTTGCATTTAGTGATGGCGAGCTGGGAGCAGGGGCAAGAGTCACGCAGAAGAGGCCTGAAGGCTAGGGAGGAGTTTTTCAGACAGTTTGGGAGAGGAATGCGGTGACTGTGAGGGGTGAAGAGAGTGGAGAAGAGAGAAAAGGTATATATATATATATATATATATATATATATATATATATATATTTTTTTTTTTTTTTTTTTTTTTTTTTTTTTTGAGACGGAGTTTCCCTCTTGTTACCCAGGCTGGAGTGCCATGGCGCGATCTCGGCTCACCACAACCTCTGCCTCCTGGGTTCAGGCAATTCTCCTGCCTCAGCCTCCTGAGTAGCTGGGATTACAGGCACGCGCCACCAGGCCCAGCTAGTTTTTTGTATTTTTAGTAGAGACGGGGTTTCACCATGTTGACCAGGATAGTCTTGATCTCTCGACCTCGTGATCCACTCGCCTCAGCCTCCCAAAGTGCTGGGATTACAGGCTTGAGCCACCGCGGCCGGCAGAAAAGGTATATTTTAAGATACGGGCCAGAAACCACTTAGGGGTGTTCAAGAATCACATGCAAGATTTGCTAGAGATTACATTTTTGGTGGCTGGACTGTGGCTTTTGTTGTTCATTTTGTTTCTGTCCAACTATGCTCTGAGGCTGACCTGGGTTTTGGCTTCCCAATCCTACCGGATCTCTCTTTCCAGAAGCTAGAGTCTGATGTACAGTGAGTGCCTGGTAAATAAATATTTGCTGAACTGTATTGAAAGTACATTGCTAAGAGCTCTGTAACTCACAGCCCAGCTGCCTGCTTCAGAGGGTGAATGGAAACTGAGGAAGAGCTGGGAAAATAATCCCGGATGTGCACACTGAGAGGCAGCCTTGGGCTAACTTGACCTCAGCTATTGAATAAAGGCCTAAGAGTTCATTGGTGTGTGGCTCCCAGTTAGGGTTGTGCAGGCTGCCAGGAGCCTAGGCTGGTGCTCACACTGTCAGAGCTTGGGCAAAGTGGGTAGCTGTAAGGCCTCCCTGACTCCTAGACCTAGGGTTCGAATTGCTCCTCCGGGTGGTATGAGTCAGAGGGGAGGGTGGGCGATTTGACCTCCCACAATCCCAGCTTTGTCACATCTGTGTGGTTAAGAGAGTGGCCTTCCAGCCTTTTTTGATGAACTTATACTTACTTTTTTCTACTCTTAGGTAACCTTTGACAATGCCTACTCTTTGAAATGGTCCATCCAAGAGATTTCAACAGGTCAGCACCTGTGTCAGGGATTTTATAAAAGGAGCCTCCTTTTCTACATGTGGAGCCCAGCTGGGGAGCAGGATGTTAGCGAAGCCAGCCTTGAAATACCCATATGACACACAATCAATTTAAGACCAGGCCTCATTTTTCTACCACTCCATTAGGGGATTTTTTTCAGATACTCTGGGACGGAAGGAGGCCTTGAGAGGGGAATGCACTCTCAGGCATTCAGTGCAAAGTCTTATCCCTGCCAGCCTCAAAAATAAGGTCAAGAAGAGATAGTCTCTCGGTTTAGAGTTGGACAGTTGTAGCCTCAAGAGCAAATGAGGTATGAATATTAGCTAGGAGTCTCTGAAAAGAACCAGAACTTACACCCTCAGATATCTTCAGCCCTGTGGGTCTTCAGCACAGCTTTGAAGATCATTCCTAAAAAGCCTCAGTCCATAAAAAATCACCAACTTCAAAACAAATTCACATCACATCATTATTACTCAGAACAAACGCTTCAAATTAAAGTAGAAAAGCCAGATGACACAAACTTGAGAGAAAGAAACGAGACCTCAGACTTTTGCTGCCACTGCGAACAATTTTTTTTTTTTTTTTTTTTTTTTTTTTTTTGAGAAGGGTCTCTCTCTGTCACCCAGGCTGGAGTGCAGTGCAGTGGAGCAGTCTTGGCTCACTATAGCCTTGACCTCCCTCCCAGGCTTAGGTGACCCTCCCACCTATGCATCTGGGTAGCTGGGACTACAGGCATGCACCATCACATCCAGCTAATTTTTGTATTTTTAGCAGAGACAGGGTTTCACCATGTTGGCCAGACTGGTCTTGAACTCCTGACCTCAAGTAATCTGCCTGCCTTGGCCTCCCAAAGTGCTGGGATTACAGGCATGAGCCAGTGCACCCGGAAGGAACATTTTCTCCTCTCCTGCACGTTTTCAAGAATTCCGGGACAGTGACTTTTGTTTTTGAACTTGGTATAATTTCAGTAGGAAGTTTACATCTACTTTTCTGCTTAATGTGGTTCTTCTTAGGGGTAACATGGTACTTCTGGGGCAGAGATTAAGAGGTACCTGCTGAGGAAGATGTTTATAAATTACAGCGGCCTTCCCTTGTCTAGTGGAGCCGGGCTGGAGGTTTCCTGAAGGGAATCATGACCCCCTCCCCTGCATCCTACCAGGATCTCCTTTAGTCATATGAGCCATACGGTGTACAAGTTACATAGAGCCAGAACGTATCTGCCGCCCAGAGGGAAGGAGACAGTAGAACCGTTTGCGGCCAGATAGATTCCCGAAAAATAAATATCCCTTGGTTTGCTCAGCAGTTCTCTAGGGACAAATGGGCCACTTACACGTCTCAAAATGGCAGGCAATATGGCAAGATGACAGCATGCTTCCAAATGGGGGCCGCGGAATGCCAGGTACATCTGAGCGAGGTCCTGTGCCGGGCCGGCTGCTGGGGGCACAGCAGGCATGCTCAGGTACTGTGAGCGAGCACCCAGGAACCGAGGCAGCGCATGCGGCGCACCTTGGCTGAGCGCCAAAAAGAAATGGGCCGCCTTCATCTTTCAAATACTCACTGTAGCGGGAACCATCACAGTCGGGGAACGAACCACGCAAGACTTGTCTCCAACAGCAACACCGTGTGGCAGTCACGCCCGCTGCAGGCGTGAGCCGCTCAGGTTACTTGTGCCTCTGAATTTCTGGGCTGTCAGGGCTACCCCTAATAGACCATGGTTTTCTAGCGGATGGTATAGAAGTCCCTCTGAGGCTGGGTGCAGTGGCTCACGCCTGTGATCCCAACACTTTGGGAGGCTGAGGCAGGTGGATCACAAAGTCAGAAGTTCGAGACCAGCCTGGCCAATATGGTGAAACAATGTCTCTAGTAAAAATACAAAAATTAGCTGGGCATGGTGGTGGGTACCTGTAGTCCCAGCTACTTGGGTAGCTGAGACAGCAGAATCGCTTAAACTCGGGAGGCAGAGGTTACTGTGAGCCGAGATCACGACATTGCACTCCAGCCTGGGCGACAATGCAAGACTCCACCTCAAAAAAAAAAGTACCTTAGCAACACTATATACACTGCTAGAAAAGTACAGTTCCTTCCTGATAAGGTTTGACTGTATCCCCACCCAAATCTCATTTTGAATTCCCATGTGTTACAGGAGGGACCCTGGGGGAGGTAATTGAATCATGGGGGTGGGTCTTTCCCATGCTGTTCTCCTGATTGTGAATAAGTTTCATGAGATCTGATGGTTTGGAAAACGGGAGTCTCCCTGCACAAGCTCTCTTTGCCTGCCACCAGCCACATAAGATGTATCTTGCTCCTTCTTGCCTTCCACCACGATTGTGAAGCTTCCCTAGCCACGTGGAACTGTGAGTTCACCATTAAACCGCTTTCCTTTGTAAATTGCCCAGTCTTGGGTATGTCTTTATTAGCAGCATGAAAACCGACTAATACACCCCCCTTGGCTGGGTAAAAAAAGGACTCAATGTTTCCAGGGCTCAACTGGCTGCTGAAATGATATCAATCCCTCCTCTTCAGTCCATACCACCCACCCTACCCAAGGTAGTAAGAAACTGTGACCCCTCAAGACTTCAAGACCAGCCTGGCCAACATGGTGGAAACCCGTCTCTACTAAAAATACAAAAAATTAGCTGGGCATAATGGTGAGCACTTGTAATTTCAGCTACTCAGGAGGCTGAAGCAGGAGAATCACTTGAACCCAGGGGAGGTGAAGGTTGCAGTGAGCTGAGATCATGGCATTGCACTCCAGCCTGGGCAACAAGAGCAAAACTTCATCTCAAAGAAAAATAAACAAACAAACAAACCTGTGACCCCTAACTCCGCTCATTGCCCGGGGATCTCCCTCTTCTTTCTCCTGGGTCTCAGGAGGTCAGCAGTGTCAAAGTAGCTTTCTCATGTCTTCCTCAAATGCTGTGAGTGTGGACTCCCTGCAGAGAAAAGCTGCATTGGAGTCCACACTGGGACAGTGCTGTTTAATCAGGTATCAGTCAGATGAGCATAAAGGCAAACGTCACATACCTCTCTTCCCTACAGCAAAAGAAGGTGCCAGAAAAAAAGACTGAGTGGGCTGGACTAACCTTTAGTATATAAGTACCATTTTCTCACACGTCTTAGTCACATAGGGAAGCCACTAAAAGGTGGATTATAAGTAGGGAGAATAAAATGGATCCATGGAAATTGAATGGAAAGTCATTTGACATATGATAGAGGTGACTCTCTACAATTTGCCTCCCAGCCCCAGGTCATAGACTTTCCATCCATATCAATATGTCTCACCCTTCACTCAAAGCACCTGTTGATGCCAGGTGTGCTGGCTGTCTCAGAAGACCATGAGTGAATATGCGATTCTTCAGACCTCCCTATTTGCTTAGGGAATATAATCCTGAGGAGTGGGGCCACGGAAGAACAGGAAGGAAGCAGAGAAGGAAGAACCAACTCAGGGGGCCAGTTACTGAGCTGCCTGCCACCAAGTGCCAATGACGGCTACATCTGTGGGCACTCATTCAAAATATATTTATTTAACACTCATTAAACACCAGGTATTGTGCACAAAGCTTTGGAGTCCCTATCCTCACAGATAAATCATGTGAATGGCATCTAAAGTTTGCCCATGGGAGTACAGGGAAGGGAAGAATTTACCATCATCTCTTGCCTTCATTGGGCAAAGGTTCATCCCAAAGGACATTAACTCCCCAACACATCCAGCTTGCACATGTATGGACACCAGGCAGGTCTCTGCACAGAGCGGGGAGGTGAGAGGTGACCAGTGTGCACACAGACCGGGTGCTGTTGTACCTGTGTGACGTCAGCCGGAGCCCATGTGCCACAGCAGCTGAGACAAGAGGCAGGTGAGGCCAAGAGGATCTGAAACACCACCCTGGGAGGCAGTAGAAGAACAGGACTGTAGCAACAGTCCGCACCTCTGCATTGGGACATCTGGAGCTGTGTCTCCATGGCAAACGGTACAGTTGAAAGAGCCAGACTCTCCCAGAGACCCAAGTGACATCAAGCACACATCTGAGCAGTAAGTGTGACTTCACAGACCTTCGTAGTCTTCTGAAAATGTTCTGTGCTCTGGTTCATAATCCATATCCTCCACCACTTTGGAAACCAGCAGAATCACAGCCCAACTCTCTCCCCTCCTGGAAGGCAGTTAGAAAGGTGCACAAGTCTGCCAGCAGCCCCTGTTCCAATCCCAGATCTGCCATCTACTGGCTCCGTGACCTTCTTCAAGATTCCTAAACTTCCTTGAGTCTAGTGTCTTCCTCTGTAAAATGGGAAGTTGTGCTATCAAACGAGATTATAGAATGTAATGTCTAGCCAGCCCATTGTCCAGCACCCCATAAATCCTCCATAAATAGAAGTCGTTGTGCCGGGCGCGGTGGCTCAAGCCTGTAATCCCAGCACTTTGGGAGGCCGAGGCGGGTGGATCACGAGGTCGAGAGATCGAGACCATCCTGGTCAACATAGTGAAACCCCGTCTCTACTAAAAATACAAAAAATTAGCTGGGCATGGTGGCATGTGCCTGTAATCCCAGCTACTCAGGAGGCTGAGGCAGGAGAATTGCCTGAACCCAGGAGGCGGAGGTTGCGGTGAGCCGAGATCGCGCCATTGCACTCCAGCCTGGGTAACAAGAGCGAAACTCCGTCTCAAAAAAAAAAAAAAAAAAAAAGAAGTCGTTGTGATTATTATGCCCCCAAACTCCATGTGCCTCCAGGAGTATTAGCTTTCTGTGGGGAAAATTAGAAAGGTGTGATACTCTGAAAGGATTCTAAACTTTTAAATATATTGTCAACTGCTTTTGTTTTAACCCCCCTTGTGGGCAAATAGGAAACTTGGCAATAGGAAAATGGCCTGAAACAGAAATAAAATTGGGTAGTAAAATTAGCTGAGCCTGTCAGGAAAACTGCTTAGAAGCGGACACCTGTCCCGAGATAGGTGAGCACAGAGAGTCAGGCGTTTATTTGTTTAATACACACTTACTGAGCACGTCCTAAGCCCAAGTGCTGTGCTGAAAGCCAAAGACTGAGTGCCAGCCAGTCACAGTGGCTCACGCCTCTAATCCCAGCCCGTTGGAGGCTGAGGCGGGCGGCTTGCTTGAGCTCAGGAGTTTAAGACCAGCCTGGGTAATACCGTGAATCCCCACCTCATTTTTAAAATGAAATTAAGACAATACAAAGCCTTAGTGCCTGCCCACTGCAAGCTTAGTGTCTAGAGGAGGATACTGACAAAGAGGTGATTACAACACAGTGGGGCTGAGGGTGGGATCGGGAGAGCACACCAACATGCCCCTTCTAGAGCTGTAACTCCAGGAGTCCACGCCAAGCGTCACTGCAGCCAAGCCAGCCTACACTCAGTTCCTGGCACACCTCAGTCTGCCAGTCTCTGGTTATCAGTTCCGACCACTCCTTCCACTTAAATGGAATGTTTATATTTTATGTTTATCAAATAGACATCAATTGTTTTAAAGGATTGGTGAGCATCCCTCTACAAGATACATTTCTACCCAAGTAAAAGCCACCAGTTCGTATTACGAAAGTTTCCCAAGGCTCAGGGCCATGAGGGTTAGAGAGAGGGAGAATTAGGACTGGGTGTGGTGGCTCATGCCTGTAATCCCAGCTCTTTGGGAGGCCCAGGCAGGTGGATCACAAAGCTAGGAGTTCGAGATCAGCCTGGCCAACATGGTGGAACTCCATCTCTACTAAAAATACAAAAATTAACTGGGCACAGTGGCACACACCTGTAATCCCAGCTACTCAGACGGCTAAAGCAGGAGAATCGCTTGATCCCAGGAGGTGAAGGTTGCAGTGAGCTGAGATCATGCCACCGCACTTCAGCCTGGATGACAGAGTGAGACTCAGTCTCAAAAAAAAAAAAAAAAAAAATCTAATAAATAATGTTTAAAAGAGAGAGAATATCCTCTCGCCCCATAGAAGGCTTGCTTAGCAAGTGCCTCTTTCTAGCCCCAGAACTGCCTTTTCCCACTGATGGCAATGTGAAAGTCCATACGCCTCAGCGGAAGTGCAGCACCCCGTGCCCAAGAGCTGTATCAGGGTCGGGGATACCCATGCAATGTGAGAGGTGAGGAATGAGGATGTGCCTCTGTCTCCCAAATTACCAAAAGAATGGACTGCTTCTTGTCTTTTCATTTTCAATTGTTTTATTAACACATAACAATCATACAGAAAATTGCACACATCGTAAGGTATAGGTAGATGAATTCCCTGAAAGGAGTACCTCCCCCCATAAAAACTACCCCGGTCAGCAACTATGTTTACACTTTTGATAGGTCTTCAACTTTAGGTTATTCCATCTTAAAGAGTTGAGATTTGCTAAATCCAGGCCAAGTCTGTGTGGTCCCTTCTCCACGAGGCCGAGGCAATGTGGACCCGTTCTTCCTGTGCGCTTGGGGTCTCTGCTTCTCATTCCAGCCAACAGCGAAGTCGGATCTGATACACACAGCTCCACAAGAGCCACAGCGGTGTTGCAGACAAGCCACAGTGTGAGTCCACAGGCGGGAAGAAGCCGTTTCCCAAAGGATGCACCTCTGCCTGCCATGAAGACAGCCTTGAAATCCTTAAACAGGGCAGCAATGACTGCTTCCAGCCATTGAAATCCTTAAACAGGGCAGCAATGACTGCTTCCAGCCATTGCCTCTCAATTAAACAGCCCATTCAGGTAGACGTCTCTTAAAAAGGAGCAGTTTCCGTTAAAAGCATATTCAGGACTTTACCCCTGGCATGACTAAAAACCCTTGAGGGTGCTGAAATGATCTTTCTCCCATCTTTTAACACTCCCAGAAAGGTTTCAAAAAACTGTAATTAAATCTCACTTTCCCCCAAGAGGCCTCTGAAAGGAGGATGCTTCTCCCCAGCACATGACGGAGGACAGGGAGCTTCGCCAGGAGATGGAGGCAGCAGAAGAGACATTTCACTGCAGCACTGGCATCACCTGCCATGCCCACAAATATTCTCTTTCCTTCAAGATCAGCTAAAGTCCCATTCCGGCTCAGCCTTTCATGCCCACTTCAGGGACCTCACCTGTGTTTGTCAAACACTTTCTCATATACTAAACCTTTGCATTTTCCCTGGTGCCTTATGGTTATCTAAGTCTCACACAGAGTCTGTTACTCCACAGACTTCCCAAACATTCCCTTGGTGCCAAACACTGAATACATCAGGGACAGCTTACTGATCACCAAATCTTATCTGCCCTTTTAATAAAGTTGTCTCTGGGAGTTGGCTTCCAGACCAGGAACTACATCTCCCATGCTCCTTGCATTAGTTGGGGCCATGTGACCATTTCTCAACAAAGCAAAGTGAGTAAAAGTGATGTGTGTCGTTCCTGAGAAAAAGTGTTAAGAAGTGTGGCTGCCCTACCCCCTCTTCCCTCAACCACTGGCTGGATACAGAGGACTCCAAAGCAGCAAGGCATGGAAAAGTCACAGTAGGAGCCAGAGTCCCCAGATCACCAAGGAGGGGAAAATCACCCACTAACTCAGAATATCTGCACAGGCCTATTATGTGGTTGAGAAATGGATTTCCACTGTGCTAAGCTACTGAAACATGGGGGGGTTATTTGTTACACTAGCATTACTCTGACTTTACAATGAACAAGACACAGTCTTTATCACAGAGGTGCTAATATACAGAGCATTTAGACTCACATTTTAGACATTTCTTTTTAGGCACAGTGGCTCGCACCTGTAATCTTAGCCCTATGGGAGGCTGAGGTGGGCAGATCACGATGTCAGGAGTTCAAGACCAGCCTGGCCAGTATGGTGAAACCCGATCTCTACTGAAAATACAAAAAAATTAGCCAGGCATGGTGGCGCGTGCCTATAATCCCAGCTACTCAGGAAGCTGCGGCAGGAGAATCGCTGGCGCCCAGGAGGCGGAGATTGCAGTGAACTGAAATTGTGCCACTGCACTCCAGCCCGGGCAACAGAGCAAGACTCTGTCTCCGAAACAAAACAAAACAAAAAAAAACTCTTTCTAGCATCGAGATGGAGAATAGACTGAAGTGCCTCTTAAAAAGGAAGATATATATATATACACATATCAGCTATTCATTTTATTTTCTCAGATCCACCATTTATTCTCCCTTCTTCTTATAACATCATAATTTTCCTTAATCCATGTAGTTTAAGTAGAATTGATTAAGTAGAACCAGTAGTTCGAAAGATCAGAGCCGTCAGAGCTACAGTGGGTCCTTTTCTGGAAGAATGAGAGAGAGGCATCCTCTTTCCTCGGTGGTCTACTAAGAGATGGGTTATGGGACTGGTGCCCATGGCAGCCATCTCGCCTCCATCAGGGGAGAAACTGCTGAAAGTGGAATGAAGGAGGAGAGGGGGTGGAATGAGTTCCAACAGCTGGCCTGTGATCCGCGTTTCTCCCAGTCAATCACGATTGGGATTTCTAGGAGGAAGAGGACAAATGACCTGGTCTAATTTATTTGTAAATATGCTGATAACTGACCTGTTGATAAATAATTGGCAACATTTTAAGAAAAGTCCTTGTCTATGGATTATTGTTAGCAGGATGTCCCTGGCTTAGAACTGCTTATGGTAAACAAATCTAGAATGGATGGATAAATGAGGCACATAAAAATTGAAAATGTCACATAAGCTCAGTAACAATCTTGCAAGAAAATGGAGATGTCTCATAATATAAACACTCCTTGCTGTGTAAGATGAGGACAAACGTTACTTAGAGACATCATCTTATTACCCTCAGCCATAGAGAATGACTTGGGGACCCACGTGGGATATCTCGCAGCTCTCTATATTCAGTTATCTATTGCTGTATCACAAATTTCTTCAAAATGTAATAGTTTAAAACAACACTGTTTTATTCTCTCTTGTGTTTTCTATGGGTCAGGAACTTGGACAGGGCATAGGTGGGTCAGATTTTCTTTGCTTCCCCTAGTGTCTGAGGCCTCCCTTGGAAACACTAAATAACTAGAAATGACTCAGTGGCCAGGGCTGGACCTGCCTGGAATCTTGTTCCCTCGAATGTCTGGAGATGGGTGCTGCCCGGGAGCTCAGCCCATGCAAAGGATGGAGCTCCTCCCCAGGTGGCCTCTCCACGGCTTCCTTTGCTCCTCCACAGCATAGTGGCTGGACTCCAAGACTGCAAATCCCAAGAGGAACAGGAAGAAGCCATATCACTTTCTACAACCTAGACCTGAATGTCATCTAGTGTCACTTCTTGAGGATGGGGACATTTTCCACCTTGGTACCCCTTGAATGACCTGGTTAGTGTCTTCCATGCTAAGCTGGTGTTTGTGGAAGTATCATGTCTATTCATTAGTGTGTGTGTGTGTGTGTGTGTGTGTGTGTGTGTGTGTGTCCCTAACCTAATCAAGCTACCTGAGGGCAGGGGCTGGACAGAGGTTCTGGTTTGGGCTCTTTATCATCAGATGCCCTAGCAATTAAGACACTCAATCAATCTGTGTTGAATTTATTTCTCCTCTGTCCCAGTAGCTAAGCCTTCAAGTATGATCTCTGAGCTCATATGTGCCTTCTGTAGGGAAACAGTTTGTTTACTGCTCTGTAATCCCTGTTGTTTCCTTGCACAGTGTGTTCTCACAGGACTATTTTCGTTTCATTGTTAGAATCAAGGTTTCCAAGACTAATAAGCAGAGCACTTGACCTAAACAAACCGGTTCTGCCGAGATATGAATAGGCAGCCGTAGCAGCACAGAAGTCATGACCAGAAGGGACTTAGGGGCATCTAGTGACGGATGAGTCTAGCCAGCCCCCTTGTTGAGCAAGTGAGGAACAAGTATACAGAGAATTTCCAAAAACAGTCCAAGGACACAGCTAGTTAATGGCAGAGCTAGAATTGGAATTGGATACCCAGACTCCCAGGCCTTTGATCCTTATACCATTCCCAAGTTTTCCTCTTAAACTGAGTTCACCTGTAAGCCTAGAGTAGCGTGCCCTCAGTGATTCTGCAATTTACATATGATGGGATTAATGCTGCAGAGGAGCTGCTAATAGTCCAGCTATCTGGGTGGGCACAAATGTACAAATACATGAATTGCTGATCAGCCCACTGCATGCTTATTTCCATAACTTATATACTAATGTTTCTAATCAACATTCATTATGGCATAATATTTGTAAAGGCGTGAGACCGGAAATTTCTTCAGACTCAGATCTTATAGTCTTTGCAAGATCTTTGTATCATCATCTTTCTTTAAGTGGCTGCTGCTTTAGGGAGGCAGGATGGGAAAACACGATCAACCATGCAAAGCAACAGCAGCAGCAGCAACTTGAAAGTGGTCGTCTGCTCATGTCATCTCACCTTAGGTCTTAATCCTTTTGTGACACGATAATCTTCTCCAGTGGCAGCTAATTATGATGTCATAAATAGAGGATTATAACTCTAGTGGAGGAATAAACAGTAAGAGGAGAAGAAAAATTCTATTTCCAGGTCAGTGTTTCTGGAAAATTTGCTTTTAGGGAAAACACAAAATAGAAAATCCACTTTATTTTCACATTTAATAATAAGAACAAGACTGTCTAACATGTCTTGAGTCTCTTCTAAGAGCTAAGCACTTTGCTGAGTTCTTCTTCACATACATGATCCCAGTTAATATCTATAACAATCCTGCAAAGGAAAAATTAGTCACAACTCACAAAAATGGTAAAGTAGATTTAGAAAGGTTCAGTAAATTGCCCAGAGTTTTTATAGCTAGCAAGTGGTAGAATCGAAATTTCCTACAAGTGAGCTATGGGATGAAATTAGATCTTCAAAACACGGAATAAGATATGGAAAAATTCCATAGACCCAAAGATTCTTAAAGAAACCAAAAATGGCAGACCAAAGTTATTGTCCCTTTTATAGATGAACTTCCTGACACCTGGAGACATTTAAAAGGTATTCCAAATTCCCAGAGTTAGTAAACAGTAGAAGGGGGAAAAACACTCTTCCTTTTTTTTTTTTGAGACCTGGCTCTGTCACCCAGGCTGAAGTACAGTGGTGCAATCTCTCCTCACTGCGACCTCTGCCTCCCAGGTTTAAGCGATCCTCTTGCCTCAGCCTCCCAAGTAGCTGGAACTACAGGTACACATCATCACACCCAGCTAATTTTTTTCATATATATATATATAGAAATTAGGTTTGGTCATATGTTGCCCACACTGGTCTTGAACTCCTGAGATCGAGCAATCTGCCTATCTTGGCCTCCCAAAGTGCTGGGATTATAGGTGTGAGCAAAGGCACCCGGCCAAAAAACCTTTCCTGTTCATACTCTAGCACACAGCCCTATAGGTAACTTTAATCATTACCGAGCATCTAATGTATACTAGAAACTGTTCTGGACACATAACTTATCTCACTGAATTCTTGCAACAATCTTATCAGGCAGTTATCACAATCCTCATTTTAACAGATGAGAAAATTGAGGCAAAGAGAAATGGAAAATTTAAATACGCCAAAACCCAGGTCTCCCTACCTCTGGTTTGACTTATATCACATTATGTACTAAACACTGGGGGACTGAATTTTCTCCACCATCAAAAAATAAGCTTTCACTCACCTACCACTGGCTTCAAATTTCTGCCATTTGATTCATTTATTCCAAATTACGATATTATATTATAAGAAGAAAATGCCAGCTGGGTGCGGTGACTGTCGTCTGTAATCCCAACACAGGTAGATTGCCTGAGGTCAGGAGTTCAAGATCAGCCTGGTTAACATGGTGAAACCCTGTCTCTACTAAAAATACAAAAAGTAGCCAGGCGTGGTGGTGGGTGCTCATAGTCTCAGCTACTCGGGAGGCTGAGGTAGTAGAATCGCTGTAACCTGGGACATGGAGGTTGTAGTGAGTCAAAATCGAGGACCTGGATTTTCACACTAGTCTGTAGATGGCCCAGCTACAGAAATGTTGTGTGACCTTCAGAAAATAACTTAATGTCTCTGGGTCTCATTTGTTCAACTATAAAATTGGGAGTCTGGAATTTTTTTCCCCATAGAGACAAGGTCTCACTCTGTTTGCCTGTGCTGGAGTGCAGTGGTGTGACTGAAGCTCACTGCAGCCTCAGACTCCTGGGTTCAAGCGATCCTCCTCCCTCAGCCCTCTGAGTAGCTGGGACTACCGGCTCATACCACCACAACTAGCTAATTTTTTTTTCTTTTACTTTTCTTTTCTTTTTTTTTTTTTTTTTTTTTTTTTTGAGACGGAGTCTCACTCTGTCACCAGGCTGGAGTACAGTGGTGCGATCTCAACTCATTGCAAACTCCAACCATGGGTTCAAGTGATTCTTCAGCCTCAGCTTCCCAAGTAGTTGGGACTACAGGCATGCAACATGATACCCATTTAATTTCTTTTTTTGAATTTTTAGTAAAGACGGGGTTTCACCATGTTGGCCAGGATGGTCTCAGTCTCTTGACCTTGTGATCCACCCTCCTCAGCCTCCCAGAGTACTGGGATACAGGCATGAGCTACTGCGCCCGGCCTAATTTTTGTATTTTTTGTAGAGAGAGACTTGCCATGTTGCCCACACTGGCCTCAAACTCCTAGCCTCAGGCAATCCTCCCACCTTGGCCTCCCAAAGTGCTAGGATTGTGGGTTTGAGCCATCACACCTAGCAGCCTGGAATTATTAATCTACAAGAATTCTTCCAGCAATTTGATGAAGGTACTAAAGTTAATTCCACGACCATAAAAAAAAAAATCTTTAAAACGTTTAGAATAGGTTTAAAATAAGCAGCAAGTGCTGCTTCACAGGGAGGTGGCTGGAGAGAGCGCCTCTGAGTGAAATAACAGCTTGTAGCTGACTTCAGTTCCATGAGGTCAGAGAAGGGAGCAGGGCTGTGTCACCTGTCTTGATATGAACGGTAATTAAAAATGCATGCCCCGGCAGAAGGAGGACACTGGTGAATTAGAGATAGCCCGTGGATGTCTAGGATATCTGCGTTGCAGGGTTGGCAGGGATCCAGACAGGAGGCCAGAGGTGAGGCACGCCTTGAGGCCAGGCCAAGGAACAGGGTAAGCAGAGAGCCGGCTCAGAAGTCCCTCCCCATGGGGTTTAGTGTGTAACCCTGGCGCAGAGGGAGGCTGCCACCAAGTATTAGGTGACCATGTTTCATTTAGCAGGAGACGTGGGAACAAACACTGGCTCCCTCTCGCACCCCAGAGCATACCACACGCCAGCCCCCAGCCTTCTGCCTTGGAGTCTGCAGGTCATGTCAGAAAACAGAGACACCACAGTCAGAAATGGGAGCCCTGAAGCAGAGTGGCCTGTCCCTCCTGTCAGGAGCCAGTGACCGCTGTGGACAGAAAGGACTTTGTATAGTGGGCACCCTCTACCTCTCCCTCTCTCTTACTGATCACTAGGTCAGCTGCTGGCCAGTCTTTTCTGTTTTGATCCTCAGAGGAAATCTCTAATGGATCCTCATAGCCTAAGGATTGGAAACTCACCTGCGTTTCGTGGTAGAGAGGGCTGGAGAACTCGGGGAGAAATCCCTGGGGAATAGCCAGAGAAAGGGGTCTCCCCCTCTTTCTTCCCCCACCATATGCCACGTGCCTTCCCCCCTCCTGCTGCCCGACCACAAACTCCATGTGGAAATATGGCCCAGAGATCTGGGAAGCCACCCAGTTCCTCCCCTGGCTTCTCAAGCCCTGTGCAAATACGAAGGCCAAGCTACGTAAGCGCAGGCTTCTGCCCTGGTCACAGTAACAGGGAGTCTGTCCCAAGCAGCGGAGAGGAGCGGACAGTAGAGAGCATGATTTGACCTGAGGGCGGGAATGCCATGTAGCTCCCGGCTGGGCAAGGTGGCTGGGAGTCTCCCTGCCGGCAGGTAGACAGAGGATGTGGAGCTCAGAGACCACGAGTGAGCAGTGGAAAGTGGACGCTTTGTTTTGGCTTGGGGTGGGGTTGTTTTGGTTTTCTTTATTTAATTTTGAGACAGCTCTGTTACGCAGGCTGGACTGCAGTGGTGGGATCATAGTAAACTCCTGGGTTCAAGTGATCCTCACACCTCAGCCTCCCAAATAGCTGGAACTACAGGCATGCACCATCACATCCAGCTATTTTTTTTTTTTTTTTTTTTTTTGTGGAGACAGGGAGGTCTCACTCTGTTGCCCAGGCTGGTCTCAAACCCCTGGCCTCAAGCGATCCTCCCGCCTTGGCCTTCTAAAGCGCTGGGATTACAGGTGTGAGCCACTATGCTCAGCCCAAGAGCAGACAATTTGAGAGTGGCTAGACTTAGGGTCTGTATAGCAGACGCACGTAGGCTGAGAAGATGGATAACCAAAAACATCATTGTAAAGTTCCCTCCTCAAACACAGATGAGATGCTGTTTCCTGTGCCTGATCACTTAGGATTATCAGGAAGTACAATGGTGACAACTGAACTATCATATAAAAAGTTTGCAGGATGGGCATGGTGGCTCATGCCTGTAATCCCAGCACTTTGGGAGGCCGAGGCGGGTGGATAGCCTGAGGTCAGGAGTTCGAGACCAGCCTGCCAATGTAGAGAAACCCCATCTCTGCTGAAAATACAAAAATTAGCCAGGCATGGTGGCAGGTGCCTGTAACCCCAGCTACTTGGGAGGCTAAGGCAGGAGAATCGCTTGAACCCACGAGACGGAGATTGCAGTGAGCCAAATTGCTGTGCCATTGCACTCCAGCCTGGGCAACAAGAAAGAAACTCTGTCTCAAAAAAAAAAGTTTGCAAAAACTGTAAAATCACAGCTAAAAGAATAGTCAGCAGTGGTTCCCCCGTGCCTTCCAAGCTTTTAAAGATATGCTAAGAAAGCTTCGCTGACTCCTCCAGACAGAATGAAGCATCTTCCATCGACTTGACCCATACCTCCTCTATTACATCCAGAGAGGGTGTGGCCTTCATCTGCTTTGTTTACCCCTGGACTCTCAGTGCTTGGCACATGGGAGAGATTCACCTATCTGAAGGTTCGGTGAACGAGTGAATAATGATTTAAATAATCATTCTTCTTCCTACCAAACCGTATACCCCTTTAAAAAATTATTTCTGGCCGGGTGTGGTGGCTCACAGCTGTAATATTAATACTGTGGGAGACCGAGGCAGGCTAATCACCTGAGATCAGGAGTTTGAGAACAGCCTGGCCAACATGGTGAAACCCCCTCTCTACTAAAAATACAAAAATTAGCCAGGCGTGGTAGCAGGTGCCTGTAATCCCAGCTACTCGGGAGGTTGCAGTGAGCGGAGATCACACCATTGCATTCTAGCAGGGCGAACAAGAGCAAGATTGAGTATATATACATATCTCCCCTGTAGCAGTGCCTGACATACAGTACATGGTGATTAAATGTCCTTTGAATGTAGCAAAAGCTTCTGACGCCAACAGCAGGCACAGTTTGCTCTCTGGCTGCCCTGGGAATTGTGCATCCCCAGCCCACACCCTCATCCCTCATCTAAGATTTAGATAAATTTCTAAGTTTTTCTCTTGACAAGAAATACATTCACTTCTTTCCCCTCCAAACGCATGTGTGTGAATCATTTGTTTAGGCTAAAGATCAAGCCAGGCAAACACCTAGCCCCCTCCAACAGCAGAAAAATAAACACAGGATGGAGCCAGGATGGAGCTTCAAGAGGAGAACATGTCTACCTCTTTTGGCTCATTTGAGGAGCTTATTTTATAAGAAACTGTGTTTGTAGGATTACAAATGAGAAAGTCCAGACCTCCCAGGCTCTATGCGGGGATGCTAAACCTCCCCCATCAATCCCCTTGGGGTGTGTAACTCTGGGGCAGCACCCCCACCGCCACATCTGCATAACAGACATAATTACTATTATCAGGATGAGTGACAGAAACACTGTCATTAAAGACGTTGCGTAATCTTACTTTTTTGTTTTCGCCTATGGTAAATTAAGATCATTTTCCCCTTGTCTTGAAAGGATTCAGCTGTCCAGCTTCTCCTCCCATCCCCCTTCCTCCCTCCCTCCCCACCCATTTCCCTCCCCCGTCCCCCCATTCCTCCTCCCTTTTGTTCCTACGCCCATTATCCATCGACTGGACTCTCAGCATCTTTCTCTGGGATCTAACCAAAAGCTTCACCTTTGCCCTTTCTTTTTTTTTTTTTTTTTCTTTCGAGACGGAGTCTTGCTCTGTCGCCCACGCTGGAGTGGACTGGCACAATCTCGGCTCACTGCAACCTCCAGCTCCTGGGTTCAAGCAATTCTCCTGCCTCAGCCTCCTGAGTGGCTGGGACTACAGGAACATGCTACAACGCCTAGTAAATTTTTGTAACTTTAGTAGAGACGAGGGTTTCACCATGTTGGTCAGGTTGGTCTCGAACTCCTGGCCTCAAGTGATCCACCCGCCTTGGCCTCCCAAAGTGCTGGGATTACAGGCGTAAGCCACTGCATCCGGCTGTCCTTTCAGTGTTGGGTTGAGATGTGTTCTCTGATTGGGTCACCATCCTCTCTTGAGGAGTCTGGGAAGCCATTCCTCCTCACCACCCATTCCAGAGGGCTGTTCAACTGTCTTGTCCCGGAATTATTGCCATGTGCAGGCATCCGTTCGGAAACACATTTGTTGCACACAACTCTCTGCTGTGTTTTTTTTTTGGTGCGGTGGGAACTAAGCTTTATTTAGGTGGTGGTGTTTGAAGTCCCTCCAGCAGTTGAGAAGCATGGGGCAAAGGCTAACCTTTGGCTGGAAGTGGACACCAGTTCTGAAAATCAGGGAGCCTGAACAGAAAGCCCACATGTTAATAAAAAACTCAAAGCAATTATAAAATTACCATTCCTATCAGTTTCCTAGGGCTGCAATTACTACAAATAACCATTAGCTGGCTCGCTTAAAACAGCAAGAGTGTGCCCTCTCACAGGTGTGGAGGCTGGTGTCACATGCCATATGCCACACGCCGTGCTCCCTGGGAAACCTCTAAGGGAGGGTCCTTCCTTTCCACTTGGCTTTCCGTGGCTCCTGGCTATCCTTGGCGTTCCTTGACTTGTAGATTTGTCACTCCAATCTCTGCCTGCGTCTTCACTTGAGCTTCTTTCCTCTGTGTCTGTCTCTGAGTGTCCTCATCTCTTTCAAAAACACCAGCAGGTGGATATAGGACACACTTTCACCCTGTCTGATCTCATCTTCATTCACCTGCAAAGACCCCGTTTCCAAATGCGAGGTTCTGAGTGGACGAGAACTTGGGAGGGACACTCATCAATCCGGTACATAGTTTAAAAGACATAGCAAGAGAAACCGATTTTTAAAGCGTTTTCTCTGGATTCTTTTTTCATATTCTCTTGCAAAGCTTTGAAATACCCTCTAGGGGAGAAGGGAAGCAATGAAAGGATGTATTTTAATTTCTTGGTGGTAAAAATAAACTAAACCAATTTAAAAAAAAAAAAAAAAAAGCACTGGTTCTCAACCAGGAGCAATTTTTGCCTCCAAGGAAACACTTGGCAGTGTCTGGAGATACTTTTCCTTGTCATGATGGGAGAGCGTCGCCAGCACCTAGAGATCAGGGATGCCATTAAACATGCTATGGCCCGCAGGTCAGCTCTTCACACACACAGCTACCCAGCTCAAAACATCAGTAGTGCCGAGGTTGAGAAGCTCTGATCCAGCGTGTAGAAAATCTCTTGAGAACCATGCTTTGATCATATTTCTCTCCTGCTCAAATGGCTGCACATTATCCTTGAGAATTCAAGTTCCTTGGCCTTTCAAACCTTCCAGAATTTTCCCCAGGGTTCATTCTCTTTCCAGATTTCTCTTTCTCTCTCTTTCTCTCCTCCCCTCCTCTCCTCTCTCCCCCCCCCCTCCCCTCTTCCCCACCTCTCTCTCTTTTTTTTATTTGTTTATTTATTTTTGAGACGGAGTCTCTGTCACCCAGGCTGGAGTGCCGTGGCGCCCTCCTGGCTCACTACAACCTCCACCTCCTGGGTTCAAGCTATTCTCCTGCCTCAGCCTCCTGAGTAGCTGGGATTACAGGCGCCCGTCCCCACGCCCGGCTAATTTTTTGTCTTTTTAGTACAAAACGGGGTTTCACCATGTTGGCCAGGCTGGTCTACAAAACAGGGTTGCACCATGTTGGTCAGGAACACCCGATCTCAGATGATCCTCCCACCTCAGTGCCCCAAAGTGCTGGGATTACAAGCGTGAAACAGTGCGCCGGACCTCTCTCTCTTTTTTTACAGTAAGAATTGTTTTTATTATTTTTCTTCAAAATTGCCTATTTTTTTTTTTTAACTTTTATTTTTAAGTTCAGGGGTATAAGTGCGGGTTTGTTACACAGGTAAACTTTTGTTGTGGGGGTTTTTTGTACAGATTCTTTCATCACCCAGTTATTAGGCTTAGCATCCATTAGTTATTTTTCCTGATCCTCTCCCTCCTCCATCTTCCACCCTCCAGAAGAACCTAGTGTGTGGTGTTCCCCTCTACATTTCTGTGTTCTCTCATCATTTAGCTCCCACTTCTGAGTGAGAACATGTGGTATTTGGTTTTCTGTTCCTGCATTCGTTTCTAAGGATAATGGCCTCCAGGATCTCCATCCATATCCCTGCAAAGGACGTGATCTCATTCTTTTTAATGGCTGCATAGTATTCCACGGCGTATATAGACCTAATTTTGTTTGTCCAGTCTATCATCGATGGGCATTTATGTTAATCACACATCTTTGCTACCAGCCTTCTCACTTACCACTCTCTAACACAAACCCTTCCTGCCCACCACCCTGGGCTTGCACCTACGCTGCTCAGACCCTTCACAGCTCACTCTGCTTTGAAAATGTTTCCTTCCAGCCTCGCCTCAATCCCAAACCTCACCTGTACTTCAAGGACCCGTCCAAGCTTCACATCGTTCCAGAAACTGTCTAGGACCAGCCCTGCCCTTCTCTCAGTGTTCTCCAGCCATGTGGGTCACCGCGCTGCCTACTAACACCGGAAGCTCTCTTCCACCTCTTTTCTCCTGGCTCCTTGTGTGACTGGCCGCTTCTTACCCTTACGGTTTCAGCTTAAATGTCATCGAATCAGGGGAGCCCTCACTGACCTCCTATTTACCCCCGGGTTCTCTGTCATGGCTCTCTTTGGTTCCATTCTCACACTTGGCCCTGCAGCATATCCTGTCTATTCAACTCAACTTCCTTCCCTGCCTTTTTTCTTGCACAGGAATCTTGTCCACCTTGTTCCTCAATATACCCAGCCCCTTCACAATACCATGAGTCCGATTTAAAATAAGTATTCTATCTCTTAAATGAATGAAAAAATGAGTACCTTAACTCATAAACAGGTGACGTGTTACTGAACTCTCAGGGTACATCTCTCTCATTCTCAAGAGCAGAGCTGCCCTGCCTACTAGCACAGCATTAGGCATTGGGTAGGTATCTAGTAATTACGAATAAGTGCCTGCCACAAATTTAATATCCACAGAGTTTACATTCAAATATTTCTAGATTTAGACTCCACGGTGAGCCTGCTTTATAGTTAATTCTAAATTGTTGATGGTGGGAGCCTGAAGCAGAATTCCGACTGATTAGGTAAATTACCTGGTAGGTGCCACATCCTAATCAAGATTTCAAAATTGCTTGCAGCCATGAAAAGGAATGAGATCATGTCCTTTTCAGGGACATGGATGACGCTGGAAGCCATCATTTTTAGCAAACTAACACAGGAACAGAACACCAAACACCGAATGTTCTCATTCATAAGTGGGAGTTGAACAGTGAGAACACATGGACGCAGGGAGGGGAACAACACACACCAGGGCCAGTCAGCGGGTGGGGGAAAGGGGAGGGAGAGCATTAGGACAAACAGCTAATGCGTGTGGGCCTTAAAACCTAGATAATGGGTTGATGGGTGCAGCAAACCACCATAACACGTGTATACATATGTAAAAAACCTGCACATTCTGCACACGTATCCAGAACTTAAAGAAAAATAAACAAAATTGCTAGATTTGTGCTGTTTGATGGCACTAGTGTACCTCATATATTATCACTGGGCTTTATTGCAGGAATACATTTCCATTGGTCTGCTTATCAAAAATCTATCCAGTTATTTGCTCTGCGAAGACTTCACAGAAAGTCTTCCCCTCCCGTTTGATTTTTTTTCCCCCCTGGGGCAGATGCAAAGAATTGTCACTATACTTACATGGGCATTTTGCTATAATTTCCTCCCGTCACTTGTGGCAGAGAGGCTGTCTACTGATAGCCCTGTTCCTCTTCTTTCATGGTTGTAGAATTTTCAGCTGGGCCACCTAGTTAGAGATCACATTTCCCAGACTCCCTTGCATTCAAGTATGGCCGGGAGACAAAGTTACGGCCAATGGGATGTGAATGGAAGGTGTATGTGCAGCTTCCAGATCGTGCACTTGAAAGATGAGTGTCTTCCCTTTCTTTCCTTCTCTGGCTTAAAGGTGGATGTGGTAGTGTCAACCATGTGAATGAGAACAACATCCAAAGACAGCAGAACAACGAAGCAGACGGCGACTGGGTCAACAGCCTCATAACTGCCATGCAGCCCGGACGAGGGGGTCCGGAGTTTCCACAAGATAGAACTTTCTATTTTGTTTAAGTGACTGTTATTTGGGATCTTTTTTAAAAAGATGACCTTGTAGGCCTCACAGTTTTCTACCTTCCCCATTAAGAAAAGTCAGCAGTGCCCTCTCCATTTTGCCAAACCAGGGTCAAGATACGGTGTGCCTCTGTTGCTCAGTGAAATCGGCAGAAATTCTAGATGTTGAGACAGCATCTCCTGGGAAGCGTTGCCCTCAGCCTCTCCGGCCACCCACATTCTTCTCTTCGTTGACCTGTCCTTGGCCTTCTCTCAGCTCCTATCTTGATCTTGCCCAGGGACACTAATCAGGCCACACAACAGATCTGAATAATGGATACTTTGAGAGAATATGGATAATGCTAAGCTTATCTCCTACTAGCAATATTTCTTACATTCCCAGATGGAATTTGCTCCATTCCTTTTTCTCAGCTTTCCCTGAGGTTTCACTTACTGTTCCAAAATGGAAGCAGTTTCTTTCGCCTTAGAGATGCCTCCAGAACATGAGAGCTGAGCTTGTCCCCAGGGATTATTTTCAGGGTAGTAGAGACCCCCTCAGACATCAAAAATATCAAAGAGCTCTCAAGTGATCTCTGTTTACCTGTGCCCATTCACCATTTGTTGAATAGAGATGATCATCGTGTCCCTAAGTAGTCTAAATGAAAGCAGCCAAGAAAAAAGGTGGGGTAAGTCAACTTGTTCTTGCAACAAGTGTTTGCCAAGCACCAGCTCAGGTACCATCCTAGGCACTGGGGATACTCTGGTGAACAGACAGTCAAGGACACAGAGCTCTCATTTTAGCTGGAGAGATGCAGGCAAGGAAGAAGAGGAAGAGCAGAGGAACAAAAGAGAGGAGACAGGGAAGATTGGAAAGAAGGAAAATGAAGCAATTTCAGATTGCTAGGAAGAAATTCGTTGTGCTATGAAGAAAACACAGTGGATATGGATGAGGGAGGTCTCTCCCAGGAGACACTGATTGACCAATGACAGGAAGTTGTTCTGTTCGGGGAAGGGAGCAGCAGATGCCAAAACTCCCAGATGGGAACACACAGGGTATGTTGAGGGGCAGACCCAAGACCCTTACAGCTACAGTGCAGTGAATAAGGGGTGAAGGGCATGAGACAAGATCAGCTCATGCTCCTTCCAGCCCCTCTTTTCACAGATGGGAAAGAAGCAGTGAGATGCCCACTTTTAACTGTTGCTCTTTCTGACAAGAAGAGAGGAGCTGAAGAAACCTCTGGGAGTCTGGGTTCCTGGGCCCAGTCCCCATCTTCTCAATGCCCTTTAGAGAACACTCTGCCTGCGGTGTTGATACTTGTACACGTGCTAATTATGATAGTGATAAGTACTGGCAATTGACAGCATCGCTAAACTTCCACATTGACTGCATCTTCCTCTTCCAATTCCAACTCCTCTAAGATACATATCTTTCAGCACACTCAGATTGTAAAACTTCCTTTTTATTAAGGCTGAGTGTTAATGGAATAATTCATCCTGAAAGCAGGGCTGAGAGTGACAAAGAAGAATTTTGCCTCGAAACGCCTTTTCTCTGCATTTACGACATGACAGCTCAGATGGCCCCAACTCAGCTTTGAGCCGCCCAAGACAAGGGTTCCAGTCAGGTCTCTGGATGGATGAGATGGGCTCATGTGACCTCTGTCTTCAGACTTCAGGTTTACCTTTGAAATGAACGTAAGCATCTCAGAGACTAATGTCAGCTAATTGGTATGTAGATTTTTGAACCTACTTTATCTCTCTCTCTCTTTTTTTTTTTTTTTTTTTGGAAATCATGATAACTTCTGCCTCTCTCTGCATTCTCCATAAATTCACGGAAGTCACTGCAGGCCAGTCTGTGGTCAGTTATTCATTGCCTGTGCTGCCAATGGGGAAAGCACAATGGACCAGCCACAGTCCCTCAAGTCTTGTGGACACAGATACTGAGTTGTGGGGGATCGTTCAGATGGTGGGGAAAACTATAGGGAAAGGACGCAAATCTTCTGAAAGGTCAGAAGGATCTGCAGAACCCGGGGGGAGAATAGCTAAAGGCAGGTGTTCTATAACCCTGAGGGCAGAGGGCAAGGAGTAGGTACAGGCGAGTGTAGGAGAATTTATCTTAAACAGGCTTATTTACTTATGTTGACCAGGAACTCACCTTTGATCATCTGCTCACATGATGATCCCTGAAAGGGGAACAATAAATGTTGATTACCTACAGCTTGTGTTTGTTCCAGGTTTTCAGTCTTGTGCCTGCACTGAATCAGCTCCAGCTTCTCAAGGCGGCTCTCTGGCCACTAGAGCCAGACAGTCACCTAGCCGCTCTTGCACTGCATACCTCTGTCTGAGTACTCGTTTCATCCATTCACCAGGGTCTGCAGGACAGACCCAGTACTGAATAAGTAATTTCTGGAGAAGTATGAGGGAGGAGAAAATCAGGTCCCTTTGCAAACAGCCACCTTCAGGGTCTAGCCCTGGGCCTAGAGAGCTAGGTGAGTTCTCGCCTTGGGTGAGTTTTTAAAGGTCTCACCCATCTTGAGACATTTGTTCTGTCCTTTAGAGGTTGTTTTGCTCTGTGATGCATAATGGAGGAAAAAAATAGGAGCAACTGGTTTTGCTTTCTAGCATCTGCCTCCATTACCCTATCTCCTGAAGCGCGACCCCATCCCATTTTTCTTACTCCAAACATTATCAAAATATGGGCGATGTAACAAAGAACACGATGTGGGATGGTGGGAAAAGGCCAGCATCTGGCCTGAGATGATCCGGGCTCACATCCCAGCTTTGCCTCTGAGAAGCCCCTCTGCACTCCGAGGATAACTCCCATCCCCGCTCACAGGGTTATTGTGAGGATCAATGTGATCATTTACATGAAAATGCTTTGCAGACCATGGAGCATTATTCTCATGTCAGCTGCTGTTCCACAAGTCGTAGCATATTCTGGACTTCAGCTTTTCCTGACACTCAGAAATAGATTCCTGCTATTCTTTTGTGACATCCTTCATTACTTGCCCCTCCTTCCATCTTTTGTTTGTGTTCATTTAAAATCCAAGCTAGAATGGCTTTCTCTCAGTGCCATACCGGTTCCTTTAACTGCCTCTCTTATTTTCTTCCTTGTTGCGATTTTCTGTAACGTTCCAGATGAGATGTCATCACAAGCTTCGCAACCTTTCCGGGGCCTTTCAGAATCATCCTCCAATCCAAATCCCAGGCAGCCCCTATTCCATTTTACCAACTTGGAAAATCAGACAATTCCTTTCAATTCAGATCAAGAGTTGTCTCTCTCGTATTGGTGTCAAGTAAAGATCTATCGAGCCCTTGGCTTGTCCATGAAATCTGTCCCGTTTGCTGCAGCCCGAGAGGAACTCTACCGAACCAGGGGGTCAGGATTCCTTTTCAGGGTCTGATATAGTTGTTCAGAGCCTCAGCAACTATTGACCAAGACATTCGTCCTCACATTGTTTTCTTGGCACTCCCAGACCTACCCTGAATCAGGCCTAGTCAAACCAAGAAGCCTTGCTCAGCCCGGCCTCGCTGGCTGCCACGTCTCTGTTCACTACAGAGTACGACCTCAGCCTCCCAGGTGGTTTGCAGCAACGGGGCAGGCTTGAGAGCCGGTTTACACTTAGTCTGGGAAGCAGGTCCTTTCTCTCAGGACCTACCAGAGGCAGCTCAAGCACAAGCTTCCTTTCTTCATCCAGGCTGGCCACCAGTGACCCTGGTGGCAGCTGGCCAGCCGCATTACTGCCCTCGCTGTTCCTAACAATCACAGAGGCCTTTGCATTGGAGCACTTGCAGTCAGAGCAAGAATGTCATAATCCTCCGCTTGGGAAGTTCCAGCAGCTGCCAGGTGACATCATAGGAGGGGATTGGGGAGAAGTCCTGAGGCAGGCAGGGAAGCAGAGGTATGGATTAAGCCGGTGTTTAAGGACAAACACGGGAAGACTCAAGCATACAGAAAGGAAACTAACATCACCTTTTTCTACTTCACTTAAAGATGTTGCTGGATAATTCCGTTCAGATGCAACTCCTTCATTGGAGGTGCCTGTAGCCAGCGACAGTGACTGGGGAAGGAAGCAGGGTGGCTGATAAAATGCTGGGGCGTTAAGGGGAGAGGAGGGGAGACCTCACGATGCTGGCAAAGACACTATGGAGACAGCTTCCAAGCTGTGGGCAAACAAGCCAGGGACTCAGCAGTCTTCGGCTGGGGTTCTCATCCTAGAATCCAGAGCTTTCTTCTTGGCCTGGGCAGCGTGTTTTCTGGAAACATAGAGAAACATACCCAAAGAGCATCCCAGTAAAAAGGATGTGGTCCTTGAGCGAAAAGCCCAAGCATGGCAGAGCAGTGGCTGTCCCCAGCTCCCAGCCTCTGACCTTTGCTTACCAAGCACCTCTCTTTACAGTGACTTATGAGGAATCTCCAAGGGTATGCATATGTTTTCAAACAAAGACGCCAAGCTGTTTGGTTACGCCGCAGGAATGAGCCTTTCATTCTTCTTTCCTTCCTTTCTTAGCCTCTAATTCAATCTACTCATCTTCCATACTCTTCACCAAACGTCACCGAATCCCCTGTGTCAGACAGAAACAACAATTGTTTGCTTGAAACACAGGTTCACTTATGTGCTGGAATATGACACATCTTA